>NC_063200.1:20549053-20742205 GCF_017589495.1 Alosa alosa | reverse complement strand
ATATATACACAGTGGCTATTCTAGACATTTTTAACAAGGGTGGCACTAGTGAGGCACTGATTCAAGGGTGGCATGAGGCAAAACATCCAGATAAACAGAAACAGGCTCAAGATGTGAAATTAGCACAAATACATTAGGGAAACCAGATGCAAACACCATACTCATAAATTGAAGGACAAAAAAAAAAAATACCTTACTCTCACATAAAATGTCTTTGTACTTGAATAAAATTTAATACAAACATATTAAAGTTAATTATCTAAGTTGTCTGTCACTGGGCTATGCTGTTCTAAAAAATTCCATCATGGGGACATTAAAATATAATCAATTTTATTATATTACTGTAAATGAAGATATACAAAATATACTCATCCAAGACATTTCCCCACTCTATGGCCATCTATTTTTGTAGCTGTTACAATAATTTGACCTGCTTTTTTTGTCTATTTGTTTATTTTCTCAAGAAACTTGAGGTTGGTATGAAGGAGTGTATTGTGTATGTGAGCAATTTCATCTTCCTGAATCTCAATATTACGATCACAACAAGTCTGGGCAAATTATTAATTAAATTTTCAACTTGTTGCAGGGCAACCATAACCGGTTCCATGTCTTCAGATGATTAATCAAGCCATTTAAAGTTCTCAAGTTCCATGAAGGAGTGTTTGTGAATTGGATGACATGGTGCAACTTCTTGCATTCCATGTGTTTGAATTGGATGACTTCCATGTGTTTGAATTTGACTAAAGTTCTCAAGAAACTTATCTACCTGAATCTCAATATTCTGATCACAACAACTCTGGGCAAATTACAAAGTCAGCACCAGGTGCTGCATTCCTTGTTTTGCACTTTTATAATCACATCACCAAAAGTAGGTTATTGGTTTTACCAAAATAATTTGGCACTATTTTTAAACTACAAACCTATAAAGTATTTTTGATACAAAATATGATGCCATTTTTTTCCAACTAAATGAAATAAAAATGACCACATACTATTTTGTATTTTACATACATGTATCAGACATACTGCCTATCCCTGGCTGTTGGCTGCAGCAACTCAAGCTAGGTAGTACTGATTGTTTTGTGTTTGTTTTGTGTTTATGTTAGTTTTGATCCAATTTGACAGCTTTGCTATGTTGCCCACCCAAAATTTCTACCAGCCCACCCAAATATAGTAGCCTAGCCTAGGTTAGAACCAGCCCTGCCCTGCATGGAGACATATTTTACGATAATAATGGAGAAAATGTTAGCAAAACTTTAGGTTTTGTTAACGGAATCTCCCGACCCTCATTCATCTATTTTTTGCAACAGCCCACATTCTGCCTTCAATCCAGCGAGACAAATTGAAATAAATGTTTTTTTTTTAAAAGCTGTCATCGTCATAGGCCCGATATATTTAGGCTACCTCTGTTAAGCCTACACAAAGTTCGTATTAAGGAGTATTTCCTGATCGGGAAACCTTTAGTTCCGCCAGTTCAATTGTGCCGCAGGCCAATAAAGGCAAGTGTGTTTGCCACTTACATTTCTGACGCCTGACACTTCACACTGCTGCAAGTGCATCAAGAAAGGTCCCGCCTTTACACCATGTTAATGGCCAATCGTGGACTAGGATTTGGGGTGGCACCTGGGGTGGCTGTCGAATCTCAAGGGTGGACTGTGCCACCCGGAGCCACCCCTCTGGCTCCGCCCTGTATATATATATTATACATACATACATATACATAGCCTAAACATTATGATGCTCTGGACCTTTGCTTGAGGAAATTTTCCGTAGAACCCTGCGCTGAAGATTAATTGAATACCCCTGGTGTATACTGTATTTTCTGTATTTTGTTTTTGTTCTTGACAATTGTCAGTGTCTCTTGAGTGATCAGAGCTAAATGTTTTGGGCTAATTTAGATGTAATATTGAGTCATTGTCTTTGATTTACCGGATTGACCCTAAAGCACTCCTTGTTTACAAATCACTTAAAGGACGAATTGATCCATAGCTCTTGTTGGAAATCACTGTGTGCTGTTCATAGGAAAAAGAAAATGTGGCACAGCCAATTCTGAGTTATGGACAAGAAAGTAAAGCTGACTCAATATGGCAAAAAAGCCTTCGGTATCTTCTTTCCATTACAGGGTTTCCCCAGGTTTGACCACCCCAAATAAGACTTTTTTTAAGACCACTTACATGAAAATTAAGACCTACATCACACCCATTATGCGTTTGTAAAACACCAGATCAAATCCATAATGACAATTAAAACAACACTTCCCCATGATGTGCTGTCCTCTCCTTTCGACTGATTATGTTGATTCATTGCTGCCGGTGCGAAAACCCAAAGTATTGTTTGCGCATATCCTAAGAAATTAGACTAGTGTAGTTGCCACGATACCAAAATTATTGTTTCGATACCGATACCACATCAAGAATTGCGATTTCGATACTTCTTCAATAATTCTTAAAAAATGTATTTGATTTGGGGGCCCAGACCACCTTGACATCATCAGTAATATTGAATATAGTGTTATCATTCACACCAGTGGGCATCCTAGATTCTGCTTGACTCTTTCCACACACACGAAAAATTATGGCTTATTTCATATGTTTCTATTTCATATACCTTCAATTTATATAAAGTGTACAGTTAATGTATAGTATTTTTTAATCTGCATAATTACTATTAATCTGCTTAATTGCTAAACATATTTAGTCATTTGAATACTTAATATTTATTTTTTAAACTATTACACCTAGGCAAATTTTAATGTGGTGTGTAGGCCTAGGTGTAATTGAGTGTTTGTCACTTTAAGAAATACGTGAGTAATTACTGTAGCCTTCAGTCTCACGGTTTTAGGCTAGTGAATAATAGTTGCACATAATGCATAAGGATATGTGGATGCAATTCATTGTTGTCTGTCATTAGATAAAATAAATGTAAATAAAAAACTATCAAGTTCATAGAAGGGATCATGTTCAATAATGATTTTAGCACTAATTACTTAATGACATACATGACCTGAGCTAGCAGAATTAGTTAGCAAGGAGCTCTCTCCAGATGTAAAAAGTTTGCAAAGGTTGCGCTGCCTATTTCTAAATGACATTAAACCCAATAGTAGACCTACGTACATCTCATAGCCTAGGTAGGTTATGAGAGGTGCAAGTGAGCAAATCAACTTGATATTAGCCTATTATTATGTGTTACCACAGAATCACTTAAGCTAAACTAGCAGCCATGTCTCGCTGTTTATGGCACGACAGCTGCGCATATGTGTGTGAGGAGAAAAGACGCACAGCCACAGGCTTGGGGAGGAGGCACTAGAAGCATGCCTTGTGCACACAAACAAGAACACGGTCATTCTTAAAAGTATTGATACTAATAAAATTAGGTATTGTGACAACTGCTAATAGCTATTGCAACACTTTTGTAGTATTGGTGCACCGTGCAACACTAAATTAGACGATCTCTGACGTTAATCAACCCCCTGTTGAATTTTCACATTGTTGTTGTTTTTTCCTATCCTAGAAATCTAGACGCACCCTAGCGGCGGCATATTAATTTGCTCAGCCTGTACGTCTAGTATCAAACCATAGGGATTTCTATTGGCTGACGCCATGGACGTCATCCAATCACAGCGCTCTATTTTGTTAGAGAGTCTTAAGGCGGGCTTAACAGGATAGCGACAGTCCTGAGACAGTGAACAACAAGGAAGGTGGCTATGGCAAACGAAGAGCGGTTGTTTGAATCGGCGTTGGCATCAACTTTGGAGGAGTTGGACTTGTGCTTTTCTTTGAAAGTTGAGCAACACAATGCACTTAAGTCATTCCTTTCGAAGAAGGATGTATTTGCCGTTTTGCCGACCGGATAATGGATATGGTCGTGAAGCTGGCCTATTGCATGCCTAGGCAGTTTGAAAGACAATTCTCCGCCCGCCCCTTGGATTAAGCGAGGTGAATGGCTCGATTCCAGACTATACATTTCAATGATATAGGATGGCCCGCCAGGCTAGTTTTTTCCCCCATTTCACCTTGCTTGCAGGCTAGTATAATTAAAATTGAAGACCTTCTGTTAAAAAAAAATTAAGACTTTGGCAACGGAATTTAAGACTTTTTCAGACCTTAATTAAGGAACATGACATTTAAGACCGTTTAAAGACTTTTTTTTTTTTACCCCGCTACTACCCTGCATTATGTCAGGAATACCAAAAGTACTTCTATACGGCTCTGGGCTATACTTCCCTGTCCATAACTCAGAATTGGCTGTGCCACATTTTCTTTTTCCTATGAACAGCACACAGTGATTTCCAACAAGAGCTATGGATCAATTCGTCCTTTAAGTGATTTGTAAACAAGGAGTGCTTTAGGGTCAATCCGGTAAATCAAAGACAATGACTCAATATTACATCTAAATTAGCCCAAAACATTTAGCTCTGATCACTCAAGAGACACTGACAATTGTCAAGAACAAAAACAAAATACAGAAAATACAGTATACACCAGGGGTATTCAATTAATCTTCAGCGAGGTCGTTACGGAAAATTTCCTCAAGCAAAGGTCCAGAGCATCATAATGTTTAGGCTATGTATATGTATGTATGTATAATATATATATACAGGGGCGGAGCCAGAGGGGTGGCTCCGGGTGGCACAGTCCACCCTTGAGATTCGATTGGCCACCCCAGGTGCCACCCCAAATCCTAGTCTACGATTGGCCATTAACATGGTGTAAGGCGGGACCTTTCTTGATGCACTTGCAGCAGTGTGAAGTGTCAGACGTCAGAAATGTAAGTGGCAAACACACTTGCCTTTATTGGCCTGCGGCACAATTGAACTGCGGAACGAAAGGTTTCCCCGATCAGGAAATACTCCTTAATACGCAACTTTGTGTAGGCTTAACAGAGGTAGCCTAAATATCGTGCCTATGACGATGACAGCTTTTAAAAAAAAAAAACATTTATTTCACTTGTCTCGCTGGATTGAAGGCAGAATGTGGGCTGTTGCGCAAATAGATGAATGAGGGTCGGGAGATTCCGTTAACAAAAACCTAAAGTTTTGCTAACATTTTCTCCATTATTATCGTAAAATATGTCTCCATGCAGGGCAGGGCTGGTTCTAACCTAGGCTAGGCTACTATATTTGGGTGGGCTGGTAGAAATTTTGGGTGGGCAACATAGCAAAGCTGTCAAATTGGATCAAAACTAACATAAACACAAAACAAACACAAAACAATCAGTACTACCTAGCTTGAGTTGCTGCAGCCAACAGCCAGGGATAGGCAGTATGTCTGATACATGTATGTAAAATACAAAATAGTATGTGGTCATTTTTATTTTATTTAGTTGGAAAAAAATGGCATCATATTTTGTATCAAAATACTTTATAGGTTTGTAGTTTAAAAATAGTGCCAAATTATTTTGGTAAAACCAATAACCTACTTTTGGTGATGTGATTATAAAAGTGCAAAACAAGGAATGCAGCACCTGGTGCTGACTTGTAATTTGCCCAGAGTTGTTGTGATCAGAATATTGAGATTCAGGTAGATAAGTTTCTTGAGAACTTTAGTCATCCAATTCAAACACATGGAAGTCATCCAATTCAAACACATGGAACCGGTTATGTGGTTGCCCTGCAAGAAGTTGCACCATGTGCAACGTGCACAATGTTTGCACACATCCACAATACACTCCTTCATACTAACCTCAAGTTTCTTGAGAACTTTAAAGTTCTCAAGAAGCTGATGATTAATCATCTAATCGGAAGACATGGAACCGGTTATGGTTGCCCTGCAACAAGTTACCCCACGTGAAAATTTAATTAATAATTTGCCCAGACTTGTTGTGATCGTAATATTGAGATTCAGGAAGATGAAATTGCTCACATACACAATACACTCCTTCATACCAACCTCAAGTTTCTTGAGAAAATAAACAAATAGACAAAAAAGCAGGTCAAATTATTGTAACAGCTACAAAAAATAGATGGCCATAGAGTGGGGGAAATGTCTTGGATGAGTATATTTTGTATATCTTCATTTACAGTAATATAATAAAATTGATTATATTTTAATGTCCCCATGATGGAATTTTTTTAGAACAGCATAGCCCAGTGACAGACAACTTAGATAATTAACTTTAATATGTTTGTATTAAATTTTATTCAAGTACAAAGACATTTTATGTGAGAGTAAGGTATTTGTGTTTTTTTGTCCTTCAATTTATGAGTATGGTGTTTGCATCTGGTTTCCCTAATGTATTTGTGCTAATTTCACATCTTGAGCCTGTTTCTGTTTATCTGGATGTTTTGCCTCATGCCACCCTTGAATCAGTGCCTCACTAGTGCCACCCTTGTTAAAAATGTCTAGAATAGCCACTGTGTATATATAATATTAGGATGGATGGATGGAGCCTAGTTGTAGATAGATAGATAGATAGATAGATACTTTATTTAAAATAAGTAGCCTAAAAAGCAACATTCGAAATGAGGAGAAATAAGGCAAGATAAGAGTGATTGGGGAGAAAAACTGAGTAGCCTTGGCTATTTTAAAGATCTTAACGTGAACTTAAAATAAAATTTGAGCTGAGACAAGGCTGGTTCCTTGAACCCATTAATCAGCAAGTTTAATTTAATTTTTTTAGTTTTTTTTTTATGTTGACCCGAAATCCTGGAAACCCAGGAACATCACGTTGTTGGGCAGTGAATGCATGTCGGCTTAACTAGATTGTGGTGGATCAATCATATTGCCTTCTTAAATCGTAAAATATTCTGTGGTCTCAGTTCACTGTTGAATGGGCCTAGCCTACCCTATGCTTGCTCAATATGCTTTGTCTAGTAGAGGTGCTTCAAATTGGCGCTTTTAAAAATCGCCTGTCTCAGAATAGAAGAGGTCCAGGGCAATTCTGTGCAAAACTGTCACATCCATATTTAGTCTAGTTGGCGTTACGGACGTGACAGTTTTGCGTGGTATTGCCCCGTATCGTTATATAAAGCTCTGTTCTCGCTGTCTAGCTTCCTCCTCTTTGAGCAATCGATGATTTGAAAATAACTTACTTATCGTTAACTTAGATATCCATCTGATTGTTTCTCGTCCCGTCTCCTCTCCTCGCTCGTTTCAGGCTATCAGTCTCTTCCCCATAGTAGGCTAGGCTACTTTACTCACTGACTCGACTTTATCAGAATTCACAGATTTCACTGGCTGAGTAGCAGCAAGCGAAATGATGGTTCCTGAAGCTCCTGAAGTAAATGCTGTTATCCTAACCAACGAAACATTTAGCGCAGCTTTGAAATCTTACGTGAAAATCTAAATTAGGCTATTATGGTCTGGGTCCGGATAGGATCACGTCACGGTCCGGACTTCGGATCATGGTCCACCATTTGGTGATCCCTGGTATACACCATACAACAAATATTGTTGGTGAGTTAATCATTTTGGCCATGTCATTTTTTTTTTACTTTTTTGATGTATGTTCAGCTCATCTGTAAAATATCTTCATAAAACCTAGTGGAAATTTCGCCTCTATCATTTCTATGACAATGTGATTTTGTAGCTTTCATAGCTACACAGTTTGATGTTAACTGTATAAAGGTTGAATAATTTTAGTGCAATAGAGGTCTACCCTTTATAAAAAGCCCACCAATAATGCTCACCACAATTGGAAATAATTTAAAATAAGAGAAAATTACCCCAGCTTCATGGATGTTTTGGAAACTCCAGCCCTCGTAACAAAAGCCTTCTTGACCTTTGCGGATTCCACAGCTGTCCATCCGCAGAGCGTTCCACAGTGCATAACGTAGGCTGCAAATAAAAAGCAAAATCAATCTATCAGTGTGGTAATAATAGCTCTGAAACTGACACTTTCAGTCATTGATTTTGATTAGCTGAAACGTGTTCCTTTCTGTTGTAATTCCCAAGTTACACAAAGTTACACAAGGTTACACATCCTTGTGTACACATCCCTAAGCAAAGAATGGTAAAAAAATGAAGTTGTTACAAGCTGTGGCCAATGTTCCACTTACCATTGTGTGACAGTCTACATGAACTATTTATTGGTGTAGGGGTGTCTTTATAAAACCATCAACTGTGCATAAGTTAAGACAACCAGAGGAATACAATAAATCATCTGTTGGAAATTGATCTTAATGCCTCAAATAAAAAATGAGGAAAAAATCCAACCTTTAAACACACCAATATTCTTTGTGAATGAACCAGGTATCGTAAATTAATAAATCCCATAGAGGCAGGCAGATTTTTATTTTTAAAGGCCGGTTATTGAATGGACTCAGGATACTATGCATCCTGATAAAGTTCCCTTGGCCTTTGTAATTAAAAGATAGATAGATAACCCCACATCACATACCCTTCACCATACCTAGATATATCATGGTTTTATATTAGGCTAATAGCTGGTTTGATTTGCATGCTACAGATTCTATTAATTGCAAAAGAAATGTTGACTGGCAAGTTATTCATGACTGCAGATGCTGACTTGCCTATTTCACGATCCCTCCACTGCAGCAACGCTACTTCCTAGTTTACCTGGGTTACAAGAATGCCCTTTCACTCCTGTTACAATATGCTGTAATTTATAGCAGGTTAAACAAAAGTGAGAACATATTGTGGGGGAAAATATACTTACCATTTTGGTACGCTGTTTGTTCAGCAATTTGATCTGATGGTCTAGCGTAGTCTTCCAGAGCTGCCGGCCTCTTTTCAGTGGAATTGAGCTGGAACCAGTTTAAACCAGTGGCAATAACGTTAGCTTCATCATCTTGACTGACATCCCAAAGACATTTTAAAATTCCGTTGCATTTTGGCTACAGCATGGCTTAACACCATTCAAAACATACAGACTAAAGCTGTATAAGGCAAAGTAAGCTAGCAACGTTAAATTGTCTAACGTTAGCTTTATATACAAGCGGCACAGCCAGTGATGTAACTTACAAGTAGCTAACATTAACTAGCTAGCTAACTTTCTGTGCTGCTTCGTCAGGTTGTTCAATTATATATTGAGTCTAAAAATATGCAAGAACGTTAGCAAATTACCAAAATGTTAATGTACCTTCTCTGAGTTTTCGTGGTGGCAAGTTCTGCACAATCCTTCATACCCACACATCGTTTCACTTGGTTTCACTGGGCGCCAAATCTAGACTGCATTTTCTGGTAGGAGTCTTCTGCACGCGAAGTTTGTCACGTCCGACCATCATAGACCTCTGGAGTCTAACTTGATTTCTCTAACTTGCTAACAAGTCGCAAGTTAGCTCTGGGGTAGCAAAAATCAAATTGTGCCGCCTTCACGTACCATTGATTATAATATCTACTCGAAGGTTGAGGACAAAAGTGTGTTGAGGAAAAACGCCTGCGCCTCCGATTTAGTCGCCTCCCCGCTTGCAGAAATTTAACAGGTGATCTCCTTGTATGGGCATAGATGGTAGCTTTTTTGTAGGCGAACTTCAGAGGTCTGTCAGAGCATCGTCATGTGTGGTGGTCACATCACATGGTTAGGCCTACTGTTTGCAAATGTGAACTTGAAAATATGTGCAATTAAAACAAATAAGCCAATGAAAATCATTTGAGAATTGTTGTTCAACAGCTAGCGCTCTTACAGATCAGACTAATTTATAAAACAAATAGTTCTGGATCAGCATTACATTAGTTCACTTAGAGAGCTCTCTGATGGATAAGCCTGAGTAAAATATGAGATATATAAATTGAGCAAGTCTGAGTATTGTATAAGCCTTTGCTGAGATCTCTTTTGTAAATCAAAAAAAGGACTAAACTGAGATGACTAGAATGAGAACGGTTCAAGCTTGTGAAGAGATCTCTTTTACAGAACTGATGGAGCCTAATCTGAGATTTACCAAAATGATCTGAAATGAGAATTGCATGAGTTTACAGAGAGAGCTCTCTGGTGGATCAGCCTGAGTAAAATATGAGATGTATAAATTAGACAACACTGAGCATTATTTAAAATATTGATGAGATCTCATTTGTATATTAAAGGGAGTCTACACTGAGATAACTTAACTCTTTTGCTCCAGAGACAAACCTGAGAAGCGGGAGACAAAAGCAATAATCTCATTTTTATATCACTGTGATCTCATTATTGTCTAGGAGAAACAACTGAGAAAGAGAGGAGCTCTCATTTTAACATTTTCTTTCCTCTGGGCTAGCAGCACACTTTATATCTATCCCCATTTACCACTAAACATATCCAACTCTTACAAAGTTTATCTGATTCCCCATTATCCACAAAACACACATGGGGGTTTGGGGGCCAATATGGCCGCCCAGGGGTTTGACATCAGGCACATGACTGTCACATGACACTACATCCAATATGGATGCCAAGGGGGCGTGGCATTGTTTGACACCAGACACATGACTGTCACATGACTTTACATCCTATATGGCCGCCCAGGGGTTTGACACCAGCCACATGACTGTCACATGACTCACAAAACAATAACAATAACAAACAACACGTGGCGACAATTTGCATAAAAAGGAGGCGTGGCTATGACGTGATTTATGACGTTTCAGGGGGCGGGGCTTATTTTGACAGATAGTTCATGATAATAACTACTCCTTACATTCCTTCCTCGTTTCCTTCACAAAATCTATTAGAAGGAGGGGCTAGAACAGGAGGAAGGAAGGAAGGAAGAAAAAAGGAAGGGAGGGAGGGATGGAGGATGGACAAATAGAGAAATGATCTGCACCCAGAGTCCCTCAAAGCATCTATTTTCACAATGACCATCAAAATCTAATGGCAGATAGGGTTTCAAAACAGTGTTGCTTACAGCAACCTTAAAGTCATCTTCAGAGAAGAAGAAAGAATGAAGATAACCAGGGCAGAGGAAGTATTGGTTGACTTGCTGTAATTGCTGTAAGATAATCCACAGCCCTTAGTGTGACATCTATTTGCTTTATTTTTTTATTTCTCAAAGTTGCATTATACAATATGCTCAAGCACTGGATTCAGGCATGCACACAGACACACACACGAACATGGGGGCTCATGAACATGCCCCCAGAGTGTAGCACTTTAGCTGCCCAGAAACTGTTGGCTGCAACAACTCGAGCTAGGTAAAACCATACCAAATCTCATATTGTTCCTCCTAATCACTAAGAACCTTCAAAAAATTTAGCATGAAGTCATTATGAACTTTAGGCTACCTGACTTGACAGCATGTTTCCTCAATCACCTTCCTTCACTGGCACCAATGGAAAAGGCTTAATGGGCTCCCAAAACAACGATCGGTGATCACCAAATTTCTCTCTCATAATGCTCCTCATAACCCCTGAAAACTGTCAAAAAAATCTAGCCCATCCTTTTTTTTGAGCACATCCGAATCCCAGGACATAACACACTGACCTGTTCCAGGAGCTGAGGCTACTTTGAGATATAATTCCAAGATATGTTAAGCTACTGCACTTAAAACTTAACAAGATTGAACGAACCTTCACGAACTTTGCAATCAGTGACAGGCATCGGGTGAACGAAGCTTTTCGAGGTTGAATCGTAGCTATTAAAAACTATTCGCACACCTCCATGTCACAGGAGAGATATGAGCTCGCCTGTCTATTAATTTCACTTTAAGAGAGTCTAAACGGTTCTCATAACGTCCTTTTGCCAGCTGTTGCTCACAAAGGATAAGGCTGATCCAACTCTAGCCTTTGTTTGCCACATTGACAGCACAATATTAAGCTATTAATATTAGGATTGTTAGGAAATGGCAACATGTAATGAGTTGTTGCTAGCGTGACATTTCTGTTTGCAGTTTGCCATTAAAAGTTCAGTATGAGCATGGTAGCCACCTAGCTATCTTAATGGAATAGGTTACAGTATGTTTCAATCGGCATATGCTTAGCAAACGTTAGTTAGTCTGGTAACATGAATAACATGAACATGAAACATGTGCCTCCAACAGCACAGACGTCACACTTTAAATCCTACCTGTTGCTTTTCACCATCCACTTATTTAACTACTGTCGCATCCCTTGACATGCCATCTCATTTTCCCTTCCTTTTTCTATTTTTAGCCACCGACAGCTTTTATGCGTTATCCATCTTTTACAATAGACGAAAACTCACTACTCGTAGGCTACCTGCTCATTCAGCACTCACAGCACCCCCACTCCCTTTTCTATGTCAAAATTCTATGATGGAATCTTATGAGATAGGGCGCTTACTCTAGCCTGTTAGTCCTCTAAAATGTTATTTAACATTGAGGAAATGCAGAAATGATTTAGAAACGTACAACAGTAGCTACATATAGAATATACAAAATATATTATTATTATTATTATTTTACCATCGCTTTGGCACCCCCCACGGTGCTGCGCCCCTATGCGCCGCATATAGCGCACACCCACTTTTTGCGCCACTGTGGCTGGTGGAGAGCCTGGTGTGGCCGTGACAGCGTGGAAATGAGTGTACTCCTGTCCTAAACGTGTCATACGTGTGTTTTGTAAGTTAGGACCAATATGAGCATGTTTTTGTACCATTTACAAATGTTTTTTCTTTGAATGTGTTTATTTTGTGTGTGTGTGTGTGTGTGTGTGCGTGCATGTAGGGTGAATACCTCAGAGTTGTTTAAGAAATGGAGAAATATGCAGGTATGCAAGTGGGAGCAGAACAAGGAAGAGACCAACAACTTCACGTCAGTGACACACACACACACACACACACACATCTGTACAGAAATAAACTTCTCTTCCATATGGTTCATCATACTCTTACCTACATATGTGACCCTCTCTTGTTTGTGTTTGTGTGTGTATGTGTGTGTGTGTGAACTAGGATGTCTCTGTCTCAGTGCTGTAATGCATCCTCCTTCCTGTTCACCACTAAGCGCAACACGCCATCAGGCACCAAGCTGCGCTATGAAATCGGTGGATCCCTGGTCATCAGCCCAGAGATATTTAAAATGTTCCCTGATGTGAGTCATTAGACACACACACTCACACATGTGTATACACACACACACACACACTTTCTCTCTCTTATCTGTGTCTAGCATATTTGAACAAACAACCAGATGAAAATGTGTGTCTCCACATGGTGTAGCTTTGCTGTAAATGTGTGCAGTGGTTAAAGTGTGATTTGGCAGGTGGGGGAACCCTAAAATCCAGTGTTGGTGCAACGGGGAAAAATGACTCACCGTTGGACAACATATTGAGTATTGTGGTGTAGCAATACTTTTTGGACAAGAATTGCTAGCTTCTTGGTCACCTCTGTACACGCGAAAAATTAACAATATCATCGCGCTATATCGTTGGTATGAAAGAATATATTTATTATTAATTTATCTGAGGTGGCGGAACTGCATTCTTCCCCCCCACACACACACACACACTTTAACCCCTCAATGTGTGTCTGTTCACAGGACATGCCCTATTCAAGATCAGAGTTTAAGCGCTGTGCCGTCGTTGGGAATGGAGGCATTAACATAAACAGCACATGTGGAAAAGAGATCGACTCAGCTGACTTTGTCTTCCGGTAAAAATGCAGCATTTAAATTGAATATATGAGTTTAGAGGTGTTCATAATAAAATAAGATAAAATAATAATAATAATAATAATAAGATAAATATTATCAGTTAAACGGCTAAAAAAACAAAAGTTTGCCGTGTGGTAAACACACAGAATGCGGACGCCTATACTGCCGTGCAAAGGCAAAAGGCCGTAACTTCAATTTTATGAAAAATGAGTTTTTGTCATTTTTGGAACAATGGGCATCAATTTTATCATGTGGACAAATATCTTGAGTCAATTTTGTTGTTTTCTTATCAAAATAAGATGCTGTTTTTGCCGTAACTTCAAAAAGCAGAGGGTAAGCCAAGGCATAGCCCGTAACATCAGTTGTGGTTCTTTAGCTTTGTTTCGCGGCTCTATAGAACGCTGGAATAAGTTACAGTGCACCGTAATTTCAGCAGCAAACCATATTAACATTGGTGGTGGGTAAAACAAAGGCAGAGTGTCTTATGCCTATGTATTGTATGTAGGCCTAATTGAAGCACTTCAGCCACACTTCAATAAAGTGAAAAGAAAATGTTGCAGTGGTTGTTTTACTATCTAGCATTAACTACTTCAGATTTTGTGAAATTCAGCTAGGATGTAGCCTAGTTAGCTAGTTAACTGTTTCTGATCCACAAATAGCCTACATGATAGATGTTGTGCCAGGCAACTGTGAGACACCATAAATGTCTCAAAGCCTGGATACTATTAACTAGTAGCCTACTACACGTTTTCTCGTGCCATACAGGGTGGCTAGCTGCCTGCCAATCTGCAAGTCCACTCACTGGCAGAAAACAAAGCGAAGTGGGTTGGGGGCGCCTCCACGATACACCTCCCCGCCCCTCCCCGGCGAGGAGAACATGTCGCATACAAAACTAACCCAGCAGATAGAACTTAGATCGCAGCTTACCTTTAAAAAAATCCATGGAAAACAACATCCACTGAGAAGACAAATCCATTGTTTAAATCCATCACAAGTTTTCAGCAAGCCCATTCGCAATATAATTATGTGCAGGCTAGCTAGCCTAAAATCTATCAAAGTGCAACGTTGTTCGGATGTTGTCATTCAATTTTAAGTGTCGCTATGAGTAAGCTATTAGCTAAAGCTAGACAGTGTTGGTTGCAAAATATTTGACTCCCATACGAACAAAACTACACAGCATGTCCTTAAGTCGATGTCCCTTTAATTTGTCAAGAAAGAAATCCAATCAATGTGTGACTCCTCCGCACGACACAGACAGTAAATTATTATGTGTCCATGAGTAGCAAAATTCCTGTAATTGCATACGTTTCCAATGGCATTGGCTTGGATCATGTTGTGGCTGTTTTTTGGTTTTCTGGCTCTTAAAGTGTTATTTTACTTAAATTAAGTACAACGATAAAGTTTTAAAATGTTCCAGTGTAGCCTTCTCATTATTTTGTATTTTGTAATATTCTGTTGATGGAGGCCTAATATTAAGCCTTACTAGACAAAACTCACTAAATGTTATCTTAAGGCTATCATTGTTATCATATAAATGTTTCTATAGAGTGATAAAAGTCCAAATGGTCAATAAATTAGAAGTTAAGGTATTTTGCCTTTGTATGACCCATTATTGTTTTGCAGATAATGCAAAGGCAGAATACAGTAACTTCCAAATAAGGGTCAAAGGTCAAGTTTGAGCTGATTTTTTTTCATGTAGATACATGTATTCATTATGACAATTACTTGGCAAATTTTCAGTGTCCTACCTATCATACAATTGGCTGGACAACAAAAAAACTTTAAAGTCATTTTTCTCAGTTTCACACTCTGGCGAGTTAAGGTCTTTTGCCTTTGTAGGGCAGTATATTGGATTAGATTATATTTAACTTTATTGTCATTGTACAGAGTAGAAGTACAGATGAGACAATTCCCCTTATTACATATAAATCCTCTCCACTGGTGGAGAGCTAATCAGACAGGCCAAAGTTGAGATGTGGGAAAACTCATGGTTTCACTTTCATCAAGGGAAAACAGCGTGTTGCATTGTGACATGATGTTCCCTCTTTCGTTTGAGATCTCTGATTGACCACCTGTTCGAGGGATTTGCGACAGCCTTTCCCAGCTGTTTATAACATGTTTGTAGCATATGGAATTCAATAATTCAATGGAATTATTTTTAAAAACGGAGGGGATATAGGCTATCACTTTTTTCCCAATAGCCTACCCTACTACGGATCTCTTGGATTTCGCTAATGAGTGTTGTAAGAGATATTGACGGTACAATATAACTTTTAAGACCAGAAAACAATGTTACGGAATTTGTGAAGAAGAAGGATGGTTCGTGTGTTCTTCCTACATCTCACAGTAAGCTATTTCGTTGTTCTGATTGGTTAGGTCTATCTAAATGAGTGCAGAGGCATTCCCCCCCTGTATCGGTTGAAACACGCCCCATAATTACGTCCCAATGGAGCAGTATCAGACTCATATTCTGACTAGAATTTTAGTATGACAACGTCAGGCTAATAGCCTATATTTAAGCAATAAGCCCTGAGAGGCCGTAGGTTTCACTGATTTTAGTGCCCTTAGCTGTTTTAAAATCAGTGTAACCTTCAGACTCGAGTGTTATTGCTTTTCTAAAACGGCGACGACATACAGTTAGGAATAAAATGATTAATTCCCCAGGCAAATATTGATTTAGGCCTAATGTTGATTTTCTCTTGACCAATATGTTTGTTCTGACCTGAAAATGACACTGCCACATGCCAAAAGGTTGTAAGACAATGTGGGAGAAACGTAGAATAAAAAAAAAATGTCCAAAATTAGTCATACCCTTTTTAAATAATCAATAGAAACATCTTATATAGGCCTACAGCAGTCTAATTTCGCGAGTAGTAGGCATAGCCAGCAATGAAATCAGTTTTGTTGATTGCAGATTGGCAGTTCCACAAGCCCATGGAGAAGGAGGTTTCTATAGGTCAGGACTGTTTAAGTTGCTGGAGGTTAACCAGATTTCTGCCCCTTTTGGCTTGATGCCGTTTTCTGCGATGGCTGGTGATAACATTTTAGGTTACTAGATCAGGTAAACTAGATCGTCTTGACCACGTCTGTTATAAACGAGGGCGGCTGAAACGAGGGCTGACGCTTACGCTGGGGCTTCAGCAATAGCCTCTATTGTTATACTGACTGTGGCCAGTTGCCTTTGTCTGGAACTGTGCACATTTCCGGCATGAATTTGCCTCCACTGTTCGTTTATTAAACCTGGCCTTGGAGGTGGGTTTCTGTGGGCCAGGTGAGGGCTGTCGTGGGGTAGCAGAAGGTCTGGGCTGCACTGAGGGAGCAGGTGAAGGAGAAAAACAGTTCCTGTGGCTGGGCTCTGAGGGAGGGTGAAAACAACTGGAGCAGGGAAATATGTAAGTGGAAGGAAATGGGCAAAGACAACAGGAGATCGGGCAAGTGGTGTGGCTGAGGCAGCTGCTGGCTTTGGGAAAAGCTGCCTTGGCACAGGTCTTGCATAGGTGGTATGTGGGGCACCAACAGGTTCTTTTGCTGCTCGCCTCTTAACTCTGGCTTGCCCTACTGTATTCAGGGGCAGATGGTAACTGAGCTGGACACCAGGGGTTGGAGGAGGGATTACAGCGCAAAGACTGGCTGAGGGAAGTGGCTCAGCAGCAACAGGGCGAGGGGGTGGAAGGTTGCTCCATTGCAGAAGAATTCTTTCATCCTGCCTTTAAACCGCTTGATGTACCACTGCTGTGTGTTGTGGCTGCAAAGTGGTACTCTCCATGACAGCTCCATTGTCAAGGACAAGCTGCCGGATCCTCTCATAGTCCTGTATGATGAGGTCTCTTCTTTGGACTCTTGTGGATTCGACACAGCCTTACAAACATGGCCTCAATCACTCTGCAGCAGTCCGGCCACTATGCTGGGGATTCAGATGCACTGAGCACGCAGCGCTTAATGCTCTCCACTCCTTTTAGAAGGCCGGAACCGTCCTTGGTTGAGCCATTCTTGGTACCGTGCAGCAAAGGCCACACATTGTTGGTCATATGGCAACAGGTTCTGCTACAGGTTCTGTGCCAGCCTGCTGATTGGCAAGGGTTAAGGATGGCTCATGACACAGATCCACCAGGAACTCAGCTAAGCTGTCCACCCTGTGGTTCTTGGTTAAAAAAAAACATAATGAGTAACAGTTATGAGGGAGACAGTTATATTCATATGATGAATTACAATTTAGATACATTTAGTTTGATGGTGTGACACTTGTGGCCTTGAGAGCTGGTGTTGAAATCATTACCAAATATATCAATGCTGCTGTCAGAATAATAAGCGACACAGCCCCATTCATTTTTGGAGGCGATCAGACTCAAAGGGAACTTTGAAGCATTTTCCATATTGTAGCCTATTTTCTCGCAATGATAGCGAAAGTGACATGTAGTGCCCTTTTATTTTAAATGATATGTCATTCATTTCTTTCACATGTTTTACATCATAAATAATGCATTCATGTGCTAGTAGTAATGCTGTTTATAAGCCTCTTGGAAATGGTTGTTGCATCTTGCATGTTACATTTAAATGTGCACTCAATTGCGCCTCCATTCAGGCAAAACGTAGAACTTAATGTGGCAAATGTTTGAAAAAACGTTCAATGCACTGGCGGTGATGGCCTATAGTTAATGTGAATCGCGGACAATAACCAAAGAAAGGAATTTGCAGCTCCATTCACCAAATAAAGACTGTAGTAGTGTTTCTAGAAACAAAAAGTTTAGTTTCTAGGCACAAAACGTAATATCTGTCAGAAACCAGCCTATAATGCATAGGGTAACGTGAGGTTAGTCAGACAGAAGAGGGGCCTGTCGTAGCCTATTCCTGAATCCTGTCCCATTCAAACTATGTTAAAATTGTGTGACTAGCCGCCAGCATAATAAAATCAAAACACAAAATCTTATTAGGCTATACTGTAGGTCCAAACCTATGAGTCTAAGCCTTAGTTAAAAAAATCTTCAGCTGTAAGTAATTTGACAAATTAGAGCCATTGCATTGTGTGTAATATAGAGATACAAGATACTGTAATTTCTTTTAAAATGTACATTTTGGAGACAAATGGAGTCATACCACAGGACTATATCCAGGGATGGATTACTGAATGGGCCTACTGGGCCCAAGAGCTCAGGGGGCCCTGAAGCCCAAGTGTGAAGTCGCTTCTCCGCCTTTCTCTTCTCTTTCCACAAAACTCATCAGAAGTCATCATCCCCCAGACCCCACCACAAATTTGGTCCCCCCCACCCACCCAATGTTGACATCATCACTACGGCCTTGGAACATATAGAGTACTGTAAACTAGGGTTTTTGAAGAGGTCCAGGTCCCTGTGTTCGCATACTTGGGCAGCTGTGGCCTACTGGTTGGGGCTTCGGACTTGTAACCGGAGGGTTGCCGGTTCGAACCCTGACCAGTAGGCACAGCTGAAGTGCCCTTGAGCAAGGCACCTAACCCTCACTGCTCCCCGAGCGCCGCTGTTGTTGCAGGCAGCTCACTGCGCCGGGATTAGTGTGTGCTCACTGTGTGCTGAGTGTGTTTCACTAATTCACAGATTGGGATAAATGCAGAGACCAAATTTCCCTCACGGGATCAAAAAAGTATATATACTTATACTTACACTTATACTTACTTTTGAAGTCTGGCATACCATACCTTGTGTCCCATTGCCAGATGTCTTCTTTTCTTCATGGATGCCATCTTTTAAACAGAGCACAATTGTAACAACATTGTAATCGAAATAGGTAACGGAAAGTTACCTCTTTCCGCCCATGCCCTATTTTTGCCCTTTTTATTTGTATGTCACTTGACATTCATTCCTATACAAACCAAAACGGCAAATTCCTAAAGAAACGCAAGCACCCACCCCATAAAGGTATCTAAATGATCTCTGTACCAAAAATGACATTGGACAGTGACTCGAAGAGCTGTAAACCGTGTTGTAAGACTGCATGTACAAAACCGCTTGGAGCGCCATTGGCATTTTGATTTTGCTTGTTTTTTTTTTTGTTAAATTGTTGATGCGCCGAGTGAGTGGGTGGAAATAGGGCACCCACCAGCCCAGCACCAAACTCTGAGCACGGTATACAATATCAGATATTTTAGGCAGTAAAAGCTCCCGTTAAGAACCAAACCAGATTTTGTGCAAATCTACACACTCATAAGGCCTCAAAGGGCCTTGGTCAGACAGGTAACCAAGGACCCAATGGTCACTATGAATGAGATACAGAGTTCCTTTGAGAATATGAGAGAAGCATAAAGAACGACAACCATCAGTGCAGCTCAGTACCTGGTTTCTTCCACACACGCCGTTGGGAATTGTGGCCAAATAGTTCAGTCTTCGTTTCATCAGACCAGATGATTTTACTTCTCATGGTCCGAGAGTCGTTCAGGTGCTTTTTGCAAACTTCCGGTAAAAATGGATTCCATCTGGCCACTCTACCATAAAGGCCTGATTGGTGGAGTGCTGCACTGATGGTTTCCTTCCTTACACTTTACACATACAAATTAATTTATTTCAGAGTTTGTTGTGGATGAACTTGACTGGCCTGCACAGTGTCCTGACCTTAACCCTGTAGAATACCTTTGGGATGAATTAGAGCGGAGACTGAGAGCCAGGCCTTCTCATTCAACATCAGTGTGCTGATCAATGTGCTGTACACTGTATGCTTCCTCCTAAGAACTGCTGTCTCTGTGCTGCTGTCCTGCCTACTGTTGGGTTTTCTTTTGATGCTCTCGACGGTGTAAAAAGATCAGACTGGCATCCACCACCATCACCACACACACACACATAAATACAACACTCCATCATTGACTTTTCTCGCGCTGTTTAACTCTTGTTCTCTCGGTCAGGTGCAACATTCCACCTGTGTCTGATAAATACTCTGCCGATGTGGGCTCGAAGACTAACTTTGTCACTATCAACCCAAGCATCATCATAAAGAGGTACACTAACAACTCTGTCTGAACACAACCTGTAGACATACTGTATATAGGGCTGCTAAATGTGAATATGTGCAATTGATTGGTGAAATATTGGGGTTTATATTTAATTCAATGTGTATGATACATCTTTTGAACTAGGCCATGATTGTAAAGCCATAAGTTAACTGCAGCATTGTCTGAATGAATTAGTGGTATATGCCACACACACCTTTGCAGTCATTTGCTGAGATTTAAACATATGAATACAAAGCTTAACTTATCTCACAGAGCTACACACACATACACACACACACACATACACATCTGTGTGTACAACAGTTACTAAAAACACCCACTCCTCACCAGGTTCCAAAAATTAGAGAAATGGCGCAGGCCATTCTACGAAGCCCTGCAGTCGTATGGGAATGCCTCCATCGTGCTGCCCGCCTTCTACCAACGGAAATACACTGACAGCAATTCCTTTCGTGCCAAGTACGTGGTGGATGACTTCAGGTCACCAGCTGGTGTGTTCTTCTTCCATCCGCAGTACCTTCTCAACATGCAGCTCTTCTGGAAACTGCAGGGAGTGCACGCCAACCGGCTGAGCACCGGCCTCATGCTCGTCACCGCAGCCATGGAGCTGTGTGAGGAGGTGCACCTGTACGGCTTCTGGGCCTTCCCCACGAACCCGGCGGGTGTCTCCATCACGAACCACTACTACGACGACGTCAAGGCGAAGCCGGGCGTCCATGCTATGCCGCACGAGCTGCTCCACTTCCTGCACATGCACACGCGAGGCATCCTGCACATACACACACAGCCCTGCAGCTGATCACCCAAAACACTGAACGCAATCATGGGGCAACATGGGCACACTCACAAACATGTATACACACACACACACACACACAGATGGACACACATACAATGCACACGCATAAACACACACACACACACACACATACACAGATGGTGTTGGATGAGGCAAAAATGAAAACTAATATATAAATTATAACTATAAGGCTATATAAAGTATAACCTTGCTGAGATGAGTGATATCAAATTTGTAATCCTGCTATGAAAATTAATATAATCAAATGTATAATCTTGTTTGGATAATGAAAGAAATCGGATATGTCATCCTGTTTGAAGCATGTTTTAACAAGTGTGTTGTTAGTATCATTAAGACAAAATCATGTTTGTATGAAAGAAATGGAAAATATGTTGTGATAAGAGAGGTCTAGGGTAAATGAGTCGCTTCTAGGAGACAATTGTGGTTAGGCTAGGTAACAGCAGACACAAGCTTTTTCTTAGAAAATTCGAGAGGCTCGGGGACCACAGAGGGCGGGATACTTAGAAACCTGTTTGAAACAACATTGTTGCCCTATGCAGGTGCATTGTTGAACAGACCATAAACAACCTGGTGGAGGTCATCTTAAGGTCACACTGCAGTGCCTGTCTAGGACAGATAGAAATCTGCCAATCACATAACCACTTACCATATTTAGGTATGGGTGAATGACTATAAAAAGTAAGGTGTGAGAGACATCACTCGCCCGGTTCTCCTCGTTGACACTTGTGGTTGAGACTAGGCTAGAGTAGGGACTTTGCTATTTTTTTCTCTCTTAGGGGATTTTAAAACGTTTTACTTGGTACATTTTTATAAGTTGTTATTTCATTTCTTTTCATGTAATCCACATTTTTATATTTCTAATATTTTGCTTCTTTTTCTGTAATCCTTTTATACTTAAACTAATAATAAAATAAAATAAATTACTTCTAGTAAGGAAGGGTTAAAAGACTTTCTGGTGTCTGGTGTTTTTTCACTTAATAATAATAATAATAATAATAATAATAACTTCAATTTATATAGCGCCTTTCAAGATACCCAAGGTCGCTTTACAAGAGTAAAAACACTTGAGCCCCTGCCCCCCACAATCTCTGTGCACATCCCTGAGATGGACACACACAGCCACACACACTTGGCAGTCTGCTGATCAAACAAACACAGAAATACACGTCACTTGCAGGTAAACATACACTCTGCATTTAAAACATACACAGGGAGACATCAAAACATTCACACACAAAACAAGACAGGTCCATACACACACACACACACACAAATACAAACACACTTAGAGCTAATCAGGAGCAAAAGTACAAAGGCAGGATTATTTGTATGTAGCGTACATACCATATGGATTGTGGTATAGGAACATTTTTATTTCTCTGTAAATTAGATAGAGAAGCACACACACATCTTAATGAGCCCAATGCTATTTTCAGTGTAATTGTACTACCTTTACTTTTAAGCTCTTATCTTGGTCATTGTAATGACCATCTATACATGCTACATCTTGTTTTTTTCAGGACTGTCTGGGCTTCCTGTATTTGGGACAGTGTGATGTGATAATATTTGTATATGTCATGTCTTTATATTAAGTAAAACTTTCCATGTCTTTCCATGATCATGTTTTCATGTTTCTGCATTCATGTCACCAGGAATCATGCCAATATAAATATATATTCATATTTGTGTAGGTGGGTGTAACGAATGAACCTCAGACTCAAATGCAGTAAGCAAATTGATTTAATAAAGTTCACGTAGCTGGTCACAAATCCAATAAACAATCCAAGGGAGAATCCAAAGAGTAATCCAAACAACAATACCTCACGCTGGTGTGAGGTGCTCCAAGTGAATATAAAGGGTGAGGTTAATTGGTCATTAGTCCCAGGTGTAGCTAAAACTCCGGGGAAGCTGTGCAGGGCTGAAGTGGGTGTGTCTGTTCAGAACGTGCAGCTTGCATAGTCTCAGGTCTTACAGTGGGATTGTCTGGAATATGACAATATAAGAATCATGATGGTGGGATACTCTTTGGCCTAGTAATTTATGAAAATATATGTACTGACATAAATATGTTATTCATTATGAATTATTCGTTTTAATCACTGAAGTCTTGTCACTGAACCATTGGATGAAGAATGTGCCTTATAGTCCTCTCCTATATGTCACCTGAAGTAAGCTGTGCTTGCATATGTGCAGATGTCACAGTTAATCTGTGCATGCTATGGTCTATTTAATTCTTTCTTCGTTTATCACAGCAACCAGCCACTTATATCATTGGAAAGCTTGATAATGTGTGTGACATCTGTGTGAGGAGTACTATGAGTAATTCAACAGAGAACAAGGGGTGTGAATTTGGAGTAATGAAGTTGTGAAATGCTAAAGAAAACAAGAGGAACATTTCATAACTAAATAGGTTAACTGATACCATTAATAAAAGAGCATCCCAGAGAGGCAGAGTCAGTCAGCATTAAAGATGTGGAGATATTCACTTCAGTGAATTCAATTCATTTTAGGGCTGAAAAAAATATTAGATAGTTGTGGTCTGTTTCTGTAATGGAAATCATTAAATGGGCTCAGGGAAACCTCCGATAACCATTGCCTATGTACACAGTTTGACACTCCATCCACAATTGGTGATCAAAACTACCATGCAAAGAAGAAACATATTTAGACACAATCCAGAAACGTTGCCGTCTTACCCAGAGTGTAGCGATGTTGCTGCCTGGCTGTATTAGCTGCTGGCTGTAGCAACTTAAGCTATGTAAAAACTGATTGACAGTACTCGGTAACCTCGAGAAATGGAAATCTATATGAAAACTCGGCAAAGTCTATGCTTTGACAATTTGATGTTTGTAGCCCAAACTGCCATCTTATTCTTTATACAACAGTTAGGTCTAGTCAAACTATTTATTAATTTGTGATTGGATTACAGGCATTCCAAAGCGGGGATATCCCAAGAATTTAGAGCGGAGCGCTATAGAATCTTTGGTAATCCAGCCACTGAAGCACATCTTCAACTTGAGTCTCCGTCTCGGACAAGTTCCAACACTGTGGAAGACATCATGTCTCACCCCCGTCCCTAAGAAACCACACCCTAGTGAGCTTAATGACTACAGGCCTGTCATTCTAACATCACGTGATGAAAACAATGGAGCGACTGGTCTTATGTATGCTCAGACCGCAGGTACGCCATGCATACAGCTATAAACACATTTGAGGAAAGTATTTTCTCTTTTTGTACAGTAGTCCAAGTCCAAAAACCCAAGCAGAAGATCTTTGCTAGTTGACAAACATTGCACTTTGCCTGAGTTTTGAATTGGGGCCCTCAGCTTTAGTTTCCCCTCTGCTTCATGGAGGATGGATAAAGATCTTTTTTACACTCACGCCCCTAAGTGGCAATATTGAAAACATGAGGTTGACACACTACAAGTCTGCCATAACTCAACGAGAATGTCACAGTATAGACACCAGATTCAGATTCAGTTTTATTGTTGCATCTTAATTCATACTCGCATATTAAAAGGCGCAAAAATCTTAATTCTTGCTCTGCTCTTTACTTGCAGCAGCTTGATAACACATAAGGACAATAAAACACACACATAATAAAAAAAAAAAAATAGAAACTAGAAACACTGAAATAATTTAGGCAGTGTTTAAGATCCTGATTGCCTGGTGGAAGAAAGAGTCCCTTTATTAATTATTTTCTAAAACCAGATAAGTTTTCTGAACCTGAAGAGATGGGTCACGATAGGGTACAGCAGCGTTCCCAAAACCCTTCTGTTGTGACGCAAAAAGGGATATAAGAAAAGTAAGCCATCGAGTAATGATATAACTGCATGGACTATCTGGATTACAGGTCTTGCCACTTTCAGCACTGTAACAACTATCAGCAACAAAAGTCCCAGTTGTCATCATTGCTGATGCGTCCTCTGGAACAAGCCTACAAACGACCTCTTGAGAATCATCACCAGTGTCTCTTTTTTTCAACTCTCTTCTACCAACAGTCTTTATGAAGGTACAGATTGGCTGTGACAGTACACAAGCCGACCCAGACAGATATATTTCATGATCTCTGTCGTTTTAAACCATGTCTCCAGGCTGTCAAAAGACTCAAGTATTGTCATTTCTGTTACTTTTGGCCTCTTTAAAGGATGTAGAACTTTATCATTAAACCGGCTCGTAGCGGTATGAAATGTATTCAGAGCATCATCAGACATGAGCAGTATCTGTCACTTATAGGCAACCGGATTTCCCTGTAAAGCCTCTTGACATTTTCCTCAGATTTACGTTTCGTAGAAAAACAGTCATCTATCACAGGTAATGATTAAGTTGTGGTACAGTCTTGGCAATTATGTTATGTTGCTGTCTGGCTGATTTTTTCCTATGTAGCCAAATGAAAAGGACTTCTCATCATCAACATTATGCTTATAACAGACAGCTGTCCAGATATGAGTAGGAACAGTAACACTGTGGTATTCTCTTGTGCTATCATCACCAAATTCCCCTCGTCTTGGTATTCTATAATCTTGTGATACATCAACAACTGTTCCTGTTACCAGGTAGGCAGTTCCTGCACCTGGTTGTTCAGCATTCAAAATGTCTTTGACGCCCTTCTCCCAGTCTTTCCCATGGACACAGTTGAAGCAGGCATCCGTAGGTGCAGCATTGGTCAGGGTGAAGGCTATACGACCATCTTTCTCACAATGGAAACTGTTGGGGTTGAGGTGCCCTTGGTCCCCAGATAGCAAAATCAGATTGGCAGATAGCGGACCACTGCTGGTATGCCGCCGGTGGCGTGCCACTTGTGGTCCGCCATTGGACCACCATCTCTTTAAATTGAACTTGTCATGAATATTAAGAAAAGTTAATAAAATGATATATGGAGTATAACTGAACAAATAAAAAAGATTTTAGACCAATAGTGACAAAATATTGGCCAATTTGTCTGCAACCCGCCAGCGGACCGCCAGAGAACCGATGAGCAAAATGCCAGCAGACCGCCAGCATTGCCCCCAATGGGCCGACAGTGGTCCGCCAGCTCTTGCTATCTGGGTCATAAGAGAATCTGTAATTACATTATCATTAACAGCTTGGTTTCTTTTTATTATGTCTCTGCGGTTACTGGTCTCTGGTTGCATTGAGTCCTCAGAAATGCCAGAAATCTGAAAGAAATTAAATTAACAACCAAAAAGGAAGACCATTATATGGGTGAATATCACAGGAGAGTGCCATTCAGCCCTCACAATTGAACATTTTGGTCTTAAAGGACAATTCTGGTGCAAAATGAACCTAGGGGATAATAACACATGTGTACCGAGTTCAACCGTTCTCTGGAATATGTTTTCATGCTAATCGAATGTGACCGGTTTTATTGCAAACCACTAATTAGCGTATAACGCTAGTTTTAAGGGCATAGGCTCAAGTAAAAAGAAATCGCTATTTCTATTCCACTAACAAGGCTCTAAATAGAACCACATTTCGACGGTAACATAATGAGGGTCCCTACATGTAAACTGAAGCATTTTTAACTTTGTAAGTGTACAGACAGTTAAAAAAGATATAGTTTAGAAAGACAGTATCGTTCACGTATACAGGCAAAGCAGGCGGGCTCCATCTTGGAAAAAGTCACGTGACAGTTAAGCTCACGTTGCATTGCGTCCAACGTCGTGCATCATGAGCTGAACTGTCACATGACTTAACTAGCATTATACGCTAAAACTGGTCACATTCAATTAGCATGAAAACATATCCCAGAGAACGGTCTAACTCGGTACACATGCCTCAGTCATTGCAAGCGCCTCTGATTGATTAATCACCACTATGTGGATACTGTTTTTAGAATTTAGATTAAGTGTTAGTTAGTATAATTTGTATTTTTGTCATTTGTATTTTAGTATATTTTTATATATGGTATTTAAGTGTTAGTATAATTTGTATTTTAGTATATTTAGCATATTCTTTATCTTCTACTGTCCTTATTGCTTAGTTGTGTTTTTATATTATATACTTTAATTACTCTTTCTGCTGTTAAAGAATGTGTTTGTGTTGTCTGTATGCTGCTGAGACCTTGAATTTCCCCTGGGGATCAATAAAGTATCTATCTATCTATCTATCTATCTATCTACATGTGTTATTAACCCCTACAGTAGGTTCATTTTGCGCCGGAATTGTCCTTTAACTTTCTATTATATTTATGTATTAAAAACCCAGTACATTAATAGTGACCCGCATTCGGGACAAATACAGTGCCCCCCAACAACAACCCCATGCATTTTTTTGCACCTTATCATGAACTACCATAGTCATGCTATATACCATTTTAAAGCTAAGAATCGATATATGTAAAGCTTTCCATGAATTAACATATATTTTGTGTGTAAAATATAAGTTTATCCCGATATATAACATATCAGAATACCCCCCTCCACCACCCCCCAAAGTTGCTGCGTTCATCCTTTGTCACTTGTCTGTATGGCCGTACCAATAAGTTAGCCCAGCATGCTTGGTCTTGAAATTTTCGTAAGAATCCATAGATGTAAAATATCTACATTGTTTTATTGCCAATATATTGAGTAGTTGTACACGCCAATACAAACAAAACAGATGCATACGAAAAGAAGCGAAGTAAAAACTTATTTTTCGCGGAAATCCATATATTTCGGTTCTATTTCCATTATTGTCGCTGGATTCACGGTACTCTGCGTGTTCACGAGGCTCTTCTGATTCCATCGATACCAATTACATGTCTGTAGGACCAATGAGAGTCGAGATAGATGCCATCAAAGCCAATGAGTCACGTAAGCGATGAATCTGACAGTCTTTGAATGGCCATAGCGCTGCGTCTGATTGAGCCAATGAGATGGGACCTAGATGTCTGTGTAGCCAATGAGGAGAGCTTTCTTTAGACATGTGACACATCGTCACATTCTACTTCCTTGTCGGCTAAATTCAATGCGTAAAACAGATGCGTAAACATAGTCACCGAAGCAGTGTTTTGGAAGTGTTTTACTGAACAAGCAAGAGGCAGTTTTTGAAGGTTTTTGTTTGTAAAAACATGCCAAAAAGACAAGCAAAAACGAAACATGTTGAACCGGAGGACATCGATGATCTGGAGGACATTGATGAAGGAGCCGAAAGTAGTTTCTCCGAATGCGACTCCGAGGAGGAGCACAACTTTTTAGCTGGGAAGGACCCTGATTTCGAGCTGTGAGTATACTACTTATATCCATATACAGTTACAGATACAGTTTCGTTTGCTTTTGTAATGTTTAGTGCATAGTTTTTAGGTGTTAGGTGAGAATGCAGTGTGTGTGTGTGTGTAAAAAGAGAGTGCAGGGGGAGGTGTGAATAGTTCTGGTATCTGGGGGAGGGGAGTTAGGTGAGAATGCAGTGTGTGTGTGTTTGTGTAAAAAAGAGTGCAGGGGAGGTGTGACCTGAGTACACACATTTATATAATTTGTATAAGTTGTTGGGAAGGGTTTTCATATACTTTAGTGGGTCTGAGTCTAACTTCCATCTGTACAATTGTTTCAGTGACAGCAATGAAGACTGGGTCCCGCCAAGCAAAACATCAAGAGCTGAGGATCCTGTGTCTGAGGAAGAGGAGCCGGTGGCTGAGACCAGTGGGACACAAAGAGGAAAGGGTGCTGCAAGAAGCAGGGGGAGAGGCAGAGGAAGAGGGAGAGGCCAAGGAAGGGGGAGAGGCAGGGGAAGAGGGCGCTCCCACAGCAGACAGGAGAGCGGAGGCACAGAACCATGGCATGGGACGGACATCCAGGACACCATACCACCACAGCCCACGTTTCGCCCTATGAGGACTCCTGGCCCCCAGCTGATCTCTACACAGTACTCAATATTACAACTCTTTCAGTTATTTATTACACGCTCCATTTTGTTGACTGTAGTTGCCAACATCCAGCAATAGGATGTAGCTGTGAACTGTGTGAAATTTTATGTAAATAGTTTTTATATTTTATAGCTGTGCACTTTAGTCTTATGTAAATAGTTTTTATAAGTACTTGTATACTATGTTTGCACTGTTATGCTGTTTGTACTGTTGCATTGAATTTTTGAATTTTTGCACTGCATTTCATTTTTTACCTTTATATTTATAATATTTACTATTTTTACCTTTGTTTCATTTTATAATACAAATGTTTGCTGCATTACCTTGTTTGTCATTTTTTCATGGAAATCTCAAAGGTGTTGGAGCAAAAGTAAGAGTTCCAGGTCAGATAATGCATCTCTAAATGTATGGCACAGCCACTGCAAAGCTCTCCAGGGATCACTCCATCATGAGACACAGACTGTAACCTTTCATTTGACACCAAGATCATGGTTCTGCATAAAGGGGTTCTTGTATAGGAAGAGTTTTAGTTTTGGGTAACCAAAGGTCTTTTTGGAGTCTCCAAATGGACACTTAGCAAAACGCATGTGTATGCCCACACAAATATGGGTCCCACACAGTCATACTTCATCCTATAAGGATCTACTTTGACATACAGATTCACAAGACCTGGTAGTGGGCCTCAGTGGTGTTTTCAAGAGAAAATAAGTGACCAAGAGGGCAGAATGTGGTCATTTCTAGAGATGTGCATAACCGCCTATAAAAAAAACTATCATTCTACCCTTTGCCACTCTCTGATAGTTCATCACACAGTCAATCTATTGGTACCAAAAAATTCTACAAGGCCTTAGCTTTCCAAAGAGGTCAGGCACTTGATTGTAAGTCAAAGTATGTGGCAACAGGGCCATTTTAAGTAGGCGGTGTGCAATTTCGAGGAAAAACTCCAAAATAGGGGCGGAAATGTATAAGGTTAACATAAATAGCAGACACTCAAGATGTAAAAATATTATCTGAACTCCCACACCTTTTTTCAGATAATTATTTGCATTTTATTTCCTCCTATAGGGGTGAAATGCTGTAAATTATATATAGATATTTCATAGTATGATTTAATTATTAAAACAAATATTGTGATGACATGGAACAATGTATTTTGCATAGAGGTGTGTGGACAAAATGTTCAACCTGTCAAGTAAATGTACACCCTGTTGGGCCAAGGGCCTGATTTCCGACAGGGTGGACGATGATAGGGTGGGCATTTTTACCTTCAGTTAACGTTTTACTCATAACAAACTGTCATTGGGTAACTATCTAGACTTGTTGTAGAAGAGACTTTGGTATAGTTATACCTGCATATTATGGAAATATTGCATTCCAATCACTTCCGGCATATTTTGTCGCAACAGGTTAGACATGTTAAGCTTGGGCGGAGCAAGTAAGCACACTTAAGGAAATGATTTACTCCTCTGTCACATTTGCGCGTGTTAAAGACGTGCGTCATTTTTGACGCGTAAACGAGGCATACTTGGCATGCATTTCCTGCCATTGAAGGGAGAAAATGCTTTTTCTGAATACAACATACATACGTAGATGAATGTAACAAACTCCTTCATAGTCACTTATATGTTATGTTGACATGGCAAATGAGCTAAAGACAGCAAAAGGCACCACTCAGCAATATTCACCCTTATTTGCCTGTAGTTCTTGGCATCATTGTGTGGTCTGAGATGCCATCAGAAAGCTAAATTATCCCTATCTCATCAAAAAAGAAAGACACCTCACCATAGGCTCAATGAACCAGTCACCACTTTTTCGTCCTCCTTTGTTGTTACCGCCAGGATCAAAGATGTAGGCACTGTACACAGGAATCCTGTGGGATGTTGAATAAAGTGAGGCATAGAAATATTCATGTTCATATTGCTGGCAAATCTTCCTGGCGTTTTGATCCATGCCCTGTGGTTCAGTTTTCTCATAAAAGAACTGAGGGCACTCATCAAAATGATCCACAACTTTTGCCCAAACGGGCCCTTTTGGCACAGCAGTGAAGATTAATACCGCCAAAATGATCATAATGTAAGTTGTTGCGCTAAGTTGTTGTGTGGTCAAAGACACAAGGTTCCCTCTTGTTTCTGTCATAGCCTGTGGGCCACATGCAGGGGAGAGCACTTTGGACCCAAATGCAAACACTGAAGCAAAAGACGTGATCAGTCTACTGAAGAGATTTTAAAGCAACACAATGTAGCTTTTGTTACTTTAAAATAATGGCCTCAAACTCATTTTGATGATATGCTGCCAATGCCTGTAACAGGCAGGTACACACATAAACACCTCACTTTCACTCTCAATCACACACTGTTATGTCCCTAGCTGTTTGTGTTCCTGCTGTCTCTCTGTATTTTTTTCAGACACTCCAGCAGGGGGCTTAATTGCTGGACCAGGGCCCACTTCCCCGAAAGCATCTTAAGCCTAAGAGCGTCGTAAAGTCCCTCTTACGAACGTCTTAAGATTTGCCGACTGTTTCCCGAAACCATCGTAGCTTAAGAGCATCGTGGAAAACACTCGTAGATCTACGAAGTGCTCCAGAGTACTCGTTACCGGCTAAGAGCGCCTTAACAGTACTTCTCACTGAGGTCACCAACAGGACATACAGAGGAATTACAACTTAGAATACATAATCCATCTTACGTTCCCATTCTTTATTGTGTTTACCTGTGATGAATCAGATTTTAGCGTGCAAAATAGCCTACATTTAATGGTCATAAGAATGTGATGAAAAGCGGACAAAAATGCAATCAAGTTATGAAACGAGACGTTGCCAGAATAGTTTGACATTATCTTTGCTAAGTGAATATTTTATGAGGCCTATGAGGTAAAAAGCATAGAAAGCAACATGTGGTTTAGTCTGTAGCCTACACTGTAAAAAAAAACTCTCTGCGTTTACTTAAAAAAACAAGTCAACACATTTCACTAGCTTTTTTGAGTAATTTCAACTTGACAGTGAAGAACTCAAATAATCAAGTTAAATCAACAAATGCTCCCAACTTGAAATATCTAGTAATGCAAACTTAGTATTCTGAGTAAGGTGGACTTACAGTAGGTTAGCAACTCAAAAAGTCAAGTTGAATCAAGTGCTTTTAACTTGAAATATCTAGTAATGCCAATTTAGTATTGTAAGTAAGGTGGACTTACAATAGGTTGGCAACTCAAAAATTCAAGTTGAATCAAAAGTTCTTCCAACTTAAAAAAACAAGTCAACACATTTCACTAGCTTTTTTGAGTAAGTTTTACTTGACAGTAAATAACTTAGATAATCAAGTTGAATCAACAAATGCTCCCAACTTGAAAATATATATCAATTCCAACTAATACATTGACTCTAACAAGAAAAAACAAGTCTAAATAACAACTCAAAAATCCAAATAGATCAAACAATGTTTTTATTTTTAGCCAGTTTGAACACCCCTGACCTACAGTACCCTCCAGAATTACTGGCACCTCTGCTAACGCTGACTAAAAAGAGGAATATTAAATCATCTTTTAGAAATTGATCTTAATGCCTTAAGTTAAAAAATGAGGGAATATCCAACATTTAAGGACACCAATTTTCTTTGTGAATGAATAATGTATCATAAATAAATAAATGTTCTTCCTTAAAATACAGGGTCATAAGTATTGGCACCCCATGTCGTTACAGGAGTCCGCATAGGTAGGCCAGTGCAGATGGAAGATCCTTGATGTCCTGTAGAACAACAGTCTCTTCCAGGACGATGGCTATATTGGTAACAGTGTCTGGTGCCTTCATGGCGAGTCGCCTTCAATGACGGTCAAGATTCCAATTTTCATGCCTCTAGTCCTCCTCAGCATCTGCGTCCTTGGTGGAAAAGCACAGAACTACATCACTAAATTTGCAAAAAAATAAATTAAAAGACAATGGTTCTCCGCAATGGTGCAGCTCAGATGTCTTCTTAATTCTTTTTTTACTTAAGGCGAGACACTAGTGAATAGGGTAACATTTTTAACTAGCAGATATCACTATGAAACTTTCCCAGTAGATTACTTCCATTAATATGAGAAAATAATGTATTACAAGTTTTCTGTAATTTAGTCTTTACATATGCAAATTAGGCAGTATCTAATAAAATATGCGATAATTTGCATACATTTTAAAACACGTTGAGTTCATTATTAACTGGTGCACCTACTGCATTTTTGAGTTCCCTAAATGTGAAGTGTTTGTGCTTCCTACTTTTGTGTGTCGCAAAGTTTTGTACATTGCCAATGCTATGGTCGCAGCCTACAAATGGACAAGTTATAGCTTCACCACGACGTAAATGTTCTCCAAGATGTTTAAAAAAGTCCACTGCACTACAATCACATTGGAATGTACACGATTGACAACTGAATGTAGTTTCGACCTGAGGTGATTTGTCTTTTGCATGGTACCGTGCCAAATTAAATTTTAATGTAAGCTTACCTGAAGTCTTAAAGATGCACATGCACTTGGGGTGGAGGCAGAGCCAGCTTTTTCCCTGGTGACCGTTATGAAGCCTGTAATGGGTCAGGAGGGTCTCTACATCCGGGTGAGAAAATGGACACTCCTGCAACAACAAACAAGAGTAGAAAATTATTAATTTTATATAGGTTTGTAGTGCAGTGGACTTTTTTTAAACATCTTGGAGGACATTTACGTAGTGATGAAGCTATAACTTGTCCATTTGTTGGCTCTGATCAAGCATTTTTTTTTAGGGAGCTGATCGGGCTTAATGTGGGTTGCCATTGTTTTATGTGCCTGCATTCTATTGACATATGTTGCATTAAAAATTACATTTCCATTTAATTTTTTCAACCTATATGCAGCCCTCTGCAGATCGAAAGTAGCAGCAGTTGCAAGACATTGCTAAAAACTTTGGGCGGGAGTAAGGTTTAATCAGGGGTTTAGCTTACTCCACAGTGAGCTAGCTATCCTCGCTGGCATCCAATACAAAGGTCTTTCTATAAAGGTGAATATTTTAGGAACATACATGTTTTCAGCAAAACAGGGAAATAGCTAACCAGACAATTATACTGATAATTGAGCTGTAGCAGCTACTGGCTATCACTAGTTGTGGAATTAAGCTACTAAGATTAGCTAGCAGGCTAGCTTCGCCTAATAGCCACTATTTCAACAACACCACACTATTTCCAAGAACGTTCCTTGCTGATATCCATTTTACACAAAATTGTTCCTGAAAGTGAATGTTTTAGGAACATCCTTGTTCAGCATTACCGGTTATGTCTTCTCAGAACATTGCAAGCTTTTACCATTCACAGTCATAACTAGACATCACTAACGTTAGCTAGTGATAGCTGCTAACGGAATGTGGGCAGTCAGATCAGCTTAGCTAAAGCAACACGACACCGAGAAAGACTGACTATCATAACAATTGGATATTGGATAAAACTAAATGCCTTACTTACCTTTGACAATGCTGTTGTCATTTGCTCCACGCTGCATACAGGTAGGGAAGGTGACTGGCTTCTGTCCTCCTGACAAATTCAATCTGCAGCCCACGGTTCGCCTTGATACGTTAGGAAACAATGCGCTTGCGCCAACTTGACTAAGAAGTTCAGTGAACTTTGGGAAACTTCTCTCTTATAGATACTTAATTATGCAAGTTGAGTCAACTCATTTTCTTAAGTTTGTTAGGTGAATTTCCCAAATTAGTTGTAAAAACTTGTTATAATGAGTTTTACTACACTATTTGATTATTTGAGTAATGTTTAGTCAGAAAAGTTATTTGCCAGTACTAAAGGCAAGTTGTATTTTTTACAGTGTACTGCATCAAAATCTAAGCCTACACATTTCCTCTCTTTCTTACTCGACTTCTTTCTTATCTTCAAACGTGTTCTTAAGTGACACCGCGAAAAATTATTGCATGGTGCAACAATCTAATCTTAAAATAATTACAATTATTTATGTCTCTGTGTGGTATATAACCTACTCGGGATGCTTACATGCAGATGTCAAAGTGTTTCTATTTTCGTATTGATGTGAATTAATGTGTAGATCCGACGTTTGGTAGGCCTATAGTAGGACGTATGGTAGGCCTATAGCTGTGACGTGCAGTCACCTGACATCACCGTCAAATCAGAGGATATTTCAGAACTATTAACGTGGACAGCTTTCACGCGCGTTCACGCTACGAGCATGTTCGGGAAACAGTCGGAAAAACCAAACGAACGATCGTAAGATGAATCGTAGAAAACCCTCTTAAGAGCGTGTCTCTGTCGTTATCGGGGAAGTGGGCCCTGGTCTCCAGTCCCTCTCACAGTGAGTCTGAGAGGCCTGGAAATCGGGCGGCTTCGTTTTTGGCCTTCTGGCCTTCACTTGCTATTTGTTTAGAACATTGCTTTTTGCATTAATTTATGTTCTAGTTTAATTATAATAAATTATTGATTATTTTCAAATTTATCCACCGTTGTCTGCCGTATTTTGCCCTTGCTTTATTTAGCTTTGTTATAGTTCCCTGACCCTAGAAGTGGGCATAACACACACACACACACACACACACATACACATAAACACAGGTGCACACATACAGACAAGTATACAACACACAGCTTTAAAACACAAACATTTCCTGAAACTTACATGTAGGCTACATAAGGACAAAAGGGCTCAAAGCAAAGGATACTGTTAAATCTTGGTGTCATAATTGACAGCGATCTAAATTTCAACAGCCACATGAAAGCAAACTCATACATTTGATTTTCACCTCAAACACATATCCAAACTTAGACGTCTGATATCAATAGAGAGAGACAGAGAGAAGTTGAGATGTATGATTTGCTTTCTTCAGATAGTACGCAGAGCACCATGCACTCATATTATGTTCTGACATACACATATTTAAAATCTTTGCTCCAAATATCTTCCGTCTTCTGATTCCAGCACTTTAGTTCTCACTCTCGGATTTCAATCATCATCAACCGTTCTTTATTCAGGGAGAAATTGGCTGAGCATCAAGCTCTTTTGACGTTGTTGTTGTGTGTGCCGCGTTGCAAGTGTTTGCAGTTTGAACTGCAATAGGCCTACTAATTGCTATAGGTTATTTTTTATTTGTGATAGCTTATCTCGCAGGCATAGTAGCCTGTGCTAAGTTAAATTAAAATGACGAAATCTTGGCACTTCTAGTTTTGTCCAATAACTATGAAACCTGCCTCTACTCATACTACTTTGTTATTGAAAACCTTTTAGTCTAATGCAATTAGGTTGAAATTATGTGCAGCAGTCTAGCCCATGAGCACACTGTACATTGAACCTCTTAGTTGTGACTTATTTGTGTGATTCATTATTGGTCTTGACCAACTTGACAGCTTACTTTTAAGGCGACTAGTCACCATTGTATGGGAGTGTTATGTGTTACTGATACGGAGCAAGAGGACAAATGCATTAGAGTGTCTAATGAGAAACAGATGCCTCACAGGTCCTCACCTGGAAGCAGGGGGCGGGAGATGTTTACCCCCTCACTGATTGTTGCAGTAACCCGCACTGTCGCGTTGGCTTGCACTAGCGTAATTTCACCAACCTTTCCATTCACACATGTAATATGCAGTAGGCAACCAACCAAAATATTTAATATATGTTTATTCCAGGAAAAATACAAAATAAAGCCTTTGATCATAGCTCCCTATTCCGGTCAAACAAACAACTTTGCTCAACAACTTCAACTCATTTAGCATGTTAAAGGGACAACAACTATCCCATCCTTTTTAAAGAAAAGAAACGTAAATGAAAACAATATCCCATAGCCCTTGCCTAACAGAAAATGAGCGACTGTGAACTCAAGAACGTTAAAAGTTTGCCCACTTTTAAGAATTTCTCAACAAAGGAAAAAACAGACACGTAGCTTTACAGGCCTAAAAGGACATGCACACTGCAAAAAACATTTAATCTATTTTGAGTTTCAGCATTCTCTCCTTCATGTTTGCAAATCTGTCAATAACTTTATCCCTATTGACCTCAATGTCTCTCTCGATACAGAGGAGCGCTAAGTCTGACAGCCGCGACTCACCCATGGTGGAGCGCAAGATGAGTTTCAGTCGGCTAAAACTTCTCTCTGCCTTGGAATCGTCAAGTAAATACGATAAAGAATGGCAAGATTAGGAAAAGCCCGATCCCTGTCGTTTGCGAGGAGAAATGGGAGGATTCTGTGGGTGTTTAAATGCATGCACAGCTCACTGTACATTGCACAAAATGTAACATTCATTAACCACTTCGTCGGCATTGGATAGATCCTGTGAATAAAAGTCCGCAAGCGCTCTAACTTTTTCAGGCGCATCAGAGTAAAATGTTTCGGGTTCAGAGCAGCAAATTTTCCAGCCATTCTCTTGAAATCTGCAAATCGATGTTCAAACTGAGAAACAAAGACGTCAAGTATGTAGTAAAACACATCGACTCTGAATCTGTCCCTGCTGTCTTCTAAAATCTCATCTGCGTGTTCATCTGAACACAAACGCTTTTTCTTACGAACTCTTCCCCTATCAAAATCGGTAGTTCCCTCACACAGTATAGCCAGCTCTCTGGCTGTGTTAAACAGACAAAAACTATGCCTAACCCAGCCTACATATATTTTTATTGAACATTTAAGTAGTAAACAATTCCGAATGGATATGTGGTCAATAAACTGTATTTAAAAAAAAAAAAAAAAATCCTACCAGTGGGGCCCCCCCTAGCGGCGAGGCCCCGGGTTGTTCGCGCCGCAGCCCCCCCCCCCCCCAAAATCTCCGCTACTGCCTGGAAGCTTTGTTAAATAACTGTAAAGCACCAGTGTCAACATCAACAGGAAGACTGACAGAAGACTGACTTCAGGAGGCTGGACTTATATGCAGAGTTATAAAGAAAAAGCCATAGGCTGGCCGATGATAAGAAAACATTAAGATGGGCGAAAAAATAACACACAGGTAGACTGGAAACAAGTGTTGTGTGCCGTTTGTGAAGGCATGTCTACACACTCAATCATAATAGTGACATAATGATTGTTTTATTAACTGTCATTATATTCAATATACAATTGTAAGCACCGTCCAACAAAATACATGTTTTATGTCCTTTACTAATGCTTTACTAATGAGAAACATGAAATGCAGAAGAATGACAAACATGAAAGCCACAGGAAATTTCCAATCCCAGATCACCAAATCACCATTGAAAATAAAAATCCGAGATAATATATATAATATTAATATATTTTACACATATATGGTTAAGTCATGAAAAAGAGGGGTAAAAGAAGGGAAATAGGGAAATATTTAGTTATAACCTTCTTTTATCCCTCTTTTTCTTGACTTAATTAATTGGAACAGTATTTTGAACAAATGAACTGAAGTATAATTAATTAGTAGTTAGTTTTTGTTTGTTCGGTGCTCAGAAAGTCAATTGTGTGTGTGGAAAACAATATAGGTGTGTCACAGGGAACAGCAGTAGTCCCACTTCCCATCTGTGGTATAACACCAGAGGTAATTATAACCATAGTAATCACATGGATGGTCAGTCTTGCAGGTCATGCCATTTAGAGCAGAGAATGGGTAAGCATCAATATTGCAGCAGTAGTCCCAGGTATTACTGTAATCAGTGTAACACCAGGTGTATTTATTACCATACCAGCCACAGTTGTAGTCAGAACGGCACATGCTCCCATCTCCCCTGTACTTCCCTACTCCTTTGCCCAGTGGTAAGGGAGGGGGACTGCAGTAATCCCATGATGTGTGTGTATAACACCAATAGTAGTAATAACCATGTGTTCCACAGGTGTGGTCACTCCAACACTTGTCTCCATATACTGTTACATTGGAATAATCAGGAGAACATGGTATCTCTCTATTTTTTTGGTCACAGCAATAATAATCTCTAGAGTTGTCCCTGTACAGACAAGAGCCCATGCAGTGTATTCCCTCCTCTGTAAGCAGTTCTGTTACCTCTGACTTCTTTGAAGCATCAGTTTCACTAATGGGCAGCTGGATGGACTGGTAAAGGAGTCGGATAATTCCTTCAGATTTACGATTGTTAGAAAAACAGTCATCTGTGAAAATATTTACTATAGATGTACCATAGAGAGCAGGCAGCTCAGCATTAAGTTGTGGTACAGTCATGACATTTATTGTACTGTTTGGATGATTTAGCCCTATATAGCCAAATGAAAAGGACTTCTCATCATCAACATTATGCTTATAACAGACAGCTGTCCAGATATGAGTAGGAACAGTGACTCTGTGGAAATCTCTTTTGCTAACATCATCAAATTCCTCTTGTCTTGGTATTCTACGATCTTGTGAAGGTACAGTTCCTGTCACCAGGTAAGCAGTTCCCTCACTCTCAGACTGGTTCCTCAAAATACCCTTCACACATTCCTCCCACTGTTTCAAGTGGACAGTGTAGAAAGAAGCATCCATAGGTGCACTGTTGGTCAGGGTGAATGTAGCTATACGACCATCCCCACACTGGAAACTGCTGGGGTTGAGTTGCCCTCGGTCATAACCTGTGTTTGAGTAATCACCATTGACAGCCTGTTTGGATTTTATTGCATCGCTGTAATCTCTGGCATAATTCTTCTCTGCTTGCATTGAGTCCTTAGGGATGCCAGAAAGCTGAAAGAAATTAAATGAACAACCAAACACAACAAAAAGATAAACCATTTATATTTGTCTGTGTTTATTTGTAAGATATAAATCTCTCTCAGATGCTCCAAGTAAGCCTGTGCACTTTTCTTAACAACAGCTTTACTTCACTGTATTTGTTCATGATATGGTTTGTCAATACAACTAAACTACCATATGACAACCTCTTGAAATGTATGTATATATACATATGTACAGTGCCCTCCAGAATTATTAGCACCTCTGCTAAAGTTGACTAAAAACAGGTATATAAAAAAAATTAATGTCAAATTTTATGTAATTTGACGATGGAAACAATGAGGAAAAATCGAACTTTAAAGGGAAGCAATTTTTTTCTTAGAAAAAGGAAAATCTCTTAAAGAAATACATATTTTAACAAAAACATGTTTCCCACATTTATCAGAAATCAGTAAAAAACAGGTGCTTGGACTATCAATTCAGCAACACATACCACATGCACCAATTAAAATTGAAAGAAAACCTACCTTCGGCTCAATAAACCAGTCACCACTTTTTTGTTCATATATGTTGTTGCAACTAGGATCAAATTTGTAAGCACTGTACACAGGAATCCTGTTGAAAGTTGAATACAGTGAAGCATAGACATTCACACCCTGCTCAAACTGCTGGCAAATTTTTGTAGTACTTTGATCATTTATCCATGGTTCAGTGCCATTATAAAATAACTCATGGCACTCCTTAAAATTATCAACAACTTTTGCCCAAACGGGCACTTTTGCCAGAGCAGTGAAGATGAACAGAGCTAAAATGATCATGACGCTGTTCAAGACGAAGTTCTATGAATTTTTTGCCAATGCTATGCTTTTATAACTGAAGACAACATCAAAGTTCCCTCTTTTTTTAACAAGCTTGGAAGAGGAAGGGAAAACAAGGGACAAGGAAACAACCTTGAAATACAGCCGCAAGCTGTGCATAAGGTCCAAATTCTCATATGTGCGTGTGAAGTCACTTTACTGTCACTTTGTTTTGGAAATAGATTAAGTAATGGTACATCACCATGGCATTCACTTTCACAGGCCTGCAGGTTTCAGGTTAATTTGTACCCTTTGTACAATGACATTTTGTGTCTGAGGGCTTTATTCCCATAGGCGTGAAATAGACATGTTACAGCCAGACCTTAGCAAAAAGAAATTTGTGGAAGTGTACTGTTGGTCTAGTTATTTTAAACTAAGTATATAGCTTACTTTTTGTGTAGTGATCAGAGATACATTAAATTGTTGTAAACTTGGATTATACTGATAATTACAAAGGTTTAAGTACATAGCCTATACATGGTACTTATACTTAGTATGTGTAGTCCACTGTTAGTGTATATATTATTGAACTTTAAGACTACTTTGAAGGATAGTTAAAAGTACTTTCAAGTATAACAGTAATACCAGAATGGAAACCTAATATACTTTAAAGTATGTAAAGAAAACTTACAAGTATACCTGCAGTCCAAAAACGATTAAACTTATATTTTACTGAGGATACGTTAAGTATACTATCAGGAACATGAAAACATGGACTAGAAGTATATAATATCAGCAGTGTGTGGCAGTGGCTCAGGAGGTAGAATTGCCCAGGAACGGGAAGGTTGCAGGTTTGAGCCCAACTCCTCCTGTCAAGACACATAACCCCAAGAATGATCCCGATATTTTATTAATAGTAACTATGATATTTTCTACAAAGACAGTAAAGAACTGTATAGGGACAGATGTTTTTTACAATCATTATAACACTATTTCATAGTAATTTAACCAAAAATCACAAGTGAATTCTCATTACCGAAATGTGTCCGGATCCATTATTCTATTGTTTGTTTTAATTTCATGAAAAATTATTTTTACATAAATTGAAGAAGATTTTGGAAAGTTGTGTAAAATGTCTATATTTATGGTTAATATTTATATTTATGATATTTTGCAAAAGGAAAGGCAACATTTATTGTAAAAATATTGTGTCCACACTAAATGTTCCTCATTACCGTAATACGACTTGCCTGCCTATAAAAAGTACACTGTTCCATTAAATTAACAAGCAGACCCATGATGCATCACTTGGGACAAAAGGTTTAAAATGAAATCAAGTTCAGTTGCTCTCTCTTCTCTCACATCCTGATATTTGTGTAAATGTCATAGAAACTTTGTTCTGTCACACTGTTGATTATCATTACCGATATGCTGCGATACTCAATGCTTTTAAAAATATTTGAAATGATATTTTATGATGATAAAGACAGTATAAGACTTTAATATTGTGTAAAGGTTAAGGTTACATAGCTTGCTAGCATTTTGTGTTATTTGCCAACTTAGTCAAGGACATTTCATTACCGTTACTCCAATTTCTCATTACCACGCATTTTAATGTGTAATAACGGTAATGAGAAGATGAGCTGGCATGATGTGGAGAAGAAGATCAACTGAGAGAGCTAGGACCATGGATGCCACTGCAATTCGAGACATATGGGTCAGGGATGTGACTGCTTTAAGACCAGACATGACACTTTATTTTGGAGAGTAAGCACATTGTCTACTTTATTCTCTTTTGATGAAGTGATGAAGAAAGCCTTTGAAAATTAAAGTATGCAGAACTGGTATCAGAGGTAAGGGAAGGTGGCTGACAAGCACACACAGTGAAGATAGGTGTTTGAGGCTTTGTAAGTCGACCACAACACTTCTGTTAGATTTTAGTATCCAAATATGGTCACTGAAAGGAGCTGAAAAAGGAAGTCAGTGGCCATGACTGAGGCCCTCATAGCAACCTGAATTGACTCTGAGATGTGTTAAATCTTGCAGCTTTGTTTCCAGAGTGGTAGTTGTTGGTGCCCACTCTAGGGCTTGAGGTTTGTCTGGTTATGTTGCTGATTGGATCATAAACAGCCACAGCAATGAACAGGAATGCCCAAAGAATTTGTTGGTATTTGTTGGTAGAGAACCAGTCAGGAGTGTGGAGGAGGGTGGATCTGGGAAGCCAGACACCACTGTTGAGCCTTCTGGAGGTGTCATGGGATCTAATTCAACAAAACACAGACGAAGGAAGGTATCTGCTTGTAAGCCCAGTGACATGCTCTTGAAAGCTACTCTTTTGGTGATTTTTTTGCCCACAAAGGTTTGCTTTGTTGGTGATTTTTTGGATGGTAAAAGTGCTTGGTTGTTGACTGGCCACTCTGGTAAATCCCCTTCCTGTGACACTAGCAATATAACACCTCTCCTGTGTGTATCTGAAATTCGTTTGGTAAAATGAAATCATTCTCATTACCGTAACATAAATTCTCATCCTCCGTAACAGACTTTTCATTACCGTAATGCATAAAAATGTATAGATATTGTAAAGATGTTATTTCTCAGACACAAAAATGTCTTAATTTTGTCATAATAATGTTCCTTAACTGTGCCCCACAAGTGGGTTTTGTTCAAAATATATCTATAACAAAGAGATTATTTGAAAAATTGAACTCTACAATACACATTGTTTTTCGGTAATGAGAGTTAATTAATTTAAAATGGAATTTAAAATATCTAAAATATACATTTTCATGTGCAGTACTGTTCATTTAATGTACTTATTTGTGTTAATGTACTTTGTGTGAATGGAAAAAAAAAATCAAAAAAAGTTTTCTTACTTATGGTCTCCGTTTGTCATTTACCATATCGGTAATGAGAATTATTCTGGATCTTGCTACTATAACATTCAAATAAAGTTATATTAAATTGTTTTACTATAATACTTTTATCAGAAAATAAAAGTTCACATTCTATTCAGTCACTTAAATTAAAAAATCAATCAAATGAGGTAGATAATATTTTGTCGTGACTGTGCCATCAGTGTGTGAGTGTGTACATAGCTTTGAATGCTCAGAGGAGTGGAAAATCCCTATATAATAAATGCAGTCTATTGTCATTAGTACACCTAAGTTCACTTGTAGTGCATCTAAAACTTTACTACTTTTACACCTTAAAAATACTTATTATAAACTGAAAGTGGGCCAATTTAGTCTGAAGAAGCATTAAAATAGTACATTTACAAGTATACCACAAGCACATTTATACTAATAAACTTACTATATAAAGTAAACTTGGGAATTATACTTCAACTGCAGTTTACTTAATAAAATTAACTTAAGTATACATTTTTTTTGGTATGGGGAAGTAAAGAGGTAAGCCTACATAATAAATGGGCTCACATTATTGGGGCAGAGATAGAGAGAGTTGGGGGAGAGAGAGATGACAGAAGAGAATCAAACTTGAGTGTAGTCACTGGTTTGCCATGGTGACAATGTGGACAAGGAAGCATTGAATCTATCTATCTATCTATCTATCTATCTATCTATCTATCTACAGGTGAAGGCTGTTTTAAGTTGATATCCTCAAAGAAAACTTCCTGGGGAAAATACCAATGCATGCAAAGCAAAAGTATTTCAATAATAAAGTAAAATATTAAACCATTAACTGACGGGGAGTCAATTAGTTAGTCAGAGGTCAAGAGGTCAGAGGTCAAACACACTATAGTTTGATAAACAGACTGAAGACTGCAGGTGAAAAAGCATCCAGAGAGACCTGAAACAAAACGTCTTTCATGAACTGATAATTGACAAGATAATTTAACTCCTAAATATATAGTTAACTTTGGTCATTTCAGGTGATATACATTAATTTCGTAAGCCAGGTAAGAACAGTGGGGGAGAGTGGCATAGGATGAGGCACAGGGTAAGGTGGCCTACCGGTATCTTGGAAACCAAACAAAAAATGTTCTCATGTGACTATAAATTTAGTTTGTTTTCTCCATTTTCATCTTCCTTCCTATGAAAGACAAAACCATATGGATGAGGTGTTTAGCATCTTTTTGCCTCAGTTTGTTGCCCATCAGTTTGCCTGCAATTTGAGTCAAAAATGTCATTCAAAATGGAAATGCACAGTGACTATTTGACTATTACTACTGCCAAGTCAGACACAATTGTGTCTCATTTACAAAACAATACTTCAATATTTCACAAGAGTATATGCATCATCTTTCAGAAACCCACAGTGGGGAGTACTGAACAGAAGAATGGACGATACATTTGGATTGGTTTTCCTTTTGCCTTTTTTTTAATTCTCTGCCATGATCTCACAAAAAAGAAAATCAAAAGTACAATATAAATTTTTGAAAATCAATACAATGAGTACATTTTATCTTCTTAAACAGCAAGAACACTGAGCAAAACACCAAAGCGGGATTGAACTGGTGATCTGCCCAGTATAGCTTGCCTCTGCATTTTCGGTTTCATAAAATATGGCATTTTGTTTTTGCAACAGCAAACTCCCATTTCCTACCTTGATCTGACATGTGTCTAGGCGAGGGTGCTTACCAAAAATACACAGTACAAATATAGTCCAAAAGTGAGTTCTGATTAAAAAAAAAAAAAAAATTCAGATGGTAAGCATCAAGTCTGCTTTACTCTAACTGGTTGCAGTGTTCCACTGAAAGACCCCCAAATTCAAACACATTGACTGTCATTCAGTGGACACGGATTACGACCAAACATTAGGATACAGGTAATCAAGGGGCTCACATTAAGGTTGGGGTAGAGGAGAGAGACAAAAAGACAGAGACAGAGAGAGAGAGAGAGAGAGAGAGAGAGAGCTGGAGAAGACATGACAAAATAATGAAACAAACTTGAGCTCAGTGTCTCAAAACAGATATGGTGAGCAACCCCGAGACAAACTCGTCTTCAGTTTAAATACAGAGCTGTGCGCTTCAAAACAGAGCTGTGCACTTCTCGTCGTAGGTCGACAAAAACCGACAACTAACCAATGAAGACTGCTCACCAATTCTTCCCCTACTTGGCTAAATGTATTTAAGTTATGCCATGAACATGTACCACCATGTACCAATGTCCCATTTCCCCCTTGTGTTATTAAAAGCCACCATCCACTATAACGGCAATTGGGGGAACTCATTTAGTGCCAGAGAAATTCACAGATTCAACAGAAGGCAAAGAACAACAACAACAACAACAACAACAAAAGAAGTGATGCATTGCAACACCAACAGCGTTGCAACACCACCCACAACGCAAAAGGATCTGACTGCAGTGGTCTCGTTTAAGTTGTCTGCCATGGTGACAAGGTAACGGTGTATAAAAATGCCAGTGTTTCATCTGGCTGAACTTATGTCTATATTACTTAAAAAAAAAAAAAAAAAAAAAACAAGGTGGATGAGTTGACGTGTGCCGGGGGGTGGGTTAACCAAACCGATGCTGTAACCGAAAGTTTTGAGTGTGGTTGGCAACTCAAGTGCACAGATCTGGACGCAGCAGAGCAAAGGAGAACAGGATCCTGGGATCTGTGTGTGTGTGTGTGTGTGTGTGTGTGTGTGTCCTGGAGGGTGGCGTTGTTGTTGTTGATGGTGGTGGTGGTGGTGGTGTCGGGTAGAGGTGGTTCACAGTGCCTTTTCACCACTCTTTTTTCTTCTCGTCCATGGAGACCCCTCCGGGCCCCAGAGCCACAACCAGCAGCAGGCCGCCGATGACCGACGTGGTCTGGAAAAAGTCGTACTTGAGGAAGTCGTGCATGGGCTTGTAGGCAGGCACCGCCCAGAAGGCGTTGAAGTAGACGTTGATGGCCAGCAGCCACACCACCAGGGTGAGAGCGGCCAGCTTGGTCTTGAAGCCAATGGCCACCAGGATGATGAGGGCCGTGCCCACCATGTTCTGCAGAATCTGCAAGACAGTAACAAAAAGAGGAAAGATATTGAGGACAACTAGTGAAGGTGAAATGCATTTTGTGGCATGTAGCAACAGATGAAATTAGAATAAAACTGAACTGAATACCATAAAATGTTTTTTTTTTTTTTTAATTCTCGTGTCTCTGGCTTCTCTACCGTCTATCATCAAAACCGCAGCCCACACACCACTAATGTACATATACACTAGTCTGTATAAATTCATAATATAATTTTGAAGGATTATATTACTGACACCATTTAATACACAATCCCTTGACTAATTTTATCAAATCATGTCTTGGGACAATTTTATTCATCAATTGAAGTTGAACACTATGGGCCCCATCATGACATTCTAAAGTGCATCGTCACTCGTCAAAAGTCTATTCAAATTTAGTAGGATGTCCAGTTCACATTGGGAGGGGTTTCGCTATCAAAAGTGGAGCGCATGGCGTAACAAGGTGTTCCTAGATCTTTTAAATCAGTCATATGGGTGTGTTTGGGGCGTAACATCATTTTAAACCAATGAGAATGACATCTGTCATTCCCTTTAACGGCGCAACGCGCAATATGTCAAATAAATGCATCGGTATTTTGGCATTCAAAGGCGCATTTGAAGGAGGCTGCTTGCGAGACCGTATAGAATAGTCATTCTTAAACCATGCTTTACTAAAACCTAGCATAGCCTTCACGTATTTGCACTCCTCTATTTGAACTCATTGGCAAAGTGAAACTAACTTCACCAAGGAGTCAGTCAACGACAAGACAGTTATATGCAGTTACTTTCACTATTGACTGACAATGGGTTACCACCGAAAACATGGAAAAAGCCCTAATATTGCTCAAATGACTGAATAAAACAACATTTATCCGGCAGAGGAGTTGCTTATATCTCGTGACAGTGCGTCTTCAGCTGTGCTCCATATGTGTCTCTCGCCTCTCGCCTAATCACTTTTAACAACTGACAGACTGAGAAAGTAATTTGTCCCCAGGGCCATTGAACTGTTCAATGCCTCACTTAAGGGAAGAGGAGAGATAGACTTCTCTGCATAGTCTGTCTGCCTCTTCATCCCCTCCATGTTTGGTACTGTCTGTCCACTAGCCACTTGTACCACTGTCTTTATGCCTCACTGTTTGCGTGCTATATTAGCACATATGCATAACCCCCTCCATGCCACAGCCGAACTGTGGCCACACTTATACATTTTCTTAAATAGTTAAATATATAGATATATAGACTTTACTTTACTTTATTTCTGCATTGTTGCACTATTGACTTACTCATTTGCACTATCACCATGACTACTATCACCATTGCACTACCACCATGACATTCACACAGAGCACCTTAGAGCACCTTACCATACCTTACTATGCACAGAGAATCACAGGCTAAGTCCCTGCCTCAGTCATTGCAAGCGCCTCTGATTTATTAATCACCACTATGTGGATTCTGTTTTTAGAATTGATTTAGATTAAGTGTTAGTATAATTTGTAATTTTGTTATTTGTATTTTAGTATATTTTTATATATTGTATTAAGTGTTAGTATAATTTGTATTTTAGTATATTTAGCATATTCTTTATCTTCTACTGTCCTTACTGCTTAGTTGTGTTTTTATATTATATACTTTAATTACTCTTCTGCTGTTAAAGAATGTGTTTGTGTCGTATGTATGCTGCTGAGACCTTGAATTTCCCCTGGGGATCAATAAAGTATCTATCTATCTATCTATCTATCTATCTATCTATCATGCCTGAATTTATTCAACACATTCACTTCCCTACACGTGGTGACAACACACTGGATCACTGCTACACACAGTTCAAGAACAGTTACAAAGCGAAGTCTCTACCAGCTTTCGGAAAATCAGATCATGCCGCTGTTTTCCTACTGCCTATGTACAAACAGAGAAGTCGGACGGACCCCCAGTGACAAAGGAGGTCAAGCTGGACTGACCAATCGGAAGCCAGGCTACAGGGCGCCCTTAGCAACGTTGACTGGGAGATGTTCAAGGCGAACTCTGCTGACATCAATGAGTTTACGGAAGTATCATTGAGTTACATCAATATGCTAACTGATTCCATCATCCCAACTGTAAAGATCCAAGCTTCCTAACCAGAAACCATGGGTGGATAGAGAAGAGAACAGCATTAAAGACACGCACCATGACTTATAATGCTGGGCTTATTTCAGGGATATGACGGATTACAAAGCAGCATCTTATAGTTTACGTAGTGCAATTAAAGATGCTAAGCGGCTATAGAGACAGAGTTGAAGCTGATTTCTTGGAGGGTGATCCAGCACGAGTGTGGAAAGGACTCCGAACCATCACTGGCTTTGAAAGAAAGTCCCCTCCTATGATGAATGTGAGTAAAGCCCTCCCTGATGAACTTAATGCTTTTATGCTCGCTTTGACATGAAAAACACAGACTATATTGGACTAGCTGCAGCATGTGAAGCAAATGAGGATGCACCTTTCTGTGTCTCTGAGGTCGATGTGAGCAATGCCTTTAGGAGGGTAAATTGTAGAAAAGCTACTGGACCGGATGGAATTTCTAACAGGGTTTTGAAATCCTGCGATGCTCAGTTAGCTCCTGTGTTCACTTATATCTTTAACACATCATTGGCTCAAGAGACAGTTCCTACTTGCCTCAAGCAGTCTGTTATTGTTCCAGTACCCGAAAACAAAAGTCCATCATGTCTGAATGACTACCGCCCAGTAGCCCTGACGCCTACAGTGATGGTGTTTTGAGAAGCTTGTGAAAAACATTATCTGCTCATCCCTCCCTGCCTCCTTGACCCCCTCCAATTTGCTTACAGAGCCAACAGGTCTACAGAGGATGCCATCTCAAACCTCATGTACACCACCTTAACTCACCTGGAGGAGGGGAATGGGAATTATGTGAGGATGCTGTTCATTGACTTTAGTTCAGCATTCAACACGATAGTACCTCTCACCTTGGTCACAAAGATGAAGGCCTTAGGACTGAACACCACCCTGTCTCACTGGATATTTGACTTCCTCACCAACCGTTCACAAGTGGTTAGAGTGGGGGGTCTGACATCTGACTCATTAACCATCAGCACTGGTGCTCCCCAAGGCTGTGTTTTGAGTCCACTGCTGTACAACATCTACACACATGACTGCAAAGCCAACAGTAGTCATACCTCCATCATCAAGTTTGCAGATGACACAGTGATCTTGGGCCTGATTAGTAACAACAATAAACAGTTCTACTTGGATCAGGTTGATGAGGGTGGCACAGTGGTGTCAATCTAACAGCTTGACACTGAATATCAATAAAACCAAGGAAATGGTAGTGGATTACAGAAGGCAGCAGCAGAACTACAGTTACACCCCACTAATGATCAGCGGGCAACCTGTAGAGAGTCACAAGTTTTAAATACCTTGGTGTCCACATTACTGAAGACTTAACATGGACTGTTAACACTCAATATGTTCTGAAGAAGTCCAGACAACGACTCTACTTCCTTCGTCAGCTAAGGAAATTCAAAGTTTCTACATCCATCATGAAGGCCTTCTACACTTCAGCTGGTTGAGAGTGTTCTAACTGGTAGCATCATCACCTGGTATGGGAACTCCACAGTTAGAGATTGTAGTACTCTGCAGAGAGTAGTGCGGCTCAGCTGAACGTACTATAAGAACTCAACTCCCTGCTCTACAAGATATCTATTCCAGAAGAGTACTCCTAAGAGGCCAAAAAGATTCTGAAGGACTCTTCTCATCCTAACAATGGATTATTCCTACCGCTGAAATCAAGAAGACGCCTATGTAGTCACAAAGCCAGAACTGAGAGACTCAGGAGAAGTTTTTATCCCCAGGCCATCCTCCGGACTCTGAACTCACACTATACTGACTTTTGCACACATTCACCCTCAGCACTCATGACCCCTCCCCCACACACACACACACCCACACACACCTACAAGACTTTTAGCACTTTTACATCCCTCTCCCTATGCTACAGACCTTTTTTTTTATTTTCTTATTTCATCACACGCCAAAACACACACACACACACACACACACACACACACACACACACACACACACATCTGACTTTCTCCAACTTTTGCACACTTTTTTTATTTATTATTTTTGATTTCTCCTCCATCTACCCATGTCCTTGATTGCCTAGCCTTTTCTGCCCCCCACCCCACCCCCATCACACACACTTACATCATCACTGTCATCACTTCACATACATACAGCACTCCTCTACATACTTGCTGCACACTGCCCCCACATACACAGCACATTGTCTTCAGGATCTTCTCCAACACACATCCTCTACATACTTACAACACACTGCCCCCACCTACCCACACACACACACACACAGTCACTGCTCCACCCCCCACACACACACACACATCTTCACTGTCATCACTCACATACATTACATACAGTACTCTGCTTGCAATAGTAAGTCCCTGACCCCCAACACACACACACTTACATCATCACTGTCATCACTTCACATACATACAGCACACTGCTTGCTACAGTAAGCCTCCTCTACATACTTGCTGCACACTGCCCCCACATACACAGCACATTGTCTTCAGGATCTTCTCCAACACACATCCTCTACATACTTACAGCACACTGCCCCCACCTACCCACCTACACACACACAGTCACTGCTCCACTCCCCTCCCGCCCACACACACATCTTCACTGTCATCACTCACATACATTACATACATTACATACAGTACTCTGCTTGCAATAGTAAGTCCCTGCCCCTACATACACAGCACATTATTTCATCAGGAAGCTTCTCCAACACACATCCCTGTAATAATGCGTCCAAGCGGATGGTGAGACTCCGGCAATGAAATTCAAGTTGATGTAATCTCCTTTTTTTTATTAGTATTAATATTAAGCTACCGGCAGGTTTATGCAACAGACAAAACAGGAAACAAAAAAACACTGATACAAAAAGGAAAACAAACACCGGGACAATGCCCACTAGGGTCTATGCCTACCTCAGAGGCCTTTCAACAGGACCTCTCACTCCTGAGAAGGAATCCCTCCCCTGACTGCGCTCTGCAGACACCATTTAAAACACTGGACTAAACCATGCATAGCAACAAATCAATTAATTCAAATTCACCACCCTTTGGTTAACACATGACATAGGCAATACACATTACTAACAATCGTTCATGATATTTCCATACAATGTCATAATAAACCTCACTAAGCACCAAATAATATTACCACTCTAAACCCACCTGCGCCAATAAGCGCTCCCACGTCTGGGCGCGAAAGATGCGCAGAAAAGTGTCCCTTGCCCAATACTCCAGTTTGCCCCCTGCACCTGGAAAAGTGTCCCTTGCCCAATACTCCAGTTTGCCGGAAAGCAACTGAAGCACCGAGAACAGGCAAGTACATACACACAATCATACATACACTCGGACAAAGCACTTCCATCTCCCAGCTAGTAAGCATTGATGTTATAATGCGCGCTTTTAGAGAACGCTTACATTACTGATAAATAGATACGCTTCAACCTCTATACCGCATATCGCGGCTTTGATTCCCTGTATGTTTCCCTTAAACCAATTTCTAGTTTAACTTAACCCCCGTCCTGACACGCCTCAGGTCTGTGGCATTCACAACATGTTATCAAACAAATCAACATCGCAACATGATTTAATAGCGCTGTCTTTGTGCAAATGTTTGTAAAGTCATTGTTCCCGTTACGCCGGGAAAGCCACCTTTGCCAGTGACAGACGCACTGCGCTCTGTCACAATCCCCAACATACTTACAGCACACTGCCCCCCAATACACAGCACATTGTCTCATGAGGAAGCTTCTCCAACACACATATTGCACACTGCCCTCTCCCCACATACACAGCACACTATCCCATCTCCCCTGTCATCCCACCAACACACACACCAAGACCCCTGGCAGTTGGGTTAGCCCCTTGAGCCGTGGATCTGCCCAAGGTTTCTTCCTTGGTAAGGGAGTTTTTCCTTGCCCCTGTTGCTCTTGGGTGCTCCTTGTTGGTGCCCCCACCCAATCCCAATCCTCCCCCACCTTTTTATGCAGCCCTTGCCACTTAATCTACTAAACCCCTCTTCTACTGCACTTTTTACCCCCATTAATGCACAAATAGGCTGACACCAGACATAATTTCACTGCATTTCTTACTTCCAGTAACTATATGCATGTGACAATAAACTTCCTTGTATCCTTGTATCTATCTAACCGTCATTACCAATTTGCAAATGATGGTGAATAACTACTCATTATGAGATGTACAGTATTTCGTAATATCTTTGTTCTAATTATGTTTCCCATTGTAATCGTGCAATTGGTAATGCTTTGCATGGACGTGCGCTGGTGTGCGTTCATGAATGATAGAAGGATGGTGTGCACCTGCCAATATGACTGTTGACATGCGCTCTTAAAATAGCATATGAACAACTCGCCATTGACTTCTGACCAGGTTTAGGTGGTGTATGATAGCGATTTTTAGACAATGCGCTAGTCCCCTCCCTAGGTTGTTAATTGCCACACCCCTGGGCGCAATGCTTAAAAAATAAAACGTGCAAAATACCGAATTCAACTTCGCGCGGGTGAAAAACGAACTTTACACCATGCGCTGGTGACCCAAAATACAGCCCTATACCTCAGAAAAAGATTAAAAAACAACAGCCCACCATTCTAAAGACATACACTTCTTTGCTTCTGAAATGTATAGCATTGTGTTATTTCAATGCATTCAGCTTTAGTGAATCTCTGTTCTATCAAAGTCCTTTTAGGCAAGTCCCTCCACTCGGCGGCCATATACCAACATTTTATGAGCACTCATCGGGCACAGTTTTGGGTCGAACTGCACGTGCGCAAGGCTTCACGACACCAATCTTGCTCCAGCGGCGAGATCACAACACATGATTGGCACGAGGTCTTCACAACACACCATATGATTGGCTCAATGTATTCACATCACACCACATGATTGGCTCAATGTATTTACATGTCGACATTTTGCCGAGGAAGGGGTGGGATATGTGTAGACAACGGCCATATTGGCATGACAAACTAGCCCCATGCATTTCTATGGAGTATTTTTTGAGTGCTGTGTCTCCACATTAGAAAGTCTCTGGTTCTATGGAGTCAGCTCCTTACACTCTCCTGCCATCTAGTGGCAACAGGTGAAAACATGAGATTGAGTAAAAACCAGTGACCCTTGCGCGAGAGAGCCACCCTAGCAAACAAGAAACACTCCAAGTCTTTGTCTGCAGTAACTGACAGAGCGTCTACAGGAATTTCACACTCTGAACACTTTTGCCTACAGGGACTGTAGAGTCTGGCCTGAGGTCATATCCTAAAGTGTGTCTGTGTCTGTCTCTCATTCTCTGTTGGAGAATGAGAGCTTAGGTTTACAAAGGTCAATAACACGCACAGAGAATGATGACCATGTTAAGCACCTAGATGAGAAAAAGGGCAGGCTAACTGAACTACTTGGTGTCAGGGCACAAGGGCCGTTCGTACACTCCCGTTTTCAGAGTGTTACCCTGATGTATGCTCCAACCAAATTTTTCTTCAACTTGGGAAAGAAAAATAGAGTAGGATAATGCACACCTTAAGGTCAGAAACAAGTCAGGAGCTGTCTGAGCCTGCTCAGATACGCAATTATGCGAGATCTTTTTATTCTAAGCCATATGAAAGTGAATTGGGGTCTAATGGCTTCTTGCCCAATGGATTTCTTAACAACCTGCCCAGAGTCATGCGGAGACGGACAAAGCGCTTGATGAGCTTGCGCTTGATGAGCTTGATCAGGCCCTCATGAGCATGCAGAACGGCAAAGCTCCCGGTATCGACAGGTTACCGATCAAGTATATATAAAGTACTCAGGACAGGTATTGGGAGGGATCTCCTTGCAGTGCTCCGTGAGAGCTTGAGGGAAGGATGCCTTCCCCTTAGTTGTTGCTGGAAGATTATTACACTATTGCCTATGAAAGGTAACCTGCAAGAAATAGGTAACTGGCACCCTGTCTCCTTGTTATGTTCTGACATGAAGATATTATCCAAGACTCTGGATATAAGGCTGAAGAATTGGTCATGTAAAGCATTCAGATCAGTCCAATTGTATACCTGACCAATCCATTTTTGATAACATAGAGTAGTCAGAGACCTAATGACTGTTTAAAAAAACTTGGGTATTAATGTGGGGCTGATCTCGTGTGTGTATTTATGGTCCACTTTAGATTCCTTTGGTTTTAGCCCGGTCCTCACAGCAATGGTCAGAGCTATTTATTGTGATATTGAAAGTCTTTTGAAAATGAATGGAAGCCTTAGCGCACCTTTCAAGGTTAAAAGAGGGGTCAGGCAGGGGTGTCCAATGTCAGGCATGCTGTTCTCCATTACAATTGAACCCCTGTTACACAAGCTAGTGTACTGATCTGAGGGGTGTCTCTTTAGATTTCTGTACTGACCGTTTCTTTTTGTCTGCTTATGCAGATGATGTAACGGTCTTTGTTAATTGAAGGGATGATATCAATGTGTTGGAAAATATTGTGCATGATTTAACCTGCCATCATCTGCCAAAGTGAACTGGGGGAAAAGTGAAGCTATTTGGGTTGGGGAGGTGGAATAAAGTGGCACTGATTTGCCGGGTGGGTTGGTTTGGAAAATGTGAGGGTTCAAATATCTGGGTGTGTGTACCTGGGTGATGATAATTTTGTTCAAAAGAATTGGGATGGGGTCTTGGAAAAGGTTAAATGTTGTTTGGGGAAAACAAAGTGGTTACTCCCTCAATGGGGCTGTTGCTGTAATAAATCCAACTATAAGTGACATCTGTTGATTTTCATTTTGATGTTTTATTTTGTGGTTTTGATTTGATTTATTAGACTGATCTGTTAGTGGTGCCCTCAGTTGTCATTTAAAAAAACTCTCTCTCGGCAAAAATATATCTATAACATTAAATATATAAACAGTTGTTGTGGCTCACCGAGAAGAAGCTGGAGTCGAAGTGCAGCAGGGTCATGAACATGAGCACGAGGAGCACGCGACCGCCCAGCTGCATGTACTGCTTGGGGGAACTCTCGCCCATGGAGGGCACGCCGGCAAACATGCTCTTCCCCTCCGACCGCGACTCTGCCAATAGCAGCAGCAGCCCTCCACCCAGGGCTAGGTTCCTGCGGAAAGCCAAAAGAAATTAACAAACAAACAAACATAAAGAAATGTAAACAGCAGCACTGCCATCAACAAGAGAAACGAAGTTCTTCCAGAATCCCATCAGACTTGCAGAAGGAAAGATGCGTGAGGGCATGTGTGTATTTGTTTGTGTATGTATGTATACAGTATATGTGTAGTATATGTGTGTGTGTATGTATGTATACAGTATATGTGTGTGCGTGTGTGTGTGAGGGCATACCTCATCAAAAACTTCAAGTCCCATAAGATGCTGTAAGCAACAGTCTAGAAGAAAAAAAAAAATACATGAATTAATTTTGATAGTAATGATAGTAAATTAATTTTCATTGGGAACTAAATTAGCCATTATATACATATATATTAAACATCTTTTTATTAAATAATTCAAATGTTATCAAAGGAGAGCTAAATGTAAAATGTAATGATATTACTACCAGTAACTATACTGGTAGTTGCTGAATTTTCCCAAATTGACTTAACCCAACTTAACACATCAGACATTAAGAAATAGACCTCTCACCTGTAGTGCGATGATGCCAAATAAGCCAAAGCAAGCATACTGTACAAAATTTCTACTGAGGATAAGGACACAGCCACCTGTGAGAGAGAGAGAAAGAGAGAGAGATATGGGCAGTTAAACTATGCCTCCGTTGGCTTACATAAAACATACCAACGTAACCTCTGGCCTTATTACACCTACTCGACTTAATCTAAGGACCACCGGTGCTGCTACAACCCCTGCTTGCAAAGCTAGAGACACGGCTGCAAAACGGAAGGGAATTTATGCTAACATATAAATCAGTCTGATCAGCAACTCATTAGCTGCGTTCGAAATGTTCACTCATTCACTATATAAGGCACTATGTAGTGGTTCAGCAATATAGCAAGCTCTAGGCCTATATAGTGAGTGAGTTAACATTTAGTTAACATTTAATTAACATTCAAACACAGCTATTGTGTTTTCTTCTCCCCTGGTTTCCCCATTCTTCTCCATGGTAGGAAGATGTGTTCTGCTGCAGTCTTCTTTAAATGAAAAGGAACTTGTATATCGCCAGAGGCAGACATGTTACACTCTTGAGCTTTAGCCCACTGGCTTTATGAAGTACCTTAGAGTCAGCATCAGTCCTCATAATCAATCACAATTTAAAAAAAAAACAATAATGATGTGATTTCTGGCTGTGGTATTATTGTGGAGTAACATGTGCAACATTGTGTCATATCTGAGGTTATGAGCTAAGACCAAGTATGAACGGTTTGGTTTTAGGGGACGCATTTCAAGTCTCTGCACGCTCAAAAACAATTCCTCTGATCTCAACAGTTTAATATAAGAGAATTTCAGATTATGAAATCCAGGGAGAGGCCACAAAACAGCTATATAAATGTTAGATAGGCAACAGCTATATAAATGTTAGATAGGCAACAGCTATAGAAATGTTAAATAGGCCACAGCTACAAAAATGTTAAAACGAGTGTGTGGGCTACTTCAGAGTGTGTGGCTACCCTGTTCTTATTTAAGATAAGTCTAAAACAACCTGCAAGTTCAAAATTTGATGCTTTCTCAGGTTCAAAGTTCTCTGCTTTCTTAGGCTAAACTACCTGATGATGGTAATTGCTATGAATTCACATGCAGTGGTATTACTTATTACACTTATTGCACTACATATTTTCTGTGCATGATTAATTAACAGCCATTTTAGTAATTTAACTACATTTACATTTATTCATTTAGTTGATGCGTTTATACAAACATGTAAATTATACCTCTAGGGCCATTTTCTACTGAGCAACTCCAGGTTAAGCGTTTTGCACAAGGGCATAATGGTGGAAGCCAGGAATTGAACCCACACTTTACAGGCTACTGCATGCTAGCACAGCTCCTTAGCCACTAAGCTACCACTGCCCCCAAACTAAATGTTTCACTGAATTCCCTGTGGGATTATTTTGTTCCTCTTCCAAGTATGACACAAGAGATTGCCACTGGGAACTACACCCTTCATTCTACGCTTTATCCCAATCTCTAGCTTACACCCAATATAGACAAGGCCACATGCCCCACCCTAGACACAGGACTAAGAGCAGGCCCCCATGATGCATGCCAGATCTCTCACACACACAGACGACCTCTGTGTTTGTGTCAGTGAGAAAAAAAAGCATGTGTGTGTGTGAGAAGTCCATTCTCACCCAGCTGTCCTACGAGGTTAATGAGCACGAAGCAGGTAGCCAGGAAGTAGCCACATCCCCACGTGGCCTCAATGTAGTCCCTTTGCTCATTCCACTGGAACCACATGCGGATGCCATCCTCCAGGAAGGTGCTGATGAGGCACAGGCGAGCCAGGTGAGGCAGGTACTGCTTGGTCACCCGCAGGAACTATGGAGACAGGAACCAGAACCAGAACCAGAACCTGGGTTAGACCAGTCAAACCTATTTCTGTATACTGCTCATGTGTGCGAAAAGACTATGTTTACATGCACCTCACGATCCCAATTTTAATCATATTCAGCTATGCAATAGGCTACGTGCACGAAAGGCTTGTGTGCTCGTTTGTTTCCGGTGGAGCCAGGTGTGTTTGAACCTGCCGCTATTGTTAATGCAATTAGTGTCTACATGGACCCGGTTGGGTCTTGCACTAGAAAATTAGCATGTTACGACAAAAAACGATTTATGTGTGCGTTAAAATTGTTATTATTGGGCAAACAAGATATTCAGTGTCAAAGTGAAGATGTAAGGAACAGAATATAACAGAAAATACTGTTATAACACAGTAAACGCTCCACCAGAAATAATGAGCATACAGGAAGAGCCTTTCGTGCACCTAGTCTATAGAAGGCCTGATGTACAACAATCACTGCATTTACATGCAGTTCAGTATCCTGTTTATGATCCGGATTTGGAAGTATGCTGGTTTTGTGTTTGCTCATGTAAACACCATAATTAACACTGCCTGAACTGATGCTGTTTGGGTTTAAACCCCATATTTTCATGTGTATTGCATGTCCTGTTTCAAATTAGGCTATTTTCCAAACTGCTGCAACTGTAGAATATATGAAGACCGCGGAGCGGATGTCAGAACACATCCTGACCGAGTGAACCAAAATGAGATTTTTTACTAGGCTACCCTCGCCAATCTGTTGCCTACCCGCACACACTCACTCTCTTGGATATGCTGTGCGGGGCCGGTAGTTGCTAGGTGATGCTGATGGTTAAGGTAAACTTTCGTTTCGCAGGTCTGCATTACAACCAATCAAATAAGCGCATGCCTGCCTCCGACAGCTGGATACAATCAAGATAAATTAAAAAAAATTAGTAGGATTGCAGGAGCGGAACGTAGGTTTTATTGAAAGTGAAACTAGGGAATACTTAAAAAAAAATAGAAGTGCCTTTGCACCAAAAAAACAGACATTTGGTGTCCCGGGAAAGATTATAAAAAGATTATGTAATCTCACATAACAGTGATATTTTGTCAAATATTTTATCAGCAGCTCATAAAAACTAGTTCGGAGGATGAAAGCTGGCACTTGAGAACTGGAAGTATAACAGCAGAGAAGCCTGACCTAAATAATGACACACATTTGAGTCCATCTATTAAAAACACCAACTTACATCATCATGAGATTATCACTTGACATGTAAATTCAAATGGCTGGCAAAAATAAGTAGCCTATATATCTATCTGAGCCTGTGTTTGTGTGTGTGTGTGTGTGTGTGTGTGTGTGTTTTGTCTACTGGGAAATCCATCCTCAAGTATATAAATAGGCATGTCCTTAAACAGTTCATAAACAGAGACATAAAAAAACAATTAAACCATCATATAAATAAGTTCCTTTTGCTTCCATATGATTTTTAAAGTAATAAGATACTACAATAAAGCCACCTATTTCACAATACACTAACATATACTATGAATACTACTAATAACACTATGCAGTCTATGTCGATATCTGCTTCCACTATGTGTTCCACTATGTGCCCCCCCCCTTCTGTTGGTACAAAGAGTACTGCCTCCCACTTCCGACCCCGCCCACTGTGCAGTCCACATCAGCACTGCCAAACTCAGGCAGCCAATCACGACTCAACAAGTCCCCCCATGCGCCCATCGACTGCAATTCGGACAGCCAATCAGCCCTCCTATCAGAATTCTTACTCCATGGTTGCTTGTTAGGCAATGTGGGACACAGTCCACTGTTAGGTCTGCTTGGGTTCGGAATTCTTAGTGTTCTCTTGTTTCCAAAACATGCTGTGAACATGTCTTAGGAGTTAGGAAGTGCTTCTATTGCTCATCATGGCATGACGTTTAATATGAGTTATGAATTGCAGATCTCTAGGCAGGGCTTAGCACAGCATTCAAATTATCAGCATAGTCAAAGCTACTCCTTTGACTAACAAAACCTTGGCTGTGTAGTGAATATATCTCAAATTCCTTCAGCACAGTCAAAGCAACCGCTTTGACACACAAAGCTGTCTAATTCTAACTCTCATTAAACGTCTAAAAGACCGCAGACACAAATTTAGACATGTTTACAAAAGTCAATGTTTTTCCTGTTACAATGGTTCTCATTATTATGAATGCACACACATGAAAATGACACACCTGAGGCAATAGCAAATAAAATGCTATTAGTAGCTGGATTTGGTTTAATATGCAAGGACTACACTCCAAGGTCTAAAAAAACCTTTCCACCAGGGAAAAAGAACACAACTAATCATTTGTCCTTGGTGCGTCAGTCTCGATGCAAAAAAACAGAATCCTTGAAGGTATTTGGGTGCACACAAACATGAATTAGACAACGTACCTGGCATAGAAACACTCTGATATAGTAAAGCTAAGGCAAACCTGGCCAAGATAACAAACTTGCGCGACAGCTATAACTGGGTGACATTTTCATTCATGTAACCCTTCTGCTCTTTGTGCAAACTGTGTGAATGTACCCGATGTTACTATCAGAAAACCTGCACAAGCAGCTGAAAAAAAAAAAAAATCACTGACTTGCCAACTGCATTCATTCTATTTTGTAGTAGAGTGAAATAGGATTGCCAGTAAATCAGAACAAGCTGTCCCAATACTGATTTACTGCCATATTGTGAGAAAACACAAACACATATACAAGACAGAAGGAAACAGAAGTGAAGTAACCTGAACTGTAGAGGTTCTTGACACTTATCCCTTTATAGACTTGAGATTGTCATATGGATTCCAATTACATCCAGAGTTACCGCTTTCATCACGCAGATGTTTGAAGTCATGCACCCACAGTGACCCACAATCAGGCCCCAGTCCTTACCTAAACACAATGCCTACGTATTAAGATAAACTTTAGGCCAAGTCTCTCCCACTGAACACAAACAGTGGCTTTAAACGGTGTATTCTTTATTTGGTGTATTTGGAGGGGGGGGGTCAATGTTGCAACAGTTTTTAAGAGGCTTCTACTGTCACAGTCGAGCAAGACTGCTGTAGCAATTCAACCCTGTTATGGCTTTACAGACTTCATAGGAGCAACAAGCAAAGGTTTAAAAAGCTCTGTTCATACGCAGTACGCACCCCCTAATCACCCTCCTCCCATATACACACACCACATATTGTGCAATCATTGAATTGCAATTTCACCCATTTCTGAAAGGAACTTGTAAATAAGAGATTACAATTGTTTTATACGGTTACTAACATTCTGACGATTAATATTTGAAACGTAAGAATATTCTCATTTATTTTAAATGGCAAGTTTTTTTCAGGTTAGAAGTGAGTCATCAAAGTTTACTTGTAGGCCAACGTTATACGTTTCTAATAACGTTTTTCCACCAAACACAGAGGTTGGCTATGCTCAGCTTTTCTAACGTATCGTTATTACTTTACCACACCCGATTAGGTATTTATAAGAATATGCTACTATGTTGTATGTGCACATTTCACTAACTAATTCGTTGTGGTTGGCGTTTAAGAGATATAACGTTACGTCCTGTTATTTAAAGGCAATAGCTAAGTAACAGGCTAATGTTAAGTGTGCGTTAAAATGGGTTACATTAGCAGGCTAGGTAGCCCACTAATCTAGGTTGCTTGTCAACTTCTGTTGACTTGACGTCTAACGTTAACTAGCAAGCCAATATACGTTAACATTATCTAAAAAAGGGTAATTTACTGGCCAAAATGATGTAATAAGTCGTAGTTGCAGAAGTTTGGTAAAGGATGGCTAACATCACTTCACAGCTGACAGTCAACGCTATCATATAGCAGTAACATTACTTCGTAGGTTTAGCCAAAAGTACAGCACCGTTAACGTTAACTTGTAACAGTAACTTTTAACGGACTGGCATGTAATGTAGTTGTTGCTAATTAACGTTAGTTTGCCCTCTCAAAGCTTGACTGACATTAACGTTTGCTGACCAGATGCCGATTATGTTGCAGTGCAAATCAAGATAACTATAAGATAACGGTATCAATATTGCTCAAACGAAACACACTCTAACGTTAACAAGTCAAATGGACATCCTACGGTTAACATTAACATTACAAGCAGCGCCTTCCATGCATCTCCCAACAAGTGGTGAAAACAAATTTGCATGGGAGGAAATTCTGTTGCGATATCCACTTAATTCATCCGTGTTAGCGAAGGGCTATCCAGGCTAACAAGCAACAGTGTTAACAAGAGTATCTGAACGCTAACGGGATCCTAGCTAACCGACAATGTCATGAAATGGCTAACTTAAGGCCCATAGGACGCCTTAGCTAACGTTAGCCAATCTCATTCATGCACTGCAGCCTGTTCCACGAACATGTCTACGTTACTTGAGTGAAAATGCCGCTAAAGACAAATAAGTTACCTGATCCGCCACGTCTTCAGCCGTACTCATCATATCTTCCTGCCCCATGTCTGATAATTGCGAGGCTTACTACTGAAACGCGCTGTTTTACTCGAGATTTCTACCAATATTTAGAATGTTTTCTTCCACCACTCTATCTACCAGTTCCTGCCTGTCTCTTTAGACTAGGCCGCCTCCTCCCCACAATGCTTCGCGTGGCGACGATCTTCTTTCAGCACAGCTCCTGCGACTGTTTCATGCCACGTATGCTGAGAGTGGTCGACCGCGGTGTTCATTTGAACTGGACAGAAGTACACACGTTTATTTGTAATCATTAGCCTATTTTGAAAAACACTGATTAAATTGCAGCATTTGCAATGCTGTCACACTACATACTCCAGAAGTGCGATGTGTACTGATTTGTTTAATTCATTGTATTAATGTTTTATTAGTGTTTAAAAATGTTACAATTGTGATCTGCAGAACTGGAACACTGAGGTAGAAGACCATGAACTGAATGAACATATTTCAAATCAATTTTAGATTTAGATCAAAGGCCTCTTAGTAATAGCTTGAGGAGTGATCTATAGTGGTTCTGATTTAGAAAACAATGCACCTAACCCAAGTGTTTTGCCCATTAATTGACTAAGAAGTTACTTACAGACCTGATCTTGAATATGACAAATTGGGTTCACATGTGTAAAAAAAGGACAGATGCTGTAATATCTTGATAAACTATTAAATAATCATCAATATCTAATATGAACACTTAAAAGAGTGTATTAAAACACATTGATGAAAAGGTGACTGTACAAACCAATGTGTGAGTACAGCCTCTTGATGTTTGTCAGTGCTAAATGGTTACATCTCAGAATAATTCTACTGTAATCCTTGCATTTCCAAAGGCAGTAAACACAGTTACGTCACAAGACAAGAGACAGCAGTCACACCACAGATTTGCCAGTATCTGTACACAGTAATGAAGTATGCAAAGTTCTCTCTGAATCAGCATTAAGTTTAATGCTCCTGTTTGCACAGGTTGTCACTGGAGCTTGAACCACCAGAACCAACACCCACGCTCTGGCTCACCACAAAGGGCAGGTCTGCCACTGTGGCCTTCAGTGCGTCTGTGTAATTAGTCTTGGCCATCCAAACCTGCCTCCTGATGGCTACTGATGCAGCCATGGCCCTTCCTGATAACTCTGCTTGGTGAGAGGAGAGCTGGTGGGCAAACTGACCAATAAGCTTCAGCTCGTTGAGGACAGTCACAAAGCGCTGAGCAGGGTGGTCTTCTGTGATCTCCACTAGCAGTCGTTGCTGATAGTCCGACAAGTAACGCAGGTAGTTGGCAGTTTTGGCAAGCATGCCAGCTGTCTGGTATGTGCCCTCGGTCAGCATCTCAGTAAGGCGCCAGCGATCAGCCGGTACTCCCTGCTCTATACTGTCCGTGGGCTTGACCGCTTGGAAAATGGCAGACATGAACCTGTTGACTTGCGGCATCCGGTCATAGGCTAAAGCCTGGCTTTCATTCAGCCTGTACATCTCCGAGCACACCTCTCGGAACGGCTTGGAGCTGGCTGGGTTGGGCCACGTGCTTTGCACCAACTCCTCAAATTCAGACGCCATGGTTGGATCTGGCAGATTAGGAGATGTTTTGGGGAAAGTTACACCCAGGTATTTGGCTGCTCGTGCAATGAGACTTTGAAGCTCTTTGGCAGTGAGGATATCTTGCTTGGAAACTGCACCCTCAGCACGTGAAGGTCCACTCTGTCTCTCTGCCTCAGTGGTTGCCTCTGGTTTTGAAGCCGCCTCCTCCTCCTGTTTGATAATGGTCAAAGGAATGGAACCAGTCACCACAGCGTCACTGGTGGATCCAGACCAGTCTCTCTGTTCCTCGCCCTGAGAGGATGTGGACGGTTGGGGGACATGGACTGCCCTGCAAGCTGGGGCCGAGGAGACTGCTACTGCTGCTGCTGCTGCTGCTGCTGCTGCCTCCGAATCCTTCTTCTCCAGAGCCTCCAGGCGCCTCTCCATCATGGCCCACTGGATCTGCATGGCCTGCTGCTGCGCTTCTAGCTTCTGCTCCACCACCTGGAGAAGGCGGTCGTGCAGCTCCTTTGGCTTCTGAGACCGCCGGCCCTCTCGGCGCCTCCGCTTCTCCCTCAGGGCAGATGTGCAGGAGGAGTCTGAGGAACTCCAGAAAGGTGAGGAGGATGAGGACGAGGAGCACCTCCTCCTATGTCCATGGCTCCTGCTGAAGTGCTTCGAGCAGCGCGTGTGACACTTGGACAGGCGCTTCCTCTTGTGAGAACTGGTGGATAGTGGGTGGGATGTCTGGTAACTCAGAGATGGAGTGGAGTCTGCTGACTGTTGAATAGCGACATGGGACATAAAGGCCCCCTTCACTACACCAGCATCTGACTCGGCAGGTACAGGGGGAGGAGATAGAATAGTGAACATCACTGGCATAGTGGACGATGTGGGGCCAGGGGTGGCCACCACAGGCCGAGGGACAGGCTGAGTACTGCAGACTACATCCTGGACAGGTTTGGCGTCGGTAACAGACGCCGTTGTGGTCTCAGGTTTGGGTTGCGCCCCAGCCTGAGCGGCTTCGTGCTTCCGTTGCTGACTCTCGCGATGCATCACTTCCTGCACTTTTGTAAGGCGGTTGATGCAGGAGCTCCAGTCCATTTTGGCACAGTGAGGGCATTTTCCGTACTCCAGCACGGCCTCTTTCGCATGCTGAATGCCCAGACAGTGCAAACACTGCTCGTGGGTATCCTTGGATGGGATCTTGTGCTTCCGACAGGCGCACCATGTGAACCGCGGAGATGAGCTTGCCATGTTGTTTTAGTCGCTTAGATGTGGACTGCAACGAATATGATTCGAACTTCGATTGTGGAACTGAAATTCACTGAAAATACAAACAGATTTTGCTTTAATGTCGCGCACAGCAGCAACAGCAGATTCTGCACATCCTGCAGAGATGTTAGCTTGTGTTGCTAGATTGCTAGAGAGCTGTTTGTGTGTACAGTTAGCCATCTTACAATCACATCAAAACGTTGCAGTAAAATATATCTGAAAACCAGTCTCAAGATTGTGCATGTCTTACTCGCGTCTCTAACGGTAACGTAATGACTGCATGGCATTAGCTTTTGTCCGATTCCCTCTCTTAGCTTGTTTGTTTATGTTGCATCCCGACCACGACAGAACAACCATCAGCTAATCTCATTTCACTAATTTACCACTTTTTCGTCGAAATGCAAATACATATAAATTCCAGTGTGAAGGTTCATGATCTTACCGATGTAGCGTTTCAGGATAACATTTTGTTTTTATCTCCGCGACAAATCGAGATCTCCAGCGGACATGTGCGATTGCACTTGCAATGTCTCCCCCCTTCTGGTCAACGTCAGAAGCGTCACAAGCTAGAAAGAATTTTGGTGTCCAGACACCACAGCTACACCTCTGAAGAAGCGTTTGGACAAAGGTGTTTTCCACGATGCATCCCATGTTTACAGAATTATTCATTCTGACAACATGGCCTACCTTAACTACATGCCAATGGTCCACTCACTCCGAATAATGTTGTATGCTTAATAAAGTGCTTGTTTTATATACAATTTGAATTTAAGAAGAAAAAAAAAAAAGGACTTTTTTTTTTTACAAAAAAGAGTAGACTTTTTTTTTAGTCTGTGATGGCTGAGAGACAGAAACAAATCAGTCAGTCAATGATGAGAACACAATACTTTTATTTCCCATTTCTGACTTTGCCAATGAATTGAAACCCTTTCCTCTTCCTGCTGTTCTTAAATTTCTTTTTGAAGTCTTCAGGCTGCACCTGTTAGGGGAAAAAAAAAAACAGTTCATGGAATATTAACACAGACTAAACAACAAAACATTAACATGATGAAACAGAGCATGACTGAACCAGATAACAACATGTTTGTCTCGTATGCTGTATTATTTCTGACCTTTTTCCGTTTCTGTGGGGCCTGCTTCTGCTCCTCCTCAATGGCAGAAACCTCCATGTCTTCTTCATCAGTCTCAAAATCATCTCCATCTTCCTCCGCACCTGCTATTTTCTCTGGCTCCTTTACAGTGAATAGGGATGCTGTCCATAGAAGAGAAAGGGCTAATCAATCAGAACTGAGCATAGAGCACAGAACCACATTCATTATGGCATCTTTGTTTAATAGGGTAGATGCATTGAACAGTAACAATCCTACATTCAAGTCTTGTCACCTGAGCTACAGTGCATATAAAAATGATTAGCCCCCCTTTGGATATATTCCCCTTTTCTTGTTTTTATAAATGGAATTTTGGTCAGTTTAATTTGGCCTTAATTTGGCCTCCAAGTCACTAGTTAATCAGTATTCCTGGCTACAATGCCACCATGAAGACACAATAACTCTCTAAGCAACTCAGAGAAAATGTATATGGATGGATAAAAAAACGAAAATCCACTGGAGTTCACAGATATCCATCATTAAGGAATGTAAGGATTATGGCAAATGTGTAAATCTGCCTAGAGCAGGCCGTCCCCACAAACTGAGCGACCGTTCAAGAGTAATGCTGATGGGGGCGGGGCACCAAGGCACCCATGACAACTCTGGAGTTAAAAGCATCAGCAGCTCAAGTTCTTCACCAGTCAAAGCTCTATGGGCAAGTGACAAAGCTCATGTTTTGTCTCGACTAAAGTTCTGCTAAAGAGTTGGGAGACTCCAAGGTCAAATGGAAGAAGGTTCTTTGCTCTGATGAGAGCAAAATGTAGCTTTATGGCCATCAGACTCGGTGCTATGTTTGGCGGACACCAAACACTGCACATCACCACAAACGCACCATCCCTAATCTGAAGCATAGCGGTGGCAGCATCATGCTGTGGGGGTGCTTCTCGACAGCAGTCCCTGGAAGGCTTGTAAAGGTAAAGGGTCAAATGAATTCAGCAAAATATCTGGAAATTCTGGAGGACAATCTGATTCAGTCTGCAAGAGAATTACGATTTACGGGAAGTCGTAATTCTCTAGAATTACGGGAGAAGATTTACTTTCCAGCAAGACAATGACCCAAAGCATACAGTGAAAGCTACACAGAAATGTTTTATAGACAACAACGTGGATGTTCTTGTGTACCTAAGACCTCAATCCAATACAGAATTTGTAGCTGGACTTGAAAAGGGTTGTCTGCACCCAATCCCTGATTAACCTAGAGCTGTGCAATTAATCGAATTTCAAGCGATCACAAAATAGTATAATCAAGAAAAAAAACAATTATTTTGGGACATTCTGTGAAGAAATAGGGTTTTTGGAAATGCATACAATTTCAACTCATACAGAGCACTGACTGATTCACGCTACTTCTTTAAGCCCCGCACTCGACACGCCCCTTTCCTCTGTACACAGGCCACTCAAGCAGTTTGGGAAAAGATTGTTAAGGCAGATTTAGAATGTTTGTCTGGCAGTGAGCAGAGCCATATAAGGCTCTGGCAGTGAGGGGGTACAGTATTCTAGAATTCCGTGGCAGAGAGTTAAGTTACCCAGATCTGCCACGATTTCATGAATTAATACTTGCATTGCTTTGATTTTTAAATAAATGGACATCCCTCTCCATTTTCAAAAAACTTCTGAAGACCCAGCTCTTTAGAGAACATCTCCTCTCATAGCAACACTTCCAAGTCTTGCTGATCCTAGCACTCACCAGCCGTTAAACTGACACGTAACTGTTAAAAACAGCACTCACTGATGCACTTATTTTTACTGTACTCTAATGTTTTTTAAATTTTCCTAAAATTGTTGAGAATTGCTCTAAAACTTAAACTGTTTACCATGTTGTTAGTCACTTTGGCTAAAAAAGCGTCAGCCAAATGTAATGTAATGTAAATAATAAAAATACAAAAAGCGTATTTTAAAAAGTCTTATATTTCGACATGTATCTCACCACTGTAAGCTGCCAGCTCGACATGACTTCCATGTGTGTGTAGGGCAGATGGTCCTGAATCTGGCAATATCATTGCCATGGTGGAGGGGGACTTTGGGGCTGAGCAATTTACAGACATATGTGGTGTGCGCCTTCCAAAAATAAATGCCATTTTTTGAGTTAGTGATAAAAAATGACCGTTCTGCGCTCCATAGCTGTGACAACAACTGATCTGACTTGACCCAAGTTTTTGTGTTAGCCTGTGTGTGCACTCATGATGATTATCTACAACAATGTTTAAGAGACAGGTTTGCTCCACTTTGACTGAAAATGTTTTAGTCTTTACTCATGGGATGGCGAGCTAGCGCATAATGATGCGATATTCGCTGAATGTGACAAATCATTAACCTTTCAACCTACCATTGGAACAATTACATGAAGACCATTTACTAAGAAGCAATTGGCTTATTTGATCTCAAACAGTGCATCAGCCATCAACTAAATCTGATTTCCCTAATTTAACACTTCACATACACATCATAATCCATGGTACTAATGCAGATCTGTCAATAGGTTAGCCCTTTTATGACATGGCTGATGAGCCAAATCTGAGCTATTCGGCTTCACTTTTGGTTCAGTATCCTCAGTTGGTTCGAAGATGCAGACAAAAGAAAATATCATACTTTACTACAGCAAATATATCACACATTACAAGGCATTTCAGCACAAGAGCTGATATTGGCTTTTTCATATGGGTCAAGAGCTGATATTGGCTCTTTCATATGGGTCTTCTTTAGAAAATTCTGTTTGGTTATGTGTAAATAGTTTGACACGCATGTCAACATGCTGTTCAAGCAACCTACTGCTACAAACTAGAAGGTAACCAACAATCTCATACTTTTTCACTTCAGCTGTGGTTTTATAGAAAGAATGATTTGAGATGACAGCATTGAGCTCTATACTGATAAGGCACTTTCTGTGACACCTTACCAGTGCGTCTATTACAATTTATAAAAGCCTGAATAAATGATCACTTGACATGGACATAAAAAAGAAAGTTTAGAAGTTCGAAATGTGTTGAAATGTGTATTTTTCAGAATGGACACAGCCTACTCACGTGGGTAAAGGTCTGACAGGCTGTCTTCTGAATCGCTGCCCTCCCCATCACTGGAACTGGGCTCCCACACCTCCCCGTTCCTTTTTTTCTTATGGTTGTTTTGTCGTTTGTTTTCGCCGTCATCTTCCTCTCTGGGTCGCCTCTTCTGCCGGAGATGAGCAGGAACATATTCCACTCCCTGCTGCTGGCACTCCTTAACTGCACAGGTATGCCACACACATTTTTATTCCAGGCAAACATCACCTCTTAACACAGTGAACTAGCAAAGGTTAAGACAGTCATTCACTTTAAGGACAACATCAAAAGTATACATGAGAATGTATCCTTCCTGAGAATCTAATTGACATCAACAAAACATAAAACTATCTCTTCAAGATGATATCTAAAATGTGTCACTTACTGCAGATAGCATTATTTAGACTTAGACAACATTAATGTCCTCAAGGGGCAATTTTAGTTACTTGTGTTAGTGTTGATAATCAGAATTTATTAAAATAAACTGCTTGAATGTAACAGTAAATGTAAGGGAGTGATGACAAGCATACTAATCCATCAAGTCATGAGGCAAGAGGTCATGGTTTGTGTCTAGTTCAGTGTGTTAATGAAAAGGGGGAAATAGCCTACTGACATTTCTGCAGAGCTTTCTGAAAGCGTTTTCCATTAACATGCCTTAGAACATGGTGAGGAAGGCGATTGATATGTCGAAGGGTCAGCTTGCAAAAGAGATGATTGCTGTGGGACACATAAATATTGTACAAAATGCTGTGAGCGACTGGTACCATTACGGTCATGACATTGGGGCACTTTGCATTGCAGACTATCATGGCAGGAAAAGGCTGAAATAGATAGGACATAAAAAATTATTGTGCAGTAAGCATGTCAACGTTTACTTACGGCTCTTTGGTACTTGGTACCACGTGGGGCTCATATTGACTGTAATCAAATTCAGCAACAGCACTCAATTTCTTGTACTTTTTCCCCAAAGTGAAGTTCTTTAGTTCATTCAGGCTGCAGGGAAACTCGTGTCCATTCAAGGTACATCTGATCTGAGGTATGAAAATACAAGTGAATGAACTGGGAGCATTAACTTTGCCATACGCATCATACTTGGTCGACAACGGTCATTTAAAGTATCATGAACAACAACAGCATGTCTAACGTTAATGTTAAGATATAACGTAAGAGTGCAATGATAATGACTTAGTACTATCAGAGAAAAAACATTTACACAGTATCAACAAGGGGAAAAACGAGGTGCAAACCTTGTTGGCGTCTGTGGCCTGAAGAAAAGGGTGATTCTTAAGGAAATCTATGAGGTCTTTCGGTAGATCCGCCATTATCACGTGTAGCTCGGGCAAAGTTGGGAATACTTAAAAACGTAACGTTACAACAGCATGAAAATGTCACATAATTTTGCTTATATATACAGTCAATGTTGTTAGCTTTCCAGCATGAGGTGACAAACGTGTGGCGAAAACGACATACCAGAGAAGTTTTAAACAAGCTCTGGACACACTGTTTTGGTACTCTACTTCCGGGTCACACAGGTTTCAAAATAAAAGTTTGCTGTTAGACACATCTTTTTTAACACAACATAAATTACTTAAATGCAACTCCCCTTAAACTCACAAAAAGTTTTCTGAAACAAGTGGCCTAATAAATGTATTTAATGTAGTGTCTTTGAAGAAGTATAGTCGTAAAGTGTAGCATTGTAAGTAAGTACCATTGTATACTCCAGTTCGATAGGTGGCGGTATACTGATTGTCAACATATACTGATTGTCAACAGGAGTGGATACTGTCATTCTGTGCTGGAGTAGTGTCTCTGAACCTACAACTCACTCTTTACTTTGTAGTTTTAGCTGTCAGATGTCAAACTTATTTTGACTTTCAAACATATACATTAGGAGATCTCTGAAAATGGTATGTAGTGGAATTATTTCGGAATTAATATCGCCTCAAGTTATGTCGCAAGTTAAGTTTGAAGTCAAATTAGCTAGCTAGTAGATGTCTTAAGTTAGGTTAACTTGATAGGAAAGTGGAAGTTAGGGTACTACTATGTAGTTAAACGAGAAACGACATTTCTTCAAATGAGTCTAACACGACAGAAATGGCTGCATATTTTGTGCGTTTTTGATGTTAATGTTTGTTGAACCACTTAGCGAACTGCTAACTTCACGGTATGTTGTAAAACCAAGAAGGTGCGGTATGCTACCACACTTAGCTTGCTGCTTAAAGTTCAGTTAATGTGACGTGTTCTTACGCAAAATACTAAGTGTTCTGTAATAATTCACTCCAAATTGAGTTGTTGTGCCTTTCTACGACCAGTTGACATCAAACGTTGATGACAAGTTAAATCCAAATAGATTTTGAGTGTTTGTATTTCATCTGTAGTACTTTCTTCGGGCCTTGTCCTTAAAGTAGGAGTAAAGTTCAAGTTGGTTCTATTAAGACGTGCTTTGACTGCTTCCTTTCGAAATCACCGACCACTGTACCACTGTAATTTCGGTGACTGTTCGCTTCACTAGGCGCTTTTGTACTTTATATTGTTGTTATGTATGTTTGTACGTTATATTATTTTTGAACATACAGTCAGTGTAAGTTCATAATTGATACGGCATGGATTTCAGCTTCATCTCAAGTTTTGTCTTTTTTCCCCTCCTCCTAGGTGTCAATATTTGTAAAGACTTCATAAATATCAGACAACAATGTTTCCACCAAATCTTCCAATCAAAACACTTGTGTTCCTGGGGCTCTGTCAGTTTGGCCGAAGAGGTCTTGCTTCTGCCCCAGAGCTCAGAGATCAACCCAAGAAGATCGGTGAGCCCTCACATATATGTTATCACTCTCTGTAATAACACAATTAATTGAGTTGATGTATATGTACAAAGCTTCAAAAAGTCAGTCTCAATGCTGGAAAGGGAAGTGTTCGTTTTAACTCTGCTTGTAATAAGCTTATAATTTGAAACCACTTGTTTGTATATTTAGTGCCATAAAAACAAGTTTCTCCCCCCTGTAGCCATAGTTGGAGCAGGAATTGGAGGTACCGCTGCTGCCTACTTCCTGCGGCAGGAGTTTGGAGAGAGTGTTAAAATTGACATATTCGAACCAGGAAAGGTTGGGGGCCGTCTAGCCACGGAGAACATTGCAGGTGACGAATATGAGACAGGAGGATCCATTATCCACCCACTGAACCTGCACATGAAGCACTTTGTGGATAAGCTAGGTAAAGATGATTACAAACTATATCAGCATGGCAAATGAAATCCTTTTAAATAAATGCCTTGAATGGGATGTGCTGTTATGTTGATATCATATACTGCAAAATGTGAATTGCACTTTTGTTAGTAATCGAGGTCTATGTAGTGGTACATGCTGAAAGCAGTTGTAAGCAGTGATAGATATATAATGTACGATATGTGGTAGACATTTCTAATTGCCACGATCCCCTGTTGTTATCTACATTGATAGGGTTGAATCCACGAAAGGATGTGCCCTCTAAAATGGCAATTTTCGACGGGAAGGAGTTGACGTTTGAGGAGAGTGACTGGTTCGTTGTCAATATCTTTCGGATGCTATGGCAATATGGGTTCAACTTCCTGCGTATGTACATGTGGGTGGAGGGAATTCTGGACAAGTTCATGAGGTGAGTCACTGGGTCACTGAGTTAAATGCTCTTGAATGACTCCGAATATATACATTTGTTTGGATATATAATCTCAGATATAACTTTCACATCAAATGGACTTTGAATGGCTCAGTATGAATTGAATGCTTCACCATTGCATTGATTTCATCGATGAATTGATTAGTTTCCATATACAGTGCCTATGGTCTCTCTGTCTCTCTCACTCTCTCCTCAGGATATACCAGTACCAGCAGTTTAGCTATGCCTTCTCGAGTGTTGACAGGCTGTTACATGCGATGGGCGGCGATGCCTTTCTTACCTTAACCAACCAGACCTTGGAAGAAGCCATGATGGGGGAGGGCTTCTCTCAGAACTTCCTGAATGACATCGTGGCCCCTGTCACACGTGTCAATTACGGCCAGAGTGTCCGCATCAATGGATTAGTGGGTACGGATGAATCACAAACTGGAAGCGACCCCATGTTTTTGCATGAATTGCATATCAGCTAATGATTATTAGCTCTAAAGTAAAGGGTCGTACAGTAACTCAAGAAATGAATTTCAAAGTCATTTGAAGCCAAGACATTGCTTTCAAAGGATATTTTATTTAAAGACAACAGATTGATACATCTGTAGGTGCAACTAATGCTTTATTACGCTACAGTAAGGTTTTGTTTGGTTTGAAAGCAGCACATTTTTCAAACTACCTAAAAAGCACATGTAGGCCTACTATGAACCTTTCAAACACCACCACCATCCCAGTTGGCACTGCTAGCAAGGTACAGTTGTACTGTGAAAGCTCTCCTCATATTTTCGCTTGGTTCTCCTTCCCTGAACACAGAACTACATAGTGAATAGCCTATTGGGAATTGCAGGTCTGTTTATCAGTCCTTCACCTGACAGTGCATCATCAAAACTAATGTGAAGATGACCACAAAACAAGTTTTGTATAAAAGCATATCTCATAAAGTAGCAAATTGTTGCATAGTGTTACTTTTCATGTAAACCCTCTGTTCACAAAATGCGTTTTGCAGACCTCCCCCTGGACTGTGTTAAAGTGTGTCCAGGACACTGTGTTAAGACTGGATAGGTGTAAGCTAGTGCTGTTTTGGGTCCTGCAGGTGCCGTGTCTCTCGCCGGGGCAGACTCAGGGCTATGGGCAGTGGACGGGGGCAATAAGAGGGTATGTTCTGGCCTTCTGTACCACAGCAAAGCCGAGCTCATTCAGGCACGTGTGACCGCCATCGCAGTCAAACACAGACCCTCCAAGAGTGGTAAGTGGTAATCTATTCTAGTTCTGTTGTGATAGACTTTTTCTTCACCTTTAATGTATTGAGTTCAACAAGTTTTAAGACGCTGGTTGTAAAACTGATGATTATACTCATTATACTCAGGTCACTCTTGATTTCAAAAAGGGTCATAGTTTTACTCTCCCCTTCTCCACTCTCCTTGTCGTTAGGTAACTCTGTTAACCTCTATGAGGTTAATTACGTCAGCCAATCAGGTGCAGCTCATTCCCTCTATGACATTGTCATCGTGGCCACACCCCTGCACCAGGGCCTATCAGACATCGCCTTCCTGGGCTTTTCCCCACCCATTCCCTCGCACTTCCCTGGCCGCTTCCATCAAACGATGGCCACGCTGGTCCACGGCCGGCTCAACGTCTCCTTCCTGGGCTCTGCCGCCGACCCGGCCCACTTCTTCTACTCGGACATCCTCACCACTGAGCACCAGCGCCTGGACATCAACAGCCTGAGCTCGCTGGACCCCGTGAGCATCCCGCCGGGCTACAAGCGGCCGCCGGCCTCGCAGCCCTCCGTCTGGAAGGTGTTCTCACCGCGGCCGCTGACACCGGAGCAGCTGGGCGCCATGTTCGTGTCGTGGGACGAGGTGTCGGAGACCCGCTGGCTGGCGTACCCGGCATACAGCCCGCCACACCGCGGCACGCCGCCCTTCGAGCTGCACGAACGCCTCTACTACCTGAACGCCATAGAGTGGGCGGCCAGCGCCATGGAGATGAGCGCCATCTCTGCCCGCAACCTAGCGCTGCTCGCCCACCACCGCTGGCATGGTCAGACCGCCAAGGTGGACCAGGAGGACCTCCACACCCGTCTGAGGGGGGAGCTGTAGAGGTGTGGAGTGAAGGGAGGGACAGGCGCAAAGGCACAGCTGGTTGGAGAGGGGGGCGATGAGGAGACGTGCCCCAGAGCTAACTCTCTTCACCGGTCTTAGTTTACTCGTAATGCCCACAACTGGCAAAAATAAAAAAAAATCCCCATGACTATTGGAGTTTAGAGTAGGAAGATGTTGTGGGAGGGTTAATTCAGCAAAACTCAAAACAACAAAGGGACATGAAAAAAAGATGCTGTTGTTGTCGGACTAAAGTATACCTTTAAAGGGCTGCCTCACTGTTTGGTTTCGAAAATAATTCATAATTTAATCGTCAGGCCATTGGTCCTGCAGAAATTATCAACTACTTTTAAAATAGTATCAAACACAAATGATTTAAAAGTAATTATAATATAATTATAATAATTATATTGATGATACAATAATGTAAAGGCCAGCACAAGTTAGTAAAACAAAAATCCACCATGAAAGACTTTGAAACTGCTTAAGAAAACTATGTGACGCTGTGCGATTCTGATACCATACAACATTTCTAAAATCGAACTGTTTTTAAAGTGTAACTCCAGAGTAAAAACAACCTAGCGTCTATTTATGATACTTAACAATTTCAAACTTTTGATTGAGAGCAAAATTATGTTAATTGGTGGCGTTTTGAGCAAGACTGTTTATTTGCATTATCACTGAATGGGCTTACAGTGATGCTAACAGGGCAAGGTGGCAAGTTGCTATTTTACACCACTAGCAATGCTTAAAATATAATTACACTTCTGTGGTAGTGTGGTGAGGGTTTCTACAGACAAACCGAAGTATTGTAAACTTTCAAAGTGAACAGAGAGGTTATAACAATGCATGGATCTGTAGGAATAAAATCCCATGGATTCCTGGTCTGGTATTGTCAAATCAGCGGGCGCGTTCAATCGAATCAGCGCTGCGCAGATCTCGTAAGACATGTTCGTATTAAAAGCGCTAGATCTGCACAGTGCTGCAAGGCCGAACCCGCCCGTCAATTTGACGATACCAGAACAGGAAGTCATGGATTTTTTCTACAGATACAGGTCTTGTTATAACATATACAATACTTCGGTTTGTTTGTAGAAACCCTCACCACGCTACCACACTACCACAGAAGTGTAATTCTATTTTAAGCATTGCTAGTGGTATAAAATAGGGTGTGGCACCTTGCCCTGTTAGCAACACCGTAAGTCCATGACCCATGAAACATGAAATTCATACAACATATGACATACACCAGGGATTGGAGGACACATTTCACAAACATTACCTAATAATAGACCACAAAGGTGACCACCTACCCACTTATATTATATTTATTTTCATAAAAAATATGTTCTTTATCTTAAAGAAGCTTTTAACGTGTTTCAAGGTGGATTTGTTACTAATTTGTTTTCACGTAGATCTCCATTTCTCAAGGTCTCCGAGTACTGTCAATACGAAAAAACACGAAAACAATGTTTTTTTACCTAGCTGGAGTTGCTACAGCCAGGCAGCTACAGCACTACACTGGGGGCATGTACATGAGAGCTCACGGACATGCCCCGAGAGTGTAGCTGCTGGCTGTAGCAATTCGAGCTAGGTTAAACCTATTGTTTTCAGGTTTTTTTCACACTGACCATATTCGGTGATCTTGAGAACCTCCAGACAGAACAACACTGTGCTGATTGTGTCACGGCAGTGTTCGAGTTCTTGAATTGAGCTCATAATGTACTGTATTCTGACATGCACTTTGGGAGAGCAAATGAGCAATAGGAAGACCAAGGTGGTGTGATTCTTTTGGGAACATCTGTGTAACCAGATAAGCCATTGACACCATTGGTCATTGCTTTTCAAAACTGCTGACAAAACCGCAAAACTGCAAGCGAATAAGGAAGTTCTGAAAACCACTTGATAGATACTATAAGAAATGTCTCAGGTCTCTGATGCCACCTCAGATGTCTTTGATATGCTTGTTAGTCTGTCTGTGTTATAAGCACAGCAACAGAGGCACATTAGTTCAGCAATAACTTTTTAAAATACATCAAATGGCAGGATTTTATGTGCACAGTTTTTCTGAAAGCTCAAGTGACAAATACAAATGGGCCTAATATGTTATATGTTTAGATACGCTTTCTAAGAAGTCCTCTGTTAGTGGGATACATGTAGACAGAAACCTGCTGCCTGTAGAAGGTGAATTTTCTGGATAGCCTCTGTGTCTTCAGTGTCTTGTGATTAGCTGCTAATGTCAAATAATCATTAACAGTTATGTAAAAGTAGTTTACAGATTTTTTTATACAGTACAATCAGCTTGTCTCTGAGTGCTTCTGTGCTTCTCATAAGTCAACATCTGGTGGCTTCCTTCTGGTCGTTGCTAAATAATGACCAGTAATGAGTCACTGTATCTTTGACGAAAAAAATTACGTGAATTGAAATTTGCTTCGTCGATATTAGTAGTGTTATGTATTGCACCTTTAAAATCAAGGTAGGCCTACTGCTAGATTTTTAATTACTATGCTTTTTTAGTGAGCCACTTGCAATAACCTGTCATTCCCAAAGTGCCTTTAATGCTTTTTTAGCAATAAGAAAAATAAAATAGGGACTGTTTGTAAAGATGATGTGTGTTGCTGTGTAAACAGGGCCAAACTGAGATGTGAGTTTTCATGGGAAATACTGAACTGTAACCAGGCTCCTATTTGATACTGTAACTGAAGCAGACAGAGAGACCCCTTGGAGACCCCTAGGAGTACAGTATAGTGTGGTGCAAGTACACTAAGACCACCAGGATCCCGATATTTCCTAAAGTTAAGATCGGCAAAAGACCTTTATTCAATTAGTTTAAAGTAGCCTGGGTGATCCCACATGAACCAGTGAGCAAATTTGAATTTGATCTGCAGGTTGGTCTGGATAGGAGCCCGTTGACGTCTGTTCCCGAATAACCCAGGAATGTGTATTTTCTTTGGAATTGAGTGAACAACTGCATTTAAAACCTTTATTTACGAGACAGATAAGTTTGCTGCACTTCTGAAACGATTTGGTGAGACTTTAATGCACACATTTAAGTTGAATTTCACTTATGGTTATGCCTGTGGAAGCAGAGAAAGGCAAGTTCGGAAACGGGGGTCAATGGGCTCCTTTCCAGACAGATAGGCAGAGCAAATTCAAATTTACTAACCAGTTAATCTGGGTTCACCCAGGCTACTTTTAACTTATTGAATTAAGCTCTTTTGCCGATCTTAACTTTAGGAAATATCGGGATCCTGGTGGTCTTAGTGTACTTGCACCACGCTATACTGTACTCCTGTTTACTAACAGTTTCGTCTGGGTTCACCCTGGTTGTGAGACGACACCTGCTGCTGAGCGTTGTCTCGCCACCGTGGTCTCTGTACTTCCTCTTCCTGGAGGCTGATGGAACGCAGTTTAAGGTGTTCCCGGTTCCTGATGCTATGTAGACCAAATAGAACGAATAACCCAAGCCCATAGGTTAGTGTAAGGTACATTAGGGTGTATTATATTCCTCTCCTGTGCCTTTTAAGTCTTGGAAAATCAATAACTATAGAATTATGCTGGAGTTTGTGTGATGCCATTGTTGACATTTCTTCCTGTGTTTCTTTCTTTGTTTAAAAAAAGAATAGAATTCTGTCTGACTTACTAAGTTTTATTTTTTTCTGTGTCAACTGTAATATGAACATGCACCTCTTGAATTGGTATTTGGAATTTGAAACCATCAATCATGATGAACACTGACCTACTGTTTCAGTGAGTAGAAGGAAGAAGTCAGGCGCAGAATGGACTGAATGCAATTAAAAAGAAAAAAAAAAAAAAAAAAAATGCAATATATACTTTGTGCTTGTTGACAAAACGTCTAAATGAAGAATTAATGAGTTGAACAATTAATAAAATGGTTTAAGGAGGACACGTCTAACAGAGGGTCTGGTCATAATTTAACTTACTCAGATTGTTCAGGGACCTTCATTGTTAAATTGTTAAATCAGTTAATTTGAAGAAACAACAATAAATCTTGTTTTATGTTTTATACAAATGTTTTTTTTTGTGAGAATGAAGGCACAGTTCCTGTTCTGCTATTGGTCGTTTTGTCTCTGTGAAGATACTGGGAGTAACATCTGTTTTCTTTGGTGAACAGTGGGCTGTGTTTACACGGCAGGCCGACTGGATCTGAAAATACCGCTTTCCATGTGCTTTTGTACTGTTTGCACTGACACCACTATGTCCATATACCAGTGCGGTACTGTAGACTGCATCTGATCTATGCCACTTAGGTGCAAAAAAATAGGTGTTTGATCGTATACTATGCAGTGTTAACACAAGAGACCACTTCAGTGTACTGAGGGTCACTTGAACTGGATGTGATTAAGTTGACAGTGAGGTCTTTGTTTATGATGTCAATAAACCAGTAAAATATTGGAAAATATCTGTTATCATTCTGTTAAATGATATTTGACATTCTTAAAATGGTTTAGTAAGAGTTGTTGCATCTAATAGGTTGATGAGTATCATAAATAATATATCTTTTAGATAAATAAAATAAAAAAAGGTGGATATGCTTTGTTATTTTTTAAGTAATGCTATTACACTCTGGACATAAAGACCATACCTCTCAGTATGCAAGTTTCTATTCAATTGTTCAGAATCCTACATCTAACTTATTCTCTAAATGTGTGGAGAATAACTTCATGGTGACACCTAGTGGAGAACTATGGAAATGACCAGAATATTCCAGAAAGAAATGAAAGTCCGGCAGTTACAATATGAGAAGCATGAGAGACAAACATATAGCTCAAGTCAGAGTCAAATGTAAAGCTGAACTGAGTGTTTCTCTTCTCCAAAGCTGATATAAAAGTTAAGTGAAGATACTGTGCCTTAATTAACTCCAACCTTCATCTACTGATTTGGGGAGCCTGATGGATGCTGTCTCTATCCTCAGATCATTACAGAGCCCTCCTGAGAGATCATGCGCTATGCGCAGACCTCCAGGAGATGAAGAGCAGCCTGCAGTTGCTGAAGAGTTACAGCAGCAGGTCAATAGGCACAGGAGTACCCTCTTTTTGATGAAGCTGAGGAGACACTCTCAACGGACATCATTAGGCCCATCTCCCTCAGGCTAGAGGAGAGAGAGACAACCACTTCATCCTGTCACTGGACACAGAGGAAGCTTCTCCCCAGAGGAGCTGTCCGTCAGGCAGGCAGGTGGGTGGGAGGCTGCAGGTGATCAGGCAGAGGCAGGTGATGTGGGGGCAATGGGAATGAGAACGACTTCCACTCACCACGTGCAGCAGCTCAGGCAGGAGGTTGAGCGAACGATGAGTCCGCACACCAGAATCTGCTCCTTAGCGAGCTGCGCCATGGCTGACAAGAAGCTCTACATAGAGGTGCCAAAGAAACTGGAAGCTGAGAGGAAGAAACAGGATGTTGAGAATACCTGGCTGCCCTCAGACTACAGTTAAGCTATATGAACACGTCAGAGTACCACAGCCACAGCTCACACACTCGGGACTGCACTGCAGACACACAGCATATTGACTCATGTTAAAATTAATATTTTCCTTTGTTTTATATGAGATGTAGATGTTAAGTAACATGTACACTATTTTTGCCATTTTGTTTAACATGGAGTGGAGCTGACATTTCCCTCCTGACATAGCCTTTACTTAAATTATCTATAAAATATGGTATGTCAGTTGTAGGTTTGAGATAGCCCACTACTGAAGGATCGTGTTTAACCAGGTTAAAGGTACAGTACATACAGAAAGTACTCACAGCACTTCACTTTTTCCACATTTTGTTATGTTACAGCCTTATTCCAAAATGGATTGAGTTATTTTTTTCCCTCAACATTCTACACACAATACCCCATAATGACAACTTAAAAAAAGTTTGAGATTTTTGCAAATGTATTAAAAATAAAAAAACAAAGAAATCACTTGTACATAAGTATTCACAGCCTTTGAGATCAAGCTCAAAATTGAGCTCAGGTGCATTCTGTTTCATTTTGCATCCTTGAGATGCTTCTACAGCTTAATTGGAGTCCACTTGTGGTAAACTTCAGTTGATTTGACATGATTTGGTAAGGCATTTACCTGTCTATACAAGGTTCCACAGATAACAGTGCATGTCAGACCACAAAACAAACAAACAAACAAGAAGTCAAGGGAATCGTCTGTAGACCTCCGAGACAGGATTGTCTCAAGGCACAGATCTGGGGAAGGGTTCAGAAATTCTGCTGCTTTAGAGGTCCCAATGAGCACAGTGGCCGCATCATCCGTAAATGGAAGAAGTTTGGAACCACCAGGACTTTTCCTAGAGCTGGCTGTCCCTCTAAATGAGTGATCGGAGAGAAGGGCTTTAGTTGGGGAAGTGACCAATAACCCGATGGTCACTCTGACAGAACTCCAGGGTTCCTCTGTAGAGAGAGGAGAACCTTCCAGAAGGACGACCATAGCTAGCACTCCATCAATCAGGCCTGTATGGTAGGCCAGCCGGAAACCACTCCTAAAAGGCATATGCCTGGAGTTTGCCAAAAGGCACCTGAAAGACTTTCAGACCATGATAAACAAAATTCTCTGGTCTGATGAGACAAAGATCGAACTCTTTGGTGTGAATGCCAAGCGTTATGTTTGGAGGACACCAGGCACCGCTCATCACCTGGCCAATACCATCCCTACAGTGAAGCATGGTGGTGGCAGCATCATGCTGTGGGGATGTTTTTCAGCGGCAGGAACTGGGAGACTTGTCAGGATTGAGAGAAAGATGAATGCATAGAGCTCTTGACCTCAGACTGGGACGCCGGTTCATCTTTTAACAGGACAATGACCCTACGCACATAGCCAAAATATCGAAGGAGTGGCTTCAGGACAACTCTGTGAATGTCCTAGAGTGGTCCAGCCAGAGCTCAGACTTGAATCCCATTGAATATCTCTAGAGGGATCTGAAAATGGCTGTGCACCGACGTTCCCCATCCAACCTGAAGCTCAAGAGGTTCTGTAAAGAGGAATGGGTGAAACTGGCCAAAGATAGGTGTGCAAAGCTTGTGGCTTCATATTCCAAAAGACTTGAGGCTATAATTGCTGCCAAAGGTGCCACAGCAAAGTATTGAGCAAAGGCTGTGAATACTTATGTACATATTATATTTTTGTTCTTTATTTCTAATAAATGCAATCTAATAAAACATTTATAAAAATATGTTTTTCATGTTGTCATTATGGGGTATTGTGTGTAGAATTTTGTGGAAAAAAAAAAAATTGAATCCATTTTGGAATAAGGTAACATAACGGAATGTGGAAAAAAAGAAGTGCTGTGAATACTTTCTATAGGCACTGTATAACCCCCCCATTCAAATATGTTTGCTATTAAAGGTAAACTATGCAGTATTGGCAATTTCCTTACTGTTTTCTCGGTTTTGCTTCTTTTTCGCTGGCTCTGTCATGACGAATGTCTGAAAAACTCCATCGCTACCTTTTTCTAGCCGGTGCCTGGCGTGTATGTGTATTTGAATGCAGTAAAGCAATTCGTTACACTAGTTATAATTCCTGACACGGAGGCCATCGGCCCGCCGGCGCACAGTTGCAAGGGTGGTTTTTCCGCTCACAGGTGCTAGGGGGAAGCGAGACGGCCACCATTCAACCCGAAAAAAGTCATATAACTATCCCAATGACTCTGAAGCTGTTAAATAAAGGTAAATTAAGCTTAAAAACTTGCATATTAAGCTAAAAAACCTGCATAGTGTGCCTTTAATCAAACTTGGGAACTTGGGTTGTTTTGTAATTTGACAAATTGACAGGGAATTGTAAAAATGTTTCCTATTTAAAACCATCAGAGCATTTCTGGCACATTTAAGTGTACATTTCAGAATATATATCTCAGAAGCAAATTCCTGTGTGGTAGGCTACCTGTGTGTGAATGAATCAAAACCCCTACTGCTATGTGTTATGCAATTCTCTTGGATGACTAGAGGTGAGCTTGGGTGGGAAATGCTGTTTGGTTAACCTCCGTCACCTCTCATTAAATATTTAGCAGTGTAAACAATTTAGAATGTCCTTCCCAAACATCTCAAGGTCAAGAGGCCACAAAGAAAGAAAATGCAGATGTAACAAAAAATGCTGCATCTAATTTGTGTGTTGGAGGAAACAACTTGTGGTCAGTTCTCCTAATTCATAATGGACACAGATGTTCTTTGGTCACTGTGTGGGTCGACATTACCACAGAGAACTGGCTTGAGGCAAAATTGAGTCTGTTTTTATGATGGTAAAAACATGGGTTCCCTTTAACTTTAAACACAAAATCTGAGTGTTGAGACTAATTAGTTCTTGCATAAGTCTTGGACCGGTTCCATATGGGCCCCAAGAGGGCCCTTATACTGTAGGTTTCAAACAAGAACTGATACACACCTTTTACTCTGAGCCTGACAAAGATCCAAGTCCTGTATAATGGTCCATATACGCCCAGCTTGGTTCAAGCGCTGACTAGGCACATAATATGGTTCAAGCGCTGACTAGGCACCGCTAAGAAATAGTTCTTTGGCAACAGATAATATGACATATTTGTGGTGTGCTCAATACCAGTGATTGATAGTTGATGTCGTTAACAAAAGGGCTAGTGAAATAAATGGGACCGGTTTCCCCGAACACAAAGTGAGCTGATGTGTTGATTAATGATCTCAGGAATAGCACTTTTTATTATAAACCACAAAGTCATCTATCCACATAGTTGGATTTTCCAAAGTGCAGAATGTTAACATTGTCAGTGTTGTCAGTGCTGGAAAATCCAAGGCAGCTCCTCTCAGGAATAATAAAACACATGTTTTATTTCACACGTATGGTTCTGGTATACACAGAATGTATTAGAATGCATAATCCCGTTCTGGAGGACAAAGCATGGCTCTTCGGCATCATATCCATGCACACAATTACCAGTCTGTTTGGTCTTTGTGATGTTCTAAAGTTCCGCACATTGTGTCAATGATACACATCCAGCTAACATTTCTGTTGTATTTGTTGTATTGCAAAGAGGAAACGACTTTAGATGTCAACAATATGAGTAATGCCCCCGGCCCCCCCCCCCCCCCCAACACACCCACCCACCCCACCAACACACACACAAACACACACACACACACACACCATCCATTTTTCTTCAGATGCACACAGATCACCGGCACACCCCGGCACCCAAAATAAAGGACCATCTGACCCCGAGGCCAACAATGGCGCCCATTCTGCACCCAAATAATGCCACGTCTGTGCGTTATCCCCGATGTGCCACCCAGCTGCCTGCAGGTAGCCATGGACAATAGGATGATGTCTGCCAGCATTCGCCAAGCATGTGATGTCCCCGGGGCATATAATAGGCATCGGCAGTGAAAAGAAAACACGACTCAAAGTACGGACTGACAAACAAGCACTTTTGTGAGACACAGTGACCCACTTCAAGGTTTGGCAACATGAGATTTGAAGTGCCCATCTGTGTGTTCTTAGCCGTCGCAGGCTTACAGTATGGTGAGAACATTAAGCTGTCATTTGTCAAATGTGGTAAATCTTACTTATCATTATGTTAGTGTCTTATGGATGCTTTTGCTGTTGTTGTTGTGTTAAAAATGTGGTGTGTGATGTGATAAAGCTGAATAGTGTTGTTTTTATACTTTTAATGTGAATTATTTTTTATAGTGTTAGGCTAGGAAAGCAAAGCTGTTAAAACAATGTGACACCGCAGGCATTCAGAGGTTACATGGTTCAGTCAAAAATGTAAACTAAGCAATGCATAATGATATTCTCAAAAATCTTCCATCTACTAAGACATTTTGTCATAAACTGTCTTGTCTGTTTACGCAGATTGATATCTTGATAGAACAGTGTGGGGAGGCCATTATGTGACAACTGTATTTCTATATTTTCATATTCACACAAGCATTGGAAGACACTGCACTCCTTTGCATGGGTCAATATGTCGATCCGTGGAGTTTGAAGGTGTACACATAGACATTGATAAAAACAGTTTCATGGCCTGTACATTTAAAAAGCGAACTGTGATATCTCCAGCCCATGCAGCATCACTGGCATCAGAAGAGAAGGAGGATTCATCTGAAGAAAAAGGTACAGCGATGTTGAACATGTACAGATCATGACCCCTACCCCACCCCACCCCACCAGCACCACCCTAGATGATCATGTGTGCATAATTACGACCTCTCTCTGGTTGAGTGAATATTCAGCACATTTTTGTGTTTTTGCCACATAGCAAGAGAGAGACCTCTGTGGTTTTAACTCTTATGGGTTAACCCTAATAGCAGTGGGATATGATGTTGTTCTGGGTGGGCTGGTGGACTGACGCCAGCCAGCTCAGTGCCATAACACATTGTCTCCTGAATCAGCTGGAGGATTGGGGGGAAAGAATGATATGTTTCTCTTTTCTCTCTTTGTGTCGGCAGTGGACCAATTGACTTTGCTGCTGAAAAGAGGTACATTTTATTAAAACATTTAGTACATTAGTGATACATTATCAGATAGTTTACAGCTTTGTAGCTGTATTCTCACCATGAAAACCCATGTTTGGCCTGTATACTCTACTTTTCACAAGCGTACTCACAAAAGGTGTTTTGGTAGTTTAGTACATTTACAATGGTTTGCATTTGGTAGTTTGATATCTCTGAGAGTCACCTGATGATTAAAACTGTAGGAGGACATTTTTATTATGTTACCATTCTAGAAACATACACAGTATGTGTCAGCATAATTTTGTTTTAGCTTTTCTGCTCTTTTGTCATTTTTGTTGATTTGTATGCTAGCTGTAATTTGAAATGACTCAATGCTGCTACATTTTAGTAGAGTGCTCTCTCTCTCTCTCTCTCTCTCTCTCTCTCTCTCTCTCTCTCTCTCTCTCTCTCTCTCTCTCTCTCTCTTTCTGATGACCATTAGATCAGCAGGAGTTTGAGGCAGCCCAGCAGGAGACTGCTGATGAGACTCAAGCTACCAAGGGTAAAGACTCAGTCGAAGTCGAAGTCTCAGTCTTCGACTAGTACCATTTCAGCGGCCTTCTAGGCTTCTACGGGAACCAACAGCCGATGAAAAGTTTTTCTGATTTTTTGTTTGTTTGTTTACAGTTTTGACCAGTCTCAGGCCTCTTCAGTGTAATATTTGACTCCTTGTCATTATCCCAACAATATTAACACACATCCATTACTGCATGTTGTTAATTTCCTAGTTCCTTTTCACTTTTTGTCCCTGGGAAAAACTTCTTTCACTTCCTAATTAAGTCAAAGTGCTTCACCTACTTTTTTCTTTCATAGAATAAGAGTGAGTGTTAACCCTCTTCTGAAACATTCTTTCATTCCCTCCTGGTCAACTTTGCTTCATATCTTTCAGAGACGGGAGGTGCAAAAGCAGCCCATTTAGCTGAAGTGGCTGAAGCTGCAGAAGGTACTAACCCAGTTTAGTACACTAATCATCAATGGTAACCTTTGGTAACCTTTTTGGCTTCACCTGCAGTACTTCTCATGAAACATTTTGTTTATCGATTTACCCATACATCTTGCAGTGTGGTCACTATGTCATATTGATTTTATGATAGAGAAGTGCCGCTTGTTCCATATGAAAAGGTTTATTAGACAATGATGTTTCAGCCTATAGGGCCTTCATCAGATCATACCTAGGACCTTCATCAGATCATACCTATAGGGCTTTCATCAAATCTCTATCACTGAACTTTTTACCAGTGGCCAGCACCTCACAAAAGAATCTTTGGTGTGTGTTAGGGGCAGTCGTGGCCTACAGGTTAGGGCTTCGGGCTTGGAACCAAAGGGTTGCCATTTCGATCCCCGAGCAGTGGGAATGGCTGAAGTGCCCTTGAGCAAGGCACCTAACCCCTCACTGCTCCCTGAGCGCTGCTGTAGCAAGGCAGCTCACTGCTCCGGGTTAGTGTGTGCTTCACCTCACTGTGTGTTCACTGTGTGCTCTGTGTGTTCACTAATTCATGGATGGGATAAATACAGAGACCAAATTCTTTGTATACGCAAGTATACTTGGCCTAGAAACCTGATTTACATTTACATTTTACATGCAGTGCGTTACATGCACTTTTTATGTTTTTTTTTTCATTTTATGCCCATATGTTTTTTATTTGTTTTCTTGTTTTGAGTTATTTTACAACCTCTCAGTTTTAGACCCTGTTTGCATGTTCTTTCATTCCCTCCTAATTCTCTTAGCTTGATGTTCTTTAGGTCAGTTGGGTGCTGAGGCTGCCCAGGTTGAGAAAGCTGAAGAGGCCGAAGTTGCAGAAGGTAAAAAAAAAAAAAACATCTAGTAGGCTACACTAATGCCACCTTCATGACGACTGTTAACTTGGAGGACCCATCTTTAAAAATCCCAACCTCCAAAAAAAAGTATGTTTGTGAGATCAGCTCAGAAAACAAATATAAGAACTACTTACTTTTATTGAGTAACAATGAGAATGTCTCGGCCAAAGTTTCTATTTGTAGTTTTAATTTAATGATAAATTACCTTGCCTATTTGCAATGAGAGTGAGGTTCGCTTCTTGTTGTCCATGATTGGAGAGCATGATTGTGACATCAAGTTAGGTACTTCAGGGCATAAGAGTCCCGCAGGAGTCTCCGAGCATAAAATCCGACCCGACTTTGCGTTCAAGTCATTTTTCTTCAGTCAGAGGTCAGGATTCCCAAATATCTGACATGCCATTAAGGCACATTAACTCCCATGAATTACAGGCTGCCCAGTCACATCCACTAATTACCATGAAATGTTGTGTTTGTTTATCTAGACCAGGGGTAGGCAACCTTTTCTCTTAAAGGAGAATTCCGGTGTGATATTGACCTAAAGTGTATTGAAACATGATACCGAGTGTGAACATATGTCTCATAGCCCATCTCGGCTTGTCCCCTGCACTCCAAAATCTGGCTAGTTAGCAAATGCTACCAACAGCTTTTTTCAATAGTGGTGCTTGACATCGGGACTAGCCATGCAAATAAATCACTGTTTTACACCCATTTACGAGGCTCAATGTATCTCCACACTTCATTGGTAGACTTCCGAGGGCCCTGACATTTAAAACGAGACATTGAGAACTTTGAAAAAGCACTGGTAGTTTACTTACAAGACGATTTACAGACAGTATCTTCACGAAGTTTAGTGTTTGCAGCCATCTTGAATTTAGTCCGCGATAAATTAGAAAGCAACGAGTAAGAATGAACTGGTATGATAAAGGGATCAGATTCCAAAAATAATTCAGTGGAAATGCATGGATTCCAATCAGATTCCAAAAATAATTCAGTGGAAATGCATGGATTCCAGTTTCTTCCAGTAGCAGCAACTGGAATCCATGCATTTCCACTGAATTATTTTTGGAATCTGATCCCTTATCATAGCTGTTCATTCTTACTGCTCTTTCTAATTTATCGCGGACTAAATTCAAGATGGCTGCAAACGCTTAAACTTCGGAAGATACTGTCTGTATAAATCGCCTTGTAAGTAAACTACCAGTGCTTTTCAAAGTTCTCAATGTCTCGCTTTAAATGTCAGGGCCCTCGAAGTCTACCAATGAAGTGTGGAGATACATTGAGCCTCGTAAATGGGTGTAAAACAGTGATTTATTTCATGGTTAGCCCGGATGTCAAGCACCACTATTGAAAAAGCTGTTGGTAGCATCGCTAACTAGCCAGATTTTGGAGTGCAGGGGACAAGCCGAGATGGGCTATGAGACATACGCTCACACTCAGTATCATGTTTCAATACACTTTAGGTCAATATCACACCGGAATTCTCCTTTAAAAGGGCCATTTTTTTGACCAGAAATAAGAATAAATATATCTCGGGCCGCAAAGATATCGGATAAAAGATATCTTTAAAAGGAAATCAGTTTAAATATTTCTCTTTATTAGCCTCAGGCATATGGCATAATCACCGTACTCTGCATATATGTTGTATTGTACAGCAATATTTTTGGGACAGAAAGGTTTTATAACTTCCATTTTTAGAGAGCCAGGGAGCCAGAAAGGAGCTATAGGGCCGCAGATTGCCTACCCCTGATCTAGACTTACATCCTTACTCCTCCAATGTGCTTACTATGTTACCTTCATTTTATGCTTGTTATTTATTTGTTTGCTTGTTTATTTATTTTCAGTTGTTTTACACCCTCTAAGTTTCAGACCCATTTGCCCTTTTTCATCCACTCTAAGCCCAACTGCTAAATCACAACTAACGTGTCAGTGTTTCTACTACGGCTGTAATTCCTGACTGAGGCTTAGGACATGCTGCTGTCCTCTTCCCTGGCCACCACTGCGTATGATAAAATTCCATTCTGACCCTCTGTTCTTGCTGATTTGTGATGATAGATCAGTTTGAGGCAGCCCAAGTGGACAACGCGGAGGAGATCCAAGCAGCAGGAGGTAAAGTCCAGTCCAGTACTCTTATCAGCTCTGACAGTCCAACACAAATATAATCCTTACTGACAGCCATGATCATCAATCAGTAAATTGATGTGTTTGTGCAATACTTACAAAAACACGAAACGTACATTTTTTCTCTGAAATAGTTGTATATTGCAGGTAATAATCTACAACTCAGAGCTGTTGGATAAACAAATATGCTACCATTCTTTGTGTTTGTGTTTGTGAAGGCGTATGTCATCAAACATTCATCTTTCATGTATGTGTCTCTTTCAGACAAGGAGGACAGTGCAGAGGAAGACCCTGACAAAGCCACTAAATACATGGGTATGATTCCAAATTCCATTTTAAGAAATCACTCTCTTCTTGAGAATGTCCTGTATAAATCTTTCATGATGTGTTAAGTAATTAAAATACTGCCTGTCTGCAGAGGCAAATCAGGATGAAGACTCTCATGGTAAGTCATACTTTATTTCCCTTTCAACTGTCTCCACTAACAGTACTCTACAGACTTCACTGTGTTCAGTACTGTCAGACACTTCTTATTTTCCCTATTGCAGAGGTAGTGCAGGAAGAAGACACAGAGGGTAAGATACAGCTGCCATTTTGATTATGATCCATTCCTGCCACTATAAGCAATGTTTAAATATCAGGAACAGACAGGTGTGGAACAGCAGGGTTTGCATCACATAAAGTAAACCCTACATATACATATGTCATTGTACAAGTAGTTTCACAATCTCCATGTCCCACTGAAACATACTTTCATACTACACATAATATGACTGATTATATTCAGTGAAATATAGTGTCCTACTGTTAGTGTGTGAACGCGAACAAGCACAAGCCAAACGACACCTTGGGATGGTTCCCCATCTTAGTCTTTTTTACGTCATCTGGTCGCTATGGAGGGTGTCGGCACATTCTTGAACGCTTGGCCGACCCAGTGGTTTTGACATCTCGGCAAAAACCACATTCGGGTAACAATCTCCAGCATTTGAACATTTTCGGGGGACCGCAGATTTACTGTTGGTGGTGAACCTCAGCTCTAGGTTGGAAGGACATACTATCTTACAACGCAGAGTCAGCTCTAGATGTTCCTTTTACATCCTTGAGCAAAGAGGTTAAAAGGAGTGTCTTGGCCCCCTAGATGAAACAAATATGTATCACTTAATTAAAGCTATCAGTGTGTGTAAATCTATCATCATCATCTATCAATCCTCATTGAGGTGTTAGGGGCAGCCGTGGCCTACTGGTTAGCGCTTCGGACTTGTAACCGGAGGGTTACTGGTTCGAACCCCGACCCTCACTGCTCCCTGAGCGCCGCTGTAGCAGGCAGCTCACTGCGTCGGGATTAGTGTGTGCTTCACTTCTCTGTGTGCTGAGTGTGTTTTACTACTTCACGGATTGAGATAAATGCAGAGACCAAATTTCCCTCACAGGATCAAAAGAGTATACTATACTTATATATCAGTTATTTTATTTTATTTGATTGTTTCTTATGTGACAACAAGATGATGGAAACATTCATGTTAGTTGGTCCATGCTCAATTAAAATCTTATATGAGATCAAGTGCACTAATCAGTTGGACATGTAGCACCTGTTATAAAAAACAATGATGAAAAAAACATTTTGGAAGGTCTACACCCCCCTTATGATGACATAGTCCCTCTAATAATATATCTAGTGATATCTCTGTCCTTGACACAAATATTTATATGATATTTATCATCTCTGCACGATAATCTATCATGCTGATAATCTCTTAACTGCTGGTCAAGGTTCTCCCCTGGTTAACAGCAGTGAGTGACTGAGAGAAATATGGCTCCAGATCTCAGCTATATCTTTTTTTCGAGGCCATTAACAACAGTAAGAACAACAACAACAACTTGCATTATAATGCTTTATCAAGGCACCCAAAGTGCTTTACAGTGACAAATTAACTGATGTTGATGTTTACATACTTGTGTTTTAGCTTGATCCGCCACCCTTCACCTATCTAGTAATCACAAAGTCGGTAGTGTTTCGGCATATGGGTTGCCAGCTCTGCTCTAGTTACCACATCTGCGGTGTACACCGCTCTACAGTATTTTGAAAGTGATTGTAGTACTAGTTTTGGCCAAAATCCTACATACGGTTCCTTTAAGTAGGCATCTGACTGTTGTACTTTTACTTGTACTTGAGTCAAATTTAGCAAAGGGTATCTGTACTTTTACTCAAGTAATGAAGCTGTGTACTCTGTCCACCTCTGCTAAAATGACAAAGATCTGATGATTTCTGATGTTTTCAGATGTGAAAAATGATGCCCAAGAGGCCATAAGAGGTAAGCCTAAATATCCAAATAAGACTAGAAACTTGACTAGAAATATTGCTAATTGCTCATGTGTGACATGGCATTACATTGTATATAATGCATATTTCTCTTGCAGATGAGAATGAATAAATCATTGACTTTTCTCAACTTTACTTTGAGTTTACTGGAGCTTGGGCCTGACTTTATAATAAGCATAATGATAACCTACCAGCAGAGGGCAGTGTTGGCAAGCCATAATAATGACCCATGGCCTGTTTCCTATATAGGCCTACTCTCTCTCTCTCTCTGCCCCCCCTCTGTGTGTGTGTGTGTGTGTGTGGTGTGTGTGTGTGTGTGTGTGTGTGTGTGTGTGCATATGTTTGGGTGTGAGGGCAAATGTATGTGTGAGTGTGTGTGTGTCATTGTCAATGTGTTTATGTGAGATAGAGTAATCACTGATAATGCACTAAATGACTAAACTTCCTCTTTCTTAGATGACTCAAGCTCTGAAGAGAAATCAGAGGGTAGGTGTGACATACTTTTACAACTTTCCATTTATTAAGAAACTTATCATAGAAAGTCCATAATATTACCATATCACCTGACATTGCTTATCTTTAGCCGCCTTAACTTCCACAGACACCCGACAAACACAAGGTAGGAATACACTTTTAAATGTGAACTTCCTATATTCAAGTTTGTCATTTGAAGCTAACCATAAACTTTATGATGTAGATAAGGTACTCTATAAACAAGTCTGTATAGTTATAAAACTTACCTGATATCAACTCCAGCCTTGGGCACAATTTGGTTATTTTAGGCTAAATGCATCCAACAAAATTAAAAACAGGCGTAGTTTAAATTTGTTTGGTCAATCTACAGCATAGTCAGTCATTTTAGACTTTAACCAAATTGTGGTTCCATTTAGAGAAGTAATGATAGGTCTCAACTGGTTTGTTTTTGCCTCTATCTAAAACACCTCGAGTCTGATTATAACTTAGTTCAGTGCCACCTCATTTCCACGCATGGGTCTAAAAATATCCTAGTTTGTTTGTGTAAACAACACACAACAATGATTAAAATGCAATTATAAGTTCGTTCTATATAAACCACTTGGATGGAACATGAAGATGTGTTATGTAAAATAGAGGTGTTGGCTTTTACATAAGCATATTATATGAAGGCTATCTTGACATTTGACTTCAGATTCTTCAGATGAATCCACTGAGGACTTGGCTGAGGAGGAAGGTAACCGCCCAAGCATTTTACAATAATCAGTCTGTCTGGTGTGTGTGTGTGTGTGTGAAACATGGATAGAGAGACAGAGAGAGAGAGAGAGAGAGAGAGAGAGACAGACAGACAGACAGACAGACAGAGTGAAATGATGTTTGTGGGCTTAGTCACAGACAACCATATCAATTTGGCTTAAAAAAAAAAAATTCCCTTCTCAGCATACAATTATGTAACCCAAGGCATGTTGAAGGCGGACGCCTCTCATTCTCCAAGCCTCCCTCGGTCACCAGAAATATAGTTTATGAGACACTGAGACACACATTCAGTCCCCACTGGGGAAACATCTTTGTTTTCCAAGTTGTGTGAAGACCATGTCTCCATCTTTGCCAAATCCTCCATCGACTTCATCCTTCTTGTGGAAATGTGGTCATTTTGCGGCCTCTTCGAGACACGCTTGTTTATTGAAATATGGGTCTAGGCTACCACAGACTCAGTTAACTAGGACAAGAATCCGGGACAGCGATGTCCCTGAGTACCAAGGTGCTGTTGCGGTGTGATTTATGTCTTCTGCATTGTCCCATCTTTATGGTGCCTGGTGTGCCATGCCGTGGTTTGTGTGTGTATGGTTCAGCGACTGTATACCTCTTTCTTCCACTGATTCAGCTAGGGTCAGTGGGAGGATATTCTGAGGTGAGTCAGCTGATTCCAGTCATCAGGACTGTCATTGTCTTCATTGACATGTTCCAAATAGCTTGAGGTAGCCTCAGAGGAGCCTCTCTGGTATTTATGACCTTTGTGCATGTCAGGTCAGGTCAATCGAACACTGCAGGTGTGTGTGTGTGTGGGGGGGGGGTGAAACATTGTTCAATGTATGTCTATCAACAGCACTCGAGGAGTGAACCACTGGATGACAGACAGAGGATGGGGAGAGAAGACGAAGTCTAAGCCATCCAGAGGAGAAATATTACTGCAGAGCCGATTCTGTTCAATAAATAACTATTACACCCTATTAACACACATTTCCTTACTTGTTAATTTATTTTCCTCTTCTCTTATAAATGTGTTACCATAATACTAAACAGCATGCAACAGTGACTTCAATCTTAACGGTCAGCCTTAAAAAGATTTCAGACTGTTTCTTAAGCAGGCTTTGAAGAAACAGCACAATGCATATGGCCTGTACACTGCACATAGTCAAAGGATTTTAATCTAAGTTAAAAGAAAAAGGCCTACTTTCATGTAAACAGCAACAGTGTGTGTTTATATGAAGTTTATAGAAAATTCTCAACCCCACCCACCCTTATCCCAGGCCTCATACTTTTAAAACCCTTATGACCCAGAGGGGGTTTTATTGCTCGTGGAAACATTGTTTGAACATGTTTTTTAACAGTGTCTTGATGGTTGGATTAGAATAAGCCTAGTCACTTATTACAATCCCTATCCTGCTGTAGGCTACATTTGAACTTCCATACCAAACGCATATGAAGTTAGGGCTTCGACGTGATTTGCTCTGAGGTAAATGGTGTCCCTCTTTTTCCCTGATTGTCTTTTGAGCTGACAAGATACATACTGCCTAACTCACATAGTTTTAGAGACGCTTCTTCAACATTTTTCGTATTTCTGTTACGTGACTGCACATTCAAAAACATGGATTTTCTGTGATCTGATGGAGAGAGAATTATTGTCAGTTGGTTCAAAATAAGGAAAATAGCGTATAGGCTAATGCAAAATTAGAAACCTGCAAAACAACAACAAAACGTGAATGTATAGACAATGAGGTCGCAGAATTGGCCGCTGCCAAATAGCTACCCGTTGATCATAATTATTAGCAAGATGCATCACATGCCCTCTTGGCCTTAGCTATTAATCATAACTTTGGGGCAGATGCTATCTAAATTAAAGTTCAAAGTTTATTGTCATAGGTAAAACATAGTAGGCTACCAATTACAATGAAATTCTTACTTAAGTTTCTTCACATAGGCTACATGAAAAATCAAATGAGTGAAATGAAAAAATTAATCACTGTAAAGAAAGGGTCAAGACTCAAAACGATCTAATATTGTAAGTTAGGCTATGCCCTGGCCGATACGGCAATCGTCAACGTCAGAATAACCATCACGATATGAGAAAACCTTTAATTGCATACTTCTCAGTGGAAAATGTGCACCCATTTCATACCAACTTCCACACTGCAGATTTCTCCTTTAATTAAAAAAAAAATCTACTTCCGTGTTGTAGGTGGCCTAAAAGATTTCGGTATTGTGCGAGACCCCACTAAGTAGCACAAGCACTTTCATAGCTTGTCTGAAAGTATGAATGACCGTACTTCTACACACCCAACATTATTCTGTACTGACAGTATTTTCTTAGTGCCTGCCATAGTCATCATAAACCGTTTTCAGCTTATTTGCACTGAAAAACCACTGCAAGAACATGAAAGATCTTCTAGGGCAGGTGTGAAAGCAGTAGTAGGCTAGGCTAACTTCCAACTGCACTTAATCAGCTAGATGTTAAACCTCTTATCTTGACACATTTCCTCAGTCTTCAACTCGGTCAAAATATTGTACATCTACATTTTGAAAGCAAATTCTGAAGACCTTCAGACATGAGCTTACAGAAGCACAGAAGATCCACTTGTGTGTGTGTGTGGGGGGGTGTAATACTTTCTAAAACAGACTTTTTAAGGGGCTGGGACAGCAAAGGTGGCCCTAATATTACACCGTATGGACTAGAAACAAAAGTACTCAGCTAGATTTTTCAGAGTTAATTGTTACAGCACTTTATGAATGTGACAGAAGTCTCGTTCACGAGTGAACCTAAGAAAAAGGACACTGAACAGAAGACAAGACAATTCCTAGTTTTACCATTTTTATTCATTTTATTATTTTTTGTCTTTCAAAGTCCAGTCACAAATGACTTAAAAAAAGAAAGAAAAAGAAACACAAACGGTGTATCCTGGGTACAACACTCACTCACTCTTACACACACACACACCCCCAAAATGTTTTCTTTGGTACCTAAAAAAAATGTAAGGCATCTACATGAACTCTAGGGTCTAGTTGTATTATGTTATGCAGTCTGCGCACTGTCAGCAGTTGTGAGAGGTGCCCGTGACGCAGCAATCCCCTCCGTCTTTCACACACTAGTGTGGTCCACTGCAAATGACCCACACACACACACGAACCGAGCAGACGCTGCTTATTCAATTGCCAGCACGCAGGAGAGGGTTTGGCAACAGAGTAAACAAGCATGTGTTCATGCATGCTCGCGTGTAAGCATGTCGGTCTGTGTGTCTGTGTGTGTGTGTGTGTGTACAGTATATGTGAGTGCATGCGTGTAAACACCTCTGCGTGTGTATGCTTGTGTTTTGAATGTGTTCCACTGAGAATAGCAAAGAGCTTTGTCAGTTGTTTTTTTTCCTTCTCTTTTCCAAGCGCAGAAGCTGCAATGCAGCAGGGCTACTAGAAGGCCGAGCAGAGCTAATGTACATTACACCGTCTTCACAACGTGTCAGACACAGTCAAGTTTTACAGGAAATTAAAACAAACAAAGAGAATGGTTTAAGAATTAAAAAATATTTATACAATATGTATATTGTGTTCCAGCATTGATCTCTTCCCTCTACTTTCATAAGTATGTTTCAAGATTTTCAAATATGTTTTGGTAAACTGATATACAAATTTAGACGGGTGGGGGTAGCCAGCAGTCTTTCTGTGCCACTGCAGTAAGTTCTCAATACTCCAGATCTACTGAGGTTTCTGTTGGTGTATCATAACATCTTAGGCAAGCCAAACTGGAGGCAAGTAGGAGAAAACAGAATAATCTCTTATCCCCTCCACTAATGCAGAGATGAGGGATCGAGAAAGAATCTATACAACCATCACAGCATTAGAATGGTAATACGAGAGGTCCAGTATCCTAGTAACATTCTGTTCTTATTGAAAACTGCGTTATGGCAACAGAAAAAAAAAAAAACAAACACACACACAAAAAGACCTAATCCTGCCCACCCAAGTTTAAGTGCTCTCACACACACACACGCACAAAGCCAAACTGTGCGGTTAAGCCTTACTAGACTATAGCATGACTAGCAAGTTTCTACCTTAGGCTTTTAGTAATGGTGGGTTAAATTTGGTTAAATGATTTTAAGATATACTTCAGAGTAACAAGCTCTTTTACAAGTATCTTGCTGCTTTAGATGCATCGATTACAGTAATTAAAAGCGTTTTTCTTTGCATTGTCTTTAAATTTTTATTTAAACTTGCATGTAAAGTATTACTGAATAACACAAGATGGATACCATTCCCAGTGGGAGACTGGTAGAGAGGTCTAGGTCTAGAGCTGTTGCATTGTAGTGTTATCAGATGAACAAGATCAGCACAGTCACAGAGAAACAAAATGGTCTGGTCTCTCCAGAACCTGTGCGACCCTCGACAGTACGGTCGTTGCAACCCAAACTTCTTCTAGATGTGCAGTGCTGGTTTCCTCTTAAGAGGAATCTTTCTACACAGACCCAATGAGACTCTTCTGCTAGACTTGGCTCGTAGAACCTCCTACCACCACCACCACACACACACAAACAAACAGCACTGTGTTGCGCTCCACTGTACTTAAAAAGCCCAGTTGCTGTAAACTACCTCGTTTTGTTTTTTTTGAGAAACCCAAATACTGCTCACCTATGCCTCTGGGCCAATGTGTGTCTCCATCAGTGAAGGCTAATACTGCATTGAAATTGTTCATGTGGTTGTCAAACTTGTAGAACAGTTAAAAAAAAAAAAAAAAGGAAAATGAGGAAAAAAAATATGTACATAATTACAATATAAAAATGAATCAATTGTCTTCCTTTTTTGTTTTGTAAAGATTAGCTATGTACAATGAATGGGCATTAAGATGGCAAGGATAGAGCCAAGTCTACAGAAAGATGGCAAAAGAAAAGAAACAGAAAGCTGAAAAAGAGCGGTTCCCATGGCGCGTCAGCCCTGGCGGGTGAACTGAGCGTGCTCAGAACTGCCGACTGTGTGCCAACCGGGAATGCTGCAGCCAGGAACCCCAGGGGCTCCGTCAAAAGGGTTTTCTTTATTTTTTTACCCCGTTTGTTTTGTTTCCTCCCTCCTCAATTACCCTCTCCAAAATATATAATGGGGGGGATAATGGAAGCAGCACTAAGCTTGCCTCACTCCACTCCATGCCACTCCTCCTTTTTCTCTGCACCTCACTCCACTCTCCCTCACTGTGGGTGGCTTGGTCCCCCTCTTCTCTCCTCCTCTGATGGGGTATTAGGAGGAAGGAAGGATGACGTAGGTGAAGAGGGCCATAATGGCAGCACTGATGAGACCGGAGATGGGCACCGTCACAAACCACGCCATGAAGATGTTACGGAACAGACGCCAGTCTACCGCTTTGCGTGAGCGAAGCCAGCCGACTGCCACCACAGATCCCACCTGATACACAAACAGATTACCATTTAAAAATCGTACAAGCTAAAGATACCGAGTCAAGTTCCAATTAAAATTAATCATTGTATGTCAAAACGTTTCACTTAACTTGCTCTGGTGTGCATACACACTTAAGCGTACCGCATACATGTATATTATGTCAGCGTTTCCCCTTTACCTGTACCGCTACGCTTTAATTTTTGCTGCTACTCTTCAGACATGTCGATTTGCCTTCATGCTCATATACCCATTATGCTTTAATTTGTTTGTGGGGTAAACACTGTATGCATAATCATCTCATACATTATACATCATATATTACCTTGCAGTGAGTAGTGGAAACAGGCAGACCGATGTTGGAGGCAACAACCACAGTGACGGCTGAAGCAAGCTCAATACTGAAACCACTGCGAAAAGAACAGAAAAGTAAGCGTTAGAGTAGGGCTCAGCCAACCAGTCTTTGTGTGCGCGTGTCTTGAGTGAGATTAAGGTGCCGTTTACACCACGCCGGTTTTTGTGAAACCGGTGAGGTTTTGTTAACGGTTACGCCTTGCCACGGCACTCAACCTGACATGCTGCTTGTCAAAACAAACCAAACCATTTATTTATCATATTAAAATGTTTTTTCCCCCCTGTCATGAGTTATGTGCACAATGTAGCCTATCAGCCTTTAGTGGCTAAGTTAGAAGCACACGTTAGCTTAACTTAGTTCAACATTAGCTTACTGCATGTTAGCGTTTTCTCCAGTGGTACTCAGACCTAATGCAATGCGTAGGCTAAGCATTTGAAATTTCACATAGCAGTCACATACCTTGAAAATGAACTTTATTAGTTTAACAGTTGAATTGAAAACCGAATTGTCTGTAGTCTCCTTATTTCAGGTGACTGCTTAACCAGAGCCCTTAGACATTCTCTGGCTTAACAAACTGTTTCAACAATGTTTTCTTCTACGCGATTCACACGAAATTATCGTGAAGCTTCTGCACAGCGGCGCCATCGACTGGTCTGGCATATGCACTACAGCACATTTAGCCGGTGTACACGCGAGGTTTTTTCTTGCCGGTGTCGTTAAAGGTGTGAAAGCGGTAAGAGAAAATTCACCCGGCGGTTTCGTGTAAACGGCCCCTAAAAAGGACCTTTAGACAGAAGATAATCTTATGAAGGCGTGAGGTCTGTGGCCACGATGTGAAGAGGTGACTGGTGCACTTCACACATATTTGTGAGTCAGAGACAGACACAAAGAGGGATGTGTCCCGAGCACCTGGATGCGATGACTGGCCAAGTTTCTCCACCAATGGCCTGCGAGTGCATCAAACATTGCACCTTCTCAACACACATGCAAAGTCTGCTGCTCATGGTCTAGGTTCTGAGAAAATGTGGTGCGACGTTGACTCTGCGTGAGTGTGGGCACACGAGTGTGTTAGCACCAGCCACAAGCTGGTGAAATATGAAAGTGACTGGTAGACTACAGACACAAAACAATTATTTACTAGGATTTACTGGTGGGTTTGACCCATTTGTCTCCCAGTGACTAGTAGAGGTCTTAAAAAGTTCATTTCCAACCCTTGTAACTAACGCATGTGTGTGTGTGTACCTAGAGGGGGTGATTGGGGTGAGGTCTTTGCCCATGGTCTGGATGACCCGTCGTCCCCACACCCAGAGTCCAAAGCAGATGCCCACTCCTCCGTACAGCAGCAGCCAAATGGGGGTGGGGTTGTTGGACACCACCGAGCCGCTCTCATACACCAGCCACAGCGCTACCAGAGGACCGATTGCATTACTGCAGGCAGAACAGAAGCAGAGTTACTCAAGAGGATCAAACAGACTTCCATTGAATAAACAACAATAGCTACACATAACCAACTAAGTGGAGTGCAGGGATTATAATTCTCTCTCTCTCTCTCTCACTCACACACACACACACACACACACACACACACACACACACACACACACACACACACACACCTGACGTCATTGCCTCCATGTGCGAAGGAGCCGAAGCAGGCGGTGAGGATCTGCAGGAACTGGAAGAGTGTGGAAACTTCGGGTCGGTCGGCCTCTGGCTCCTCCAGCGAGCTGTGGCTGCTGCCGGCGTCCTCCTCGGGCAGTGTGAGCGCCACATCACCCTCGCTCAGCTCCTCGAGCGGCGCGCCGTGCTCCGCTACCGCGTTGCAGTAGCTCGTGTAGCTGTCCATGCGTACACGCTTGCGTTCCTGGCCTGCGCCGGGCTTGTCGCCGATCTCGTCGCCGGCGCCCACGGACCTGAACTCGGACTCGCGGGGCTTGAACTCGCTGTGCATGCCGATGATGGTCATGGTGTAGGAAGTGTAGCTGTTGTTGCGGCGGATAGGCCTCTCACCAGCCTCGCCCATGCAGTCGCCCACCTTAGCCAGGTGTAGCTTGTGCAGCAGGTCCTTGTAGAGGCCAGAGTCCTTGTGCACTGTGTGATACTGGCTGTAGCCATTGCTGGGGATGTGAGTCGGACCAGAGCTATTGTTGAACTGGACGTGAACCGTCTTTTGGACTGAGGGGGGAGAACACAAGAGGAGAGGAGGAAATTTAGTTTTTGAATGCTGCGTTTCATTTCTGAAATCTTCAGTTACTACATATATATGTGGCAAGACTTCATAAAGTAAAGGCATAGCATCGAGAAATGTAACAATTTATTCAGATAATCATTCTTCCAAGAAATACATTTCCTATCAGAATGGTTGCCAAGCAACTTCGAGACGCAGCTACTCTAACTTTTGTATCGGGTTGTGGTAGCGCAGTAATATAGAGCGAAATGCAGTCATGGTGTATGTTTGTGCTGGATTTTACAACAGCATCGAACGCAATTCAGCCAATCATAATCAAGGACCGGAACTATCCGTTTTAGAATAAGGTTTTTACTCTCCCTTTACATTTTAGGAACATAATGGCACAATACCTTACAACAAGGCTAAGTTTGATTTGAACCTTTAAGTGTGTACTTTGTGGTGATTCATAAGGCAAAGCCTGCTTTGAATCTTCAATTTTGAATCTCTGATTTTCAGAAATGGCCAGCTATGATCTAAAGCAAGTTGCAGACGTTTGTAGCATACACTCTTCAGGGGAGCAACTCCTGACAGAACTCACCGTTGTTGGTGTTGGTCTCCACATCCTTATCTTTGTAGTCGGGGTCGTCCGAGTCTCCGATGTTGAAGGTGACACGACGCTCCTCAGCCGGGGGCGGGGCCTGAACAGGGGTGGCGGGCTCCTCTGGCACAGCCTTCAGGATGGGGCACGTGGCCAACTCACGCTTCTCCATTAGGGGACTCTCAGATGGGCTGGAGGACTTGTTCTCCCCTGAGAGAGAGAGAGAGAGAGAGAGAGAGAGAGAGAGAGAGAGAGAGAGAGAGAGAGAGAGAGAGAGAGAGGGAGAGAGAGAGAGAGAACAGAGAGAGAGAGAAGAGAAAGGAAAGAGAATGAAAAAGAGCAAGGAAAGGAAAGAATGAAAAGAAGAAAGAGAAATAGGGAGAAAGAAAATGAGGTAAGTACATAATCTGATACTGACACAGACAGACGTGTCCAAACAAAAGGGGCTTTTGCCTAATCAAAACCATGGAAGTCACCCTGGTCAAATTCCACAGCGATAAGAAGCTCATTAGACGGCTCATGTTTGTCAAACAAAAAGACGTATGGAGCCCAAAAGGAGAACGACTGATTCCAGTTGAAAGGGTAACAGCTGCTCATGTGGCATGAGTGCCATGAGTAAGCAGATTTGTAACAGGAGACAGAGCGAGAGACCGGTAAGAGGCTCTCTGGCCAGGCTTCAGACAGGCCTTGTGACTTAAAAAAAAAAAAAAAAGCAACTATTAAAGAAAAGAATAAGTCTTAGAATGGCTCTAGGCTTATTATTATAACCACAGAAAATGTGTAAATGTTAGGAAGAAAAACACAAGACCCTTACAATCAGTAAGCCAGTAAAACGATGCATGTCTGTGGTCCAGAGAGAGGAACACAACACATTAATAAGGCATGGAAGACTGGCAAGTTCAAAAAGCCCTTCACTGAAAACCAACATCCAGCAGCATAGATTTCAACTGCGGAGCAGGAATCCCTACGGATATAGTTCAAATAGAGATGAAGGCAGTCAACTTCTCCTATTCCACATACAAACGCACAAGCCACCGAGTGCCCTGAAACTAAAACCAAAGCAATGGCGTCTTAAAGTCACACACTGTCTCTCTAAACGCCCACACACACACACACACACACAAACACCCACATCTGGGGCAAGCATGGGCAGACGGGTCAGATAAAGTCAAGGGTCAAAAGCTAAAGGAACCACTTGAGGCATCTTGTCTAAGGTTCGTCTAGGTTCTCTTAGGACTGTGGCCTCAACCCTTGTCTCGGATCACTGCAAGCTCTCCATCTACCCAGTCAACACCTTAAGCGCACTCAGGCTATTCCAGTCCTGGCGGCTGAGGCCAATTACTGGATCACCGTGACCCAATTTGAGGCAAATGAACGTAAAAGGCCCAGACACTACGCCAAGCGTCATATGACCCAGCAATTCCAATGCAGCCTCTCCTCACGTGGGGTGACTTTGTATAATCGTAGACAATATAACCAACGTACAAATTCATGCTTCTGAAATAATACAGGGATGCCCTATAACAGTTCTATGCACCTTAAACCTGGATGTCAAGGTAAAAAAAACACACTATATTATACAAAAAAAACAATCATGACTCTACTCTGTACAATATATACGTTTTCTAATGTGCATTGACTACAAATCTAGACTACATCATGCATGATTCCAGAGACCAGCCTGAGGATTACCCCTTTAGATCTCAACACTTCATCAGAACAATTAGGTATGATGACAGCAGAAGACAGATTATTTCCTGTTCCTGTTCAGAGCCAGAGGCAGATTTGGATTCCCATGACCGTCCAGAGGGACTGCCAGACAGGGTGGACAGGTGGACCCTTGGCCTGACGGCATCAGCCTGGCAAGGCACTGTTCACGCAGCTGACTGACCTGAACGCCCAACTCAACTCAGCCCAGCCCAGCCCACACCTCAACTCGACCTGCCTCATGCGTTTGATCAGTGGGAACCTTAAGTTTTAAATCCAGGATTTAGGTGAACCATGTGACACCGTAGTTGGAGCACGAGCAAGAGCAGCTTGGGCATCTTTTTTTAATAAAAAGTTCTGGCAACGGCTGCTACTTTGAGCGACGTTGAGCCACTCTGCGGTTTCTAGCCACTTAGCGGAGTTGTCTTAAATCAACCTCACGGCTGCACTCTCCTGACTAACTGGCCATGTGACCAAAGGACGGGCAGATGAAAGGCAGGCGGCACAGCACAAGACAGTTACATCTGCTGACTCACATTGGTCTGCTAAGGCAGTTTACAACTCAACCTTTTTTTTCCAAACAGGGTTTGCTATGCAGTCCTCATCATCAGAGCTTAGTAATTGGGGAGAAAAAAAATTAAAGGTTGCCTGGTTGCCCTTGGATACCAAATAGTTACAACTGGCAACCAGATTAGATTGGCTTTGGAAACCAAAACCTCATGCCTGGTTGCCAAGCTAGCAACCACTTTTTAAAAGTTAACGTTGAGCCCTGACGACGACGCCAGTGGCAGGGCAGGTGCAGTTCAGCGGACATGCAAATCAGCTTCTGAGGAGCTCTGCCCGTCTAAAAATAGCTCCCGTAGATCCAGCTACTCAGCTGGACCTAGATCACAACTACAGATGAAAAAGTGCTTTCGAGAACAAGGGTGATTCTGAACTGCGCATTTCACCCCCTTACAATAATAAGGTTCTATCTGACATTTTTGCCAAAATTTGAGTTGACATTCTTATTCTGTGACACCTTAAAAAGATTGCATTTTTAGGACATTGGATCTAAAAGACGTTTGTTCCGCTTAACAGTATGACTATATGGAATTCTAAAACGCTTGCAACACAATATCTCAACTACTCCAAACGTAGATAGAACCTTATAATTCTGAGGGGACGAAATCAAAATCAAAACAGGGTGAGTGTCTCTGTGCAGTAAGAAAGATAAGCAAGTTGTTCACAACTCAAGTGTGTTTGAGATCTGACCTTTGTGAATGTTACGTCAGCCTCTAAAGACTGAACACAGGTGTTATAAAATGACTTTGGACACAAATGCTTCTGGGCACACATGTACAAGTCACTGAAACATATATCTGCATCTGGGCGGATTAAGGAAGGAAGGATTAAGAAAGCAATGTGGTTTTTGTGGATGTTTGAGTTTAAAAGATCTTAATGTGAAGTGTAGCTTAAAAAAAAAAAAAAAAAAAAAAAAAAAAAAAAAAAAAAAATATATATATATATATATATATATATATATTAGGGCTGTCAAATACATTTTATATATATTAGGGCTGTCAAATACATTTTATATATATATATATATATATATATATATATATATATATATATATATAAGCTGTCAAAATAACTGATTCATTTTGATTAATTCATTTGAGAAAAAATAACTGATTAAAAAAAATAACGCAGATTAATCGATTCGTATGACCTTTGACCCCGACCCCTGAAAAAAAAACTTCCCAAAGCACTTTTGAATTTATGTCCTCAGCATATTAGGTCAGATCATAGATTATTATGGCCATTATTAAAATAATAATACAAGTACTATACAAGAACTTTAAATCTGATTATTCAATGATGCAAATATTATATATGTAATTAATTTAGATTAATCACAGAGTATGTAATTAATTGGATAATTTTTTTTAATCGATTGACAGCCCTAATACACACACACACACACACACACACACACACACAGTACACTATAGACTGTATAAAAACACACCTGTGTATGGAGAGCAATGTGCGGAATTCAGAGGGTACTTACGGTCAATCTTCTTTCTGAGGCGAGGACAAACAACGAACCAGACGAAGAGGGCCGTCAGGATGGCGAACCCGATGGAGATGAGCAGCGTGCCCCACCATGGAATCTTATCGAAGCCCAGCACTGTGGACCCAACGATTGGACGACAGGAGGGGGGGATGAACGTGGGGAAGGGGGAGAGAGAGGGAGAGGAAAGAGAGAAGGTGCTTTTGAGAAAAGACGGCAGCAAGCGCTACCATTCCCTCACCCCAATCCAGACAGACAGACACACTCAAAACAGACACAAACAAGCCAGCAAAAACAAAAACAAACAAGAGTGCGCAAACAGGGGACATCTGGAGCTTTGGCTATTATTAGTCAAACTGGTCCGCTGGTCTGACAGTGGAGCAGACGCGGTCTGCTCAGGACCTGACATCACACTGGCTAGACCACAGAAGGGAAAAGGGTGGGGGAAACGGAGAAGAAAAAAAAACAGACATAAAAAAGTAAAAGGGTAAAAAAAGGGCATGCCATTCAACCGTCTGCTCCTGGAGGGGGGTAGTGTGGGCCTCATGAAAATTGTTGATCCAGAAATCCAAGTACTGTATAAGCAGGATGGCATGGGAGCCTCGTCATGTGTTATGGAAAATGCAACACTCTAGCGTTACATCAACCCTTTCCTTACTTATGAAAAACCGGCTGGGAGGGTAAAGGGAAAGGCTGACACCACGGTCTGGCCTTCACCCGGCCACAGTGGCCCTGGACTGGGTGGGCAGGCCACAGCAGAAGGGGAGGGAAAGAGGGAGTATGGCCGCACGAGGGTGGCGAATGCCCCGTCCGAGTGCAGTATGCACCGCATGTGTCTCATCTGGGCTCTTGCGCAACAGCACCCTGCAGACCGTCACAAATTGGGGGTGGGGGTGGGTTGGGGGTCCAGCGCAAACAACGTGGGGGAGAAATATAGCAGTGACCCAACTTGCCCGCCTGCATTTCCATGCTGGACATTCACCACTGCACATGGTCACCAAGGACCTGTAGGAGGAACCGCACTGGCTGAGGAGGCGTGGCGGAGTGTGTGCCAAGGCTGTGGTGGCGGCGGCAGTGGAGAGGGGGATGTGACCAGCATGTGGAGGAGAATGGATGAGGGGGCTGCATGGCCAGATGGCAGCCATTACAAATACACCCACTCACCCAACCACATACCCCTTTCATCTCACACACACCAGTGTAAAGAAGGGGGTGTCCGTAAAAGGTCTTATGATTCACAACACTTTGGTCACGACTAAATAATAAACCAAATAATAGACCAAATAAAACACTCCAACTCCATAGGGATAAAGACTAGAGTGAAAAATAAAAACCCCAAAAGACAAAACCCTCAGCAATAGAAGTATGCGTGCGTGTCCCTGTCTGCCTATGTTTGTGAATGTGCGTGTGTGTAAAAGTGCGTGAGTGATATTTGCTGAAGGGCATAGTGTGCCGGGACCGGTATCTTCCCCCTCCCTCCCCTCCAGCGCTGATTCACACACGGGCGGACTCACATGCCTTTGCAGCAGACTGCGGTAAGACAGCACGCAGGAAAAAGTGTATACTGCTGTTGCGCAACACAAATTATCAGTTAGGAGGAGAGCTTGATGGGGAGAGCAAATAGTCAACAAGAAAGAGAGAAGGGAGGTGCACGTGGTGAAAGAGAAATGATAGAGATGAGAAAGTCAGAGCAAAAAGAGGACATAGCTCTGGCTCTCTCTTTAGCTAAGAGTCAGAGAGGGAGATAAAAGCTAGCCTCTGTGATGATACTTCAGACTTTTGTTGTGTATAGCAGACGGTTGCTGCTATACACAACTACCATCATTATGGCTCCCACACAGTTGCGTTCCGTCAACGCATGCCAGTGGGTGTTCCCGACGGTAGCTATGCAAATTACTTGAAGTATAACCGTAACTTGATTGGCTGGTGCCTTCTGTTGTTGTTAGTCGGTGCAGCAAAAGTTGAACGGACGGGAGATGGACCGACAATTCAGTTCGGCAACGGATGACGTAAGCGCACGTTAAGTGGATAGGATACGTCTCCAGCACTGCACCGCACACAACTGTGTGGCAGCCGTTACCATCTAGTTTCCAAGGTGTGTGCAGATAAAGACAGATAGATAGATGACACTTTATTCATCCCGAGGGATATTTTAACAATTTAAACATTTTAGCTAGCTAGCAGCTGGCTGAGTTTGTGTAATTTCCTGAAGTGGAAAGAGATTTTGTTCAGGTCTTAGCAGATATCCTTTAGTTGAAAAATCTTTTCTATTCTTTCCTCTTAATTCCACATGTTGCGACTCTCGCTGGTAACTGTTAACTTATCCAAAAATTCACAACTAACAAAACAGCCATCCGAACTGCAACTCTTGCTTGCTCCGGTTTCCGCTTTGGCGCACTCAGCTGAAAAAAAAAATAGAGTGGTGCACAACCTGGCCAAAATCCTGGTGCGATCTACGTCATTTTGACGTCACATTGTCGAGTATGTAAGACGCGACACACAGAGACAGAGACAGAGACAGAGACAGAGAGAGAGAGAGAGAGAGAGAGAGAGAGAGAGAGAGAGAGAGAGAGAGAGAGAGAGAGAGAGAGAGAGAGAGAGAATATAAATGGAAACATATGCAGAGAGAGAGGAAGGGAGAAGGCGAGGACAGCTGAGTTGTTCGCCATCACCATATCAGTGAGACTTCAGGACAGTGTGAGACAGGTGTTGCTTGGGGTGAGTCTCATTTTTGGTGTCCTAAAAGAGCCCCACGGCTAAAATAAGCCACATCAACCTTCCTCGAGTCCATTTATTCAGAGGGGTGCTGAAAGCGAGGGGTGGAGTGGAAAGGGAGGCGGATAGGGCAGCACAGTTAATTGATTTTTAATTGAAATCGCAAGTTGAACAAATGCAATTACCTAATAGCAACGGCTGCAATTAAAGCAGTTCACAACTGTCCCAATGGCTAATCTTGACATGAATATGAAAATCATAAGAGACATGCTCTTTGTGTGACAAACCATGAAGCTCACCTAAGCATGCTGACCAATCAGAAGTGGTTTAACTTGGAAGTTAAATTTTGAATATCGAACTGAGGCTCGACTTACAAAAATCATATCACAAATCCAATCGCATTTTGATATTTTCCCCTAATTGTGCATAAAGTCTTAGAGGTGGACAGAATGGCTAGGCTAAGCCTCGGGATGTTTTGGCCCATTTATGCATGTGGGGACAATCTAAAACCACCCCTCAAGCCCAAAAAAAAACCGACAACAAACCACTGCATTGACGCCAGCTGACTAAACTCAAAAAAAAAAAAAAAAAAATCCCACACTCGCACAAAAGTGGCAAGGCCATTCGTGCATGCAAGCGCGCCACGTTGGGTACAAGCATGGGCGTGGCGCCATACCCACTTCCTCTCCTTTCAGCGTGGCCTCCCCATTGGCCAATATAACAAAAACAAGGGTGTGTGTGTAGGGGTGGTGTTTTTTCCACCAGGAAGGGATCATCCCGCGTGCCTGTGGCATAGCGATGACTGTCTCTGACTCAACACGGGGTAGGCGAGGCGCGGCACACTACGAGTTTCCTCCCCTTTCTCTTTTCCCCCCCACCCCTCTCCTTCCATTCTTTCCTCCCTTTCATGGAGCCAATCTGTCATTTCCATCTGGAAATTTTCCATTGTGGACTTCCTGTGCTGGCTGGTTGTCTGTTCTGTTTGCACGAGTGGGTCAACAGGCAATAACTGGCTTTGAAAAAAAAAATAAAAAAAAAAAAAAAAAAGAAGAAAAAAAAACAAAACACAGACACACCTGAGACACAAATGAGAAAGCCTAGAACCATTGTGCATCATAAAATGTTAGTTTACTTTAGTGTTTAACGGATGACAAACAAGGGCCATGATGTTCTAGCCATTTCAAGTACCACACACCCATCAACTGGTTACTTATTGCCAAGGAGTTAATTTGGCAAGACTTGTGGCATTATTGCTGGCTATAGTCTAGTTGTCGATGCACCACTAAAACAATAGATATAAATAACCCTCTTCCTTTCTGCCGTTTTAACGGGTCATATAAAGTCAATTTTGCACAACTTGGGTTTCCCCAAAGTCAACAAAGTCATTCAGACAGCACAGGTCAATCATCTGCCCCCACCCCAGACCAGCCCAACAGTTTGTTTTTGATCGCCAGGCAACCAATGCCCCCCCGTCGTCTGTTTTCCAAAGAGGAATCAGACCAGAAAATTTGCATTCCAGCACAGAGACAATGTCTGGTGGGGGGGGGGGGGTTGGGCAGTTTGGGGGTGTTGGAGGGAGTGGCTGTCAGCCACTTGAATACCATAAGCTCCTCATGACTGAAGCAGCTACTTGGAAAACTACCCACTACTGACTGAAAAGATTAAACACTATCGTAATTTTTATATACTTAAAAAAAAATAATTAAAAAAAAAAAACCTTCAGTGTACATGTTCTCATTGGGGGAGTGTTTGGGATGGGGTGGGGGTTGCAGGGGAGTTTAGCCTGTCCGGTGTGTCAAAGCGCTGACACCAGATTGTGGTGATAAAGGGTAATGTGACTCCGGCTTTCTGTGTCCTGCATAGAGTGAACTGGGGGTGCGCGTGTGCGTGCGTGTGGGTTGGGAGGTGGTAGCAGAAGCTTCCAGGCATGCTGGTAGCGAACACTGAATGACTTGTTAGGTAGCTAGAGCCTGTGCTATAACTGGGCCTGTGTGGAAGCGTGTGACACAGGGCCACATGATTTACAATCCGCTGAGTGTCCCTGAGCTGCCCGAGTCCTCTCTCTCTGTGTGTGTGTGTCTGTGGCAGGGTTACGTACACCACAGAGCTGCTGACTTGAACATGTCAATCCAGTGCAGAGACATGTTCACACCCCTATGCACCTCGCAGGCCAGCCTGCTGAGGCACAGGGCCATACTGGGTTAACTGTAAGCAGGAATGACACAGGATCCCTCAGTTCTTCCTCACACGCCTGTTAGATAAAACTAGAACAAGGAGTACTGAACTGAAAGGGAAGGGAGTGGGGGGTGCGTGGGGCACCTCTTCACAAATCCCACCTCATCTCAACACGGTCTTCAACTTCTAACTAGTTCAAGACACACACCCCCAGTTTTATAGGCCCTCAAAAAGGGAGGGGGCGCAATGGTAAGAAACACAATCTAGCGCCGGTGTTTATGAAAAACAAACAGCTGAACATGAGACATAACCTTATTTATCAGTGTGAGAGTGTGTGTGTGTGTGTGTGTGTGTGTGTGGGGGAAATTACATAACTAGAAGAGGGAGTTGCTCTATACCTGAATGAACTGGTTGGGAAGAGGAGCTAAAAGAACTCCTTCAATGGATTAAGAAATAGTAATCTGGTAGCACCTGACTTGGGGAAGAAGCAGTTGAGGCCAAAGATCAGGATAATCCTCCCCTTTAATCTCTTTCTGCCACTAGCAGCAATGTGGGTCTCAGACAGTGTGCGTATGTGCTATATACGAGATGATGAGCATCACTTGTCTGAATGTGTGTGTTGCTGCTGGGCTTAGCTTCTTACACTAGGTCAGCTCCCTCAACCATGTGTGTGTGTGTGTGTGTGTGTGTTGAAGACAGAGTGTAGCATAGTTTTTTTTTTTTTATATGGGTGCACTCTGGTCATCCTCTGTTGTGAGTGGTACTTACATTTCTGTTTATGGTCTGTGTCTAACTGTTAAAAATGTTAACGGCCTTTAACCCTCAGGAACAAAACACTGAATTACAGTTACGAGGAATATTTTACAGGAAAGGTCTGCCTCCCAACTTGAGTCATTAGGATAGGTCAGGGAAAGGCAGATCATACTTGGATAAGACAACTGGGTGGGTCACAAAAACTTTAAAAACAAGTATCAACTTGACAGCAGCACAAGATAAGGATGACTAGGATTTTATCCCATGATGGCCTAATTACCGCCAAATCTGTTACGACACTGCTGTGACAAACTGTACTGAATTTAGGCTCTATAAAAACATATAAAATAAAAAAAATTCAGACACGTTCCAGAACAAAAGGTGAAATCAACAAAGAGCCTGTCTAATGTCTGGGGCACGCCAACGTCTGTTCAGAGGGGATAATTCAATTTCAGCACAGAGGTCTAAATCCTCTATATGTCTGATTGCTGAACAGTATTTCACTGAAGTAGTCTTCCCGTAAATACAAAACCTAGTGGCTCGGGCTAGTTCCTATTCATCTTATATAGACGGAACTGTAACTGTAACCCACAAATACATTTCCACCACCATTTGCCAGTTTAAAGCAATGACTCATGCCCAAGGCCATGTTTAATAGACCGGTTTGTTCTGTACAGATGCACAACAACTCCAAATCCTTATTTGTTCCAGAGGGCCTCTGTGCCTGTGCTGTGTGTGAGTGTGTGTGTGTATATGAATAAGGCAGGAGGTGTGTGAAAATACAAGTAATGTGTGTGCGCACACACACTCAAAAAGTGTGTATCTGGTCATACTCTGGCCTGTAGCCTTCACTTAATGGCCAGGGCCAAGAGACTCCGTGATTTGTTGATCCCTGTAGGTAGAAGAACAAAAAAGGAGCAAAAATTGCTCATTTAATGGGGGTTCAAAATGTGGATTGATTTTTTTTTTTTTTTTTTTTTTTAAAAAGAAAAAAAAAAAAAAAGGAACAAAGAAATGTACCATTTGAGCACACAAAAAAAAAAAAAAAAAAAAAATGTGCTTGCAGTTTTCAAAATTTACCATGACTAGGGTAGAGGACTCGTTTCACAAAACTGACAACCTCATTTCATTTCCCCTCCCCTTTTCAAAAATTTTCTCCAGTGCTGGACAAGGACCGAGTGAGGATCAAAACAAGTAGGGAGATGGAAAAGACAGACAGAGAGAGAAACCACAGTGCAAAGTCCACCATCAACAACAACAACATTGAGAACATCATGACCCATCAGCTCACTAGAACTCCAGTCACTGTCCATTATCCAGTCCTCCTAAGCACTTACTGCCTTTACTGGGGCTGCCCTGAATGTTGTGGACACACTGGGGTAGGGTGTTGTGGGTTGGGGTTCTCCAGGGAGGTGGTAGCCTTGTTTAACTCACACAGAGAGGCTGACAGACATGCAAGAACATGGGGAGGCGAGGGGGTGGGACAAAGACACAAGACTGTGATACTCACTCGGCGCTCCAGTGAACATGATGGAGAACAGGTTGATACCCATTGTGACCGCGTAGAACACAGGCAGAGCTTTCAGGCCATTGGGCACCGGGTCTTTCTGTGGGGGAGCGAATCAAAGAGAGAGAAGATCATCAGTATGAAACTAAACGCCAGAGTGACTGGTCAGCTGACTACAGCAGGGTGGAGATGAGTCACAGGAAAGAACAAAAAAAGGAAAGAAAAAAAGAAAGGTGTGTGTTATGCCAGATGACATTGGGCAGCCATGGAGCAATATAAAGAGCATGTGGATAAGTTACACAAACACAATAAAGAGATATCGAAAGGATAAAAAGGTTCAGCTACCCTTCTGCAGGGAACACTGCACCTTTCAGGACTGCTAAAGGAAGGACACTTGAGCAATTACTGTCAGAATATTTCTAACAGTCTAAGAGGAAGTGCATTACATAGGACTGGCATGATGAGTAGCTGGCAAGAAACTAAGCTCAATATAATGACCCTTCTGTACTTCTGGCTGATAAACCCAGAGCTATCGAGTTTGTCAAAGAACTCAGCTTACCTTGTGCAGGATGAACATGCGGACAAAGTAGAAGAGAACGCCCGACATGATACCAGAGAGAAGTGGCGAGAGAAACCAGGAAGCAACTGCATGGACACAAAAGAAAATGAATGTAAATCAGGTTTATAGGCCAAGTATACTTGCGTATGTAAGAAATTTGGTCTCTGCATTTATCCCATCCTTGAATTAGTGACCCAGAGAGCACACAGTGAACACACAGTGAGGTGAAGCACACACTAGCCCGGAGCAGTGAGCTGCCTCGCTGCATGTACAAGACAAGCTACACGTACATGTAATTGCAGTGTCTCATTTAATTCATATTCTATTTAACCATTTCAAGATTTCGGGAGGCCACACACAATAAACTCTATGCAAATAGTCTACTCAATAAGCAGTTGCCACATACAGTCTTCCTATAGAACACCAAGAGGGCTACACTTTTACTTTAAAACTTGAGATCACAGGCATGCTCTGGGAAGAAAAAAAAAAAAAAAAAAAAAAAAAAAAAAAAAAAAAAAACACACAACAAGCAGACTTACCAATACGCAAGAGCTCGATCCATTTGACCCCTACATGACCCCTGGCCACCAATGTGAAGCCGATGGTCGCACCCACAATGCAGTGGGTTCCAGATATGGGCAGCTTGAGAAACGAGGCCATCAGCTGCCACACTGCAGAACCTACAAGCACGAGCACAGAGAGAGAGACACGCTCAGCACTGTATGAAATGCCGATAGGAAGTCTGGGTTCACTCAGACACATCCGCGCTCTTCTGCACATGTACTCATGAACTGACGTTCTGTACTAGAAAATATGATAAAATACAACAGCCCTAATGCCATTCTCAGAGACTATAGTATGGCCAGGTGCATCACATATCCATAAGAGATGTGTAATAACTTCCTGGAACAACAAACCAAAAAGAAAGATGCTACATTTCATTCAGGCTCAATTAAGTATCCAACACAAACTGTTAACTTACCAAACATGGAACTGACAGAACCAGCCATTAGCACGTGTTCAGAGCCGTTGTACATGTTCACGTCGATGATGCCTTTGCGGATTGTCTCGCTGACCTTCGCTCCCAGGAGCACCGAGCCGAGCGTCTCGAACACCGTGGCCAAGATGCAGGCCTGCCTCAAGGTCACGACCCCGGACCCCACAGCGGTGCCGAACGAGTTGGCCACGTCATTGGCACCCACCGAGAAGGCGAGGACGAAGGCAATGATGAAGCCTACTATGAGCAGCCAGAGGTAGCCCTCCACGCCTGCTTGACTGGCCAGTGCCATGGTCACCAGGGCAACTGAGGTGATAGTTGGTGAAACCATTGTGCAATTTTTTTTTTTTTTTTTTCCCTTCCAAGATACAAGTATGATGATTTCACAATCTTACAGGGAATGTCTACTAAATTTGGTAGGCAATCTTTTTCCACAGCAGCAAACTGGAATAACTTAGAATTGAGGTACTAGTGTTATAAGTGATATTTCTTGCTATAGCCCCCAGACCAACCCACACCCTTTCGATACTAGTGCTCAGAAACAGCAAGTAAGAACTGACTTGCTCTTCTAGGAACAGCTACAAGTTAAAGGGAACGAGGTGGAGAGTGGGTGGAGCTATTGCTATCCTCTCAGAAGACTAGTTTTGCTACAATTCGTCTGGCTTCGGTGAATTAAGCAGCCTGTCAGAACGCCCATTGTGATATAGCCACGGTAGGTGAATGAAGGAACATCCTGAAAAGGAAAGGGGACAGAGAAAACAGAAAAGTTGTTTCCTGGTTATGCAACGACTTCCCACAAGGAGTGTCAAGACACCATGAAGTTCTTAATTTATCACCCTTCCTTTCCTCTAACGTTCAAGTATTTACTCATTCACAATAAACGTCAATGTAATAATATAACAAATAATATAACAAAAAACACATTATAAATGGACTTCACGGTGATGTCTTTTGAGCGAAGCAGTATGTACATTACATATTCAGATCAAGTTAACTAATATATATATTATATATAATATTATAATATATATAATATATTATAATATATATATAATATATATATATATATATAACTATATATATATATATATATATATATAACGATTACGTAATGTCTCAATACAAATCATTCATACGCTAACTCCACTACTCGGAATTTTAGTTTTCAGCTTTTAACCAGCGTTTTGCACATCCCGTATTCATCTTTCGCAAAGGAGGCCACCTCACAAAGAATAAGGTTTTATGTCGCGTGAAATGTCACAGCTGAACCAGTCATACCTAGCAGCAAGCTAGGTTTTCATTAAGAACGTAAGCCATCTTATATTAACACTTCCAAATGCTCCCATAGAACGTTACAGACTGTCAGCAACATTGGACATGTCAATAACAATGAGCGTAAAGAACCAAGAATTGGAACACGATTCAGTAAACTTCGGTGGCCAAGTTCGCTTACAATAATGTTAGACGTTGTTTCTTTACATACATTTTACCTTACGACACGGAGGCCATTTTAACCCCACTGGAAATTTTGCCAGCCAATTGTATACACTTCGTGACAGGATATACGACCGTCAGGAGAACGCGCGGCCATACATCGTTGTGACTGAACGCAGAGATAGAATACAACGTATAAGAGCAACTATGTGCTTCTCTATGAATAAGGATCCATCTTGAAAAGCGTGTTCCAAGTCAGCTAACGTTAACCAGGAAGCTAAGGTTAGCTAACTAAAATAAGACGCATACGTTATTTCACTAACGTTAGTGTGACCGCTGACAACACTTACCTGTACATTTTAGAGAGCACACGATGCAAAATACACGGCTATGTACGCAAGATTATGGAAAATTTAATCGTGTACTTTTCGTACAGATGACGCGATGATAGCCGGCTGTCTAACACGTGTCGTCATTCATTCAGTTTTTAATGGTGCAACATAAGCTAACAGTTCACGTTAAGGTTAATTCAAGGGAGGCAGGAAGCCCTTTGTAAAAACAAGACAAAGATAGTCAAATGTCAGTGATGCATAACAGTATTTTAAAATACCACCATCAGTAACTATATATAACTTTACGTTGTCTTACAGTATAGTGTCATATTCGTTGGTCTGATTTCACAAACTGCTAACGTTAAGCTGCGTAAATTAGCATAGCAGGCTAACATTATTTACTGACAAAGGAGTGGTAGTTCCGACAGCCAAGAGAGAAGGAACTCAGTATTATCCAATAATAGTCTGACATATAATAATGAAACATAAATACTCACCACACACAGCAACAATGAAGTTAAAGATGAAAATCGGCTTTTAACCTTCTTCAAGTCTATGCAGCCCGCCCTAACCACTAGATTTCGGCGCGCGCGGGATGTGGAATCTAAATAGCCTTTGACAGTTAGTAATTTAGTAAATTCATTTCGTATATCTATTTATTTTACTGAGACTATTGAGCGATTTAATTTCCTGATGATTTTTGAAAAACTAACCCTCACTACTAGATATCCGCTGCCTGACTCAAGTCGAGGAGAAACGTACTTTGACGATATCTATGTGAACAGCCCTTGTGTGCGTAGTAGAGTGGGTGAGGGATATGCTTTTTATGGACAAGTCTGGGAGGCGGCAGCTATGACGTGAACCCAGCGTGTAACTCCGCCTTGACCTAGGGGCTGGATATGCTGTGAGAGCGAGTTGAATGAATGGACAATACAAAATCTTGTTTAATTTCAGTGTGTAATGTAACGTAGTTTATTTAAAAAAATATATATCGATAATGTTCTTACGGAGAACAAAATAATCTGAGTTCACATCAGATCACGCATCATCACTGACATACTTGGGTGCAGCATCACTCTGATTCTGGTAAAATGAAAACTCTACAGTAGGCTAATATCTCCAGATTCTTATTTTGTGATAGGGCTATTTGATCCCATAGACAATGCCAGTAGTTCTTTTTTTTTTTTTTTTTTTATATTAAATTCGTTCCTTGCTTGCTCAGTGGCGGCCACTTACTCAGTGTATAGGCCTTTTACACCCTCTTGTGGTCTTTTTAGTATATTGCCAAGAAATAGTCTACTGTATTAGTTAGCCTATGTTGTGATACTAACTAAAATTACTTAAATACTGCTGGTATTTAAAATAAGCTACTGAAGCGATATTGTCAGAACTGGGCTTAGACAGTAAATTTGAATAAATCAAAAGTTGATCTTCCAAAAACAACCCAACCTGTCAAGGAACCAGACATCTTTTCATGTAACACCGCCCTATAGAATGTTAACACTAGGCCTACCTTGATTTAACAATAAACACCTCAGAAAACTTTGGTCTTGCAGCAAACGCACAAAAAGAAAAGGCACAAATACTACTTTGTGCAATAAAACAACATTTTCAACAAATAGATGTTCCAATTAAAATCATCCTATTTGACCTTATGGAAGTGAAATATGGTGTCCACCCAGTAAGCAAGACCACACCAGATGGGATAAAAGCCCTGTAGAACTGCCTGCAGGCTGAATGCATGCTAGATATCTGTTACGTCCAAAAAAAAGGGTGGCCACAAATGACTAGGGCAGAATTAGGCCATTAATATCCTAAAGTAATATGCTATTTAATTTCCAAAAGAGATCACTAAAATTCTAAATTCGTCTAAAGTTATGGCCCAGAAATCACCTATGGCTTTAAAGCATTTCAATCCCTTAGTCCAGTCCCTAATTGTCTTGAAACTAACTAATCCACTACCCCCTAGCATAGATTATGTATCCGTCACTGTTTCCCAGTAGTGTACGTACACACCGCCGCCGATTTGAGCTTCAAAAGAGTCAGGAAGTCATTCATTTTCAATGGAAGCCAGCTTCTCTCAGCTGCCAGAAGCGTCAAATCCGTCGGCGTCGCGTTTTGAGCGACTTGAGCGTCAAGCAGAAAGTTGAAAGTCAGTCAACTTTATGGTAATGAGCTATGATGCGGTTCAGCGACCAACGACCAGCAACCAATCGAATAGACGGAAGTATTAAGATAGAACATGATCAAACGTAAAATGCTGTCACGTCAGAGCGGCCAAAGCGTCCAAAGCTTCCCTGGACTTTTTTGACAAGCGTCCCCAGATAGCAAAATTTGACCGGCCCACCTCTGGCCCATTACCTTGCCTCAGGGTTGTGTGAGTGTTGGCCCAGTTCTGGCTGGGCCTCCGGTCCAACAATGGCCCAGTCACTGATAACTGACACAAAGAATTTCCTCTGGCCCAGATGTGGCCCACACACTGTAAAATGACTCTCATTGTTTCTGTTGGCCCAGGTCTGGCCCACACACTGTAAAATGACTCTTATTGGAACTGTTGGCCCAGGTGTGGCCCACACACTGTGAAATGACTGTCATGCATTCTGTTGGCCCAGGTCTGGCCCACACACTATATAACTGAGTGTTGGCTGAGTGTCGGCTGGGCCTCTGGGCCTGTACTGGCCCCCACACTATAAAACTGATCTGACTGAGTTATGGCTGAGTGTCGGCTGGGCCTCTGGGCCTGTACTGGCCCACACAATATAAAACTGATCTGACTGAGTGTTGGCTGAATGTCGGCTGGGTCCCCGGGCCACATGTGGCCCATTAACTACCAAAAGTACTTGAAAATAAACACAAATCCAGAACTAGTAATTAAAAGCACAAGCTACTTTTATTAACAAGTTTAACAAACACAACCTTGCAAATAAAACAAACATTTAAAACTTATACAAGCTTTTACATATATACACTTTAGAAATTAAACCAGTTAAAATATACAAGCTACTTTTATCTACAACAATCAACATTTCATTTAAAAAAAACACAAACAATTAAACATTTTAAAACTGTATAATGATTCAAATAAATAAATTATTCTAAATTAACATTAAACATTTACAGAAATATTCTGTCTCTCTCCCTCACTCACTCATTCTAAAAGAGTAATTCCATTGTCAGTAGTTGTGGGTTGTGAGTTAAGTGTTGTGCTAGTGCTTTAAATTCTGTATTTTTGTACCATGTACCATACCCAGCTACATACATGCACACACTCACTCTCAAAGTATTTTTCAATAGCAGCAACCTTTGCCACCTGCCTTCTCTTTCTGTTGCCGCTTCATTGTTGCCTCCACCAGTTTCAGCAGCACTACCAGCCGGGGGTGTCTCCAAACTGCATTTAGGTATAAAAGAATATTACAAGATCATTATGAGGTCTAAAGCAAGATTTCAACATGTCATCTGTCAGAGAAGTTCTGTTTGTCCACTCAAATATACTTACAGATAGCCACCTCAGCTCTATTTGGTGGTTGATCAAAGAGCTATTTCCATCCATCCTTTAATTTGAGATGCATGGACACAGAATGTCATTTCAAAAGAAAAGAAAAAAATCATTAAACTATTTATCCTTTACTGTCTGACGATATTACTAAAGCCCAGTCTTGCCACTCTGCAGCTGTCTTGGTAACACCTCCCTGGTAGTTATTTTGGGCAAACAAGACATTGTGTGATTGTCATTGGTAATATATTAGCATTTAACAATCACCAAGAGCAAGACATATTTGTCAACACATACAGACTTGAAGCACAAAGGCTTGTGGACTTCCTTCACAAGAGCCTTATGGATGCTCCAGTTGGTTGGCCATGTTTTCAACAGCGCATTCCTGTTTCCTGCCCACTCCTGTTCTTTGCTGACATAATGGATGAGGCAAACCAAAAGCATCTAAAAATGACATCACAAAATACAGGCCTAGATGAAAGCTGATTCTTATTATTTGGCTCATCTAAACAAAAACATATTACTATTAAATCAATGTACAACTTACCAAGAGCTCTTCAGGTCTCCTGTTTTTCCAACACAAGAAATGGTTCACAAATGTACAATAAAGTAGCCTATATGTAGCCTTCTTCATCCAAAGGAGTGCAGGTCTCTGGTCAGTGTGGCATGAATTCTGAGGTGTACATTTAAAAAAAGTTAGGTTAATGGAAGTATATGTGTTCAAAATCATTACATGATCACAAACAACCCCTCAGTACAAAATACAGAACGACCTTAAAATACAGATTTTGATGAGCTTTACATGACCAGGACAACAGGATTAAAAAAAAAAAGGATTTTAAGCACTTTTCATATTAGGAATATTGCAAAAGCTGTAAAAAATGCTTGTCCCTCAGGGGTTTGCACGGCGTGTCATCAGATTTGGACGTTACCATATTGGAGATACTCGCCTCATTAGAAAGCATTAGGCACTGAAGTAAATCCCTAACATCGTCAAGGAAAATGGTTAGTTATTGCCGTGTTTTAGGTTGTACCAATAGGTCAGACTGAGAAAAACATTGGTGTAGGTATCGACTTCCAAAAGTTATTAAAAAACCAGGGAGAAAGGAGAATAATGCCAGAAGTTATCAGAGGAAGGGGGACGCTTGTGGTTGAACTTGGTACTTCGTCTCCCTTACCCAACTCATATGGATCTGCGAGGAGCTTTTCTGTTGTTTAGACACGGCTACAATCACGTAAGATATCCAAAGTGCATAATACTTGTACTTCATTCACCGAGTATCGCCAATATGGCCGTGCGTGCTGGGTTACCATGGTTACCAGCCAGAACGTGACGTCCGTGCAAACCCCTAATGACTTGTCTAGTATCACTGGCTATTTAGGATTAAAAAAAGTACAATGTACAAATGTACAAAAAGCCTCAAGTGTTTGTTCATGGATCATTAATTTTTTTTATTTGGAATGTTTTTAAAATCATGAAAAAATCAACAATTTACATATGTCCCCATGTTGTCGTCAACCCTGTTACTTTTGGATAAAACCCCCCTGGGAGAAAATAAACTGTGCCAAAAGTTACATCATTTTCAGGAAGTGATATCCCCTGCCTTCCAGGACGTTAATGTTGAAAAGACCAGAAAAGTGTTGTTCTCTTTTAATGACTTTTATTACGGTTTTGCTCTGTCTGACAGAAGGGGACAAGCTAGTTTGGTCAACCCTGTTACCACAAAATCATGCATTAAAAATTATTTGATTAAAACATTTAAATGTAAATATTTAACAGCATTTTAACCTCTTGTTTTTGTAAGGATTATTTTTAGGGCCCGAGCACCGACGGTGCGATGAATTGTGAATTGGCTTTCTGTTCATGTTTATATAAATGTTTTACATAGGCTCAATAATGATAGGCTACTGTTAGGCTTTATTAACCAAAAGCGCACGTTATGTAAATAGGCGGGTCAGATCACTGGCCGGGTATTTAATCATAGGCTAATTAATATTTGCGGTATGGGGGACATGTAGCCCAGGGGCCTCAGGTGGTATTAAGGTGCCCCTGCCCATAATGCATGTTTGGCATAACGCCACCAACTGGCAACAGAAAGAATGACAATTACACTGATGTCCGATGATCAATTTTAACATACTGCTCTTAGACGGTTTGTCAGATTCATGTGAAATTTGCCGAACATTATGCCAAGATGTTGCTGATGTTAAATTGTGAAGAAATTTTTGATATGGTGAAATATATTATGGTTTTAATATCTCACCACATAAACAGGAAATGTGTCATAAAGTTTGCCTTAATAAAGTCAGATATGTGTGTGTGTTTGTATGTGTGTGTGTGTGTGTGTGTGTGTGTTCAGTTCAGTATAGTGTGAGTTCAGAGTTCGGATGGCCTGGGGATAAAAACTTCTCCTGAGTCTCTCAGTTCTGGCTTTGTGACTACATAGGCGTCTTCTTGATTTCAGCGGTAGGAATAATCCATTGTTAGGATGAGAAGAGTCCTTCAGAATCTTTTGGGCTCTTAGGAGTACTCTTCTGGAATAGATATCTTGTAGAGCAGGGAGTTGAGTTCTTATAGTGCGTTCAGCTGAGCACTACTCTCTGCAGAGTACTACAATCTCTAACTGTGGAGTTCCCATACCAGGTGATGATGCTACCAGTTAGAACACTCTCAACCGCTGAAGTGTAGAAGGCCTTCATGATGGATGTAGAAACTTTGAATTTCCTTAGCTGACGAAGGAAGTAGAGTCGTTGTCTGGACTTCTTCAGAACATATTGAGTGTTAACAGTCCATGTTAAGTCTTCATCATTGATCTGAAACTTTACAAAATATTGGATATCATTATTGTGATGATATTCACATGTGTAATTCATATGCCTAGCATAGCGCCACCATCTGACCAATCAGGAAATGTGCCATGAATACACAGGGGAAAAGCCTTGGCACCGGGCGTTGCCCAGGAACTCCATAGCGCCCCCTTACGTCACTGTGACATGTGGTTGGCATATAGTTTTAGATACACACACCAAATTTGGTGGGTGTATGTAACTCCCAAAAACAAACAACTTTTGTATTAACATGCCATTAGCCACGCCCACAGGAAGTGAGATAATTGAGATTTTGTGCGTTGTGGACATGATCAATTTTAACGTACTCCTCCTAGACGGTTGATCCGATTCATGTCAAAGTTGGTATACATGACGCCGAGATGTTCCTGATTATAAATTGTGAAGCTTTTTTTTTATATGTTGTAATTTGACGAAATGGCGAAATTATTCATTTTAATACCCTTCCACATAAACAATAAATGTGTCATAATTCACCATGCATGGCTTGACATTTTTTAAATTTCACAGGTCATTGAAGACCATGTCAATGATAATATTCACAGGCCCATAATGCATGTTTGGCATAGCGCCACCAACTGGCAACAGAAAGAATGACAATTATACTGATGTTATATGATCAATTTGAACATACTCCTCCTAGACAGTTTGTCAGATTCATTTGGCAAATATTATGCCAAGATGTCGCTGATGTTAAATTGTGAAGGGATTTTTGATAAGTTATATATTTGATATGATTTTAATATCTCACCACAAAAACAGGAAATGTGTCATAAATCACAGTGCATTGAATGAATGGTCTGAAATTTCTCAGGTTAATAGATATCATGATTAGAACAATCATGCTTCAGTTCATATATTAATTAGCAAAATAGCATTCACTGTCTTAACTTTCATCCTCAAGCAAATCCAAGGCTGTAGTTCTACCAAGTAAATAGTTTATCTAAATACTAGTTATTCAACTGCATTGCTGGACCAATTATTTTTTTTCTGTAATTTCTTTCAGTCCAACTCACATCAGTCTACTAGTCTAGTTACCTGACTTTTTGCTGCACTGCCTGATGGTTTTTTGAGATTGCTGGGTTCTAGAACTCATGAGCAATCAACTCTACAGACAGATATTTTACTGAATGGTATTAACATAAAAAATAGAAAATGTAACAATAAATGGTTAAGACAGAATAGAGTATTTTTATTCGACGTCATTTCCACCACAGCTATAACTTTGTCAGAATATGCAAAATAAGTGAAAAAAAAAGCATAGTTGTGTGTATTTTGGATGTGTATTTTGGATACATTGTGCCCTATCTCCAAAAGTATCTGGGTATGGCAATGGAATGTGATTATATATGGCTGAAAACTATGAGAATGTCATTTCCATCACAGTCATTTCCACCACAAATTGAGGTCATTTCCACCACAAAGTCAGCAAGACAGTGATGCAATGTCATTTCCACCATAGTCCCCACAGTCATTTCCACCACAAAATGACCATCACGACATATGTTTTAAGGAAAAAAAACATAATTCCAGGTGACATAGACTTATACTATTTTCAGAAACTATAATCCATACTTCATTATTAATAGAAAAACATGTGAGTGACTTTAATAATTTATGTATACTTTAAATAAAGAGTATTTTTGATTATGAAAAACATAATTAATTGTACCGAGTAACTTACTATACTATACATTTAGTTCACAAAGTCTTAGGATTTGTTATGTGGTATGATTAGGTAGTCATAGACATGGTAACTGATATATAATGTAACATTATGAATTATATTGTATAATCTGCAAATAAAGGACATAATTGGTGTGGTGGAAATGACATTTTTCCCTTACGATTTAGAAAACTGATAAAAAATAACAATATTCCATGTCATGCAATTGTGCCCAGTATCATACTTTGTTTCAAGACATATTAATGAGTGTATCAATGATTTTGAATGTGTGTTTGGAGATAATTAATTTTCTAAAAGTTGAAAGGCCAAAAGTGCCCGGAGTTGAAGAAACACCCTGTTACGTGAGCAGAGGTCACTTTTTGCTAAATGCACTGGGGTATGATGTAACAAATATACTGTAATACAGTAATACATATGAATGTAGTGGGATTGCAGTTCATTGGCTTTACAGGAAGATGGAGATTTGATATTGCATCTGATACGATGGATGTATGTATCCATTATCTTGGCCTTGATCATTGTAACGTGGGGGCGTTAGCTCTGGGGTGCGCTGGTGCAGAATTTGGGAATTGTTTTCACTCACAAACCAGATAAACAAACCTGTAAAGAATGTTGACGTGTCTGTGGGTTTCAGGGAAGAACAACACCTTGATATTCCTTTTCGCAGAATATAGAAGAATCTTTTCTTGAAATAGAATAGAACACCCCTACATTTTCTTAGAAGAATCCATCACCGGTTCCTGGGTTGACAAATAGGCGGGGCAGAGTCTGATGATCAAGTTTAGAAAAAAAAAAGCACACTAATGTCGGTCCACGGAGATTTTGTTCATTTTTACGGCTCTTTCTTTCTATGGCTAGGCTATGAGCGAAATCTGGGGAATGGAATCCCATAATGTTAGCACTTGCGGTCAAAACACCATTTTTTTCATGCATTATGAACCTATGGTTAACCTACTTAATGTTATTTTATTGGGTAAGGCTATTTGCACCCCTCACTCAAAAAAAAATCTTGTTGGATTTAATTAAAAATGTTTTGTCAAGGGGTTCCACAAAACTGTATTAAATAACTCTAAAAATACTATATTCTTTACAATTGACTCAAATAAATAACATTAACTGAACAAGAGTGAATAAAGTAGATGGTAAGTAATTGAATTCCTTTATTTAGGGCCCGAGCACCGAAGGGCGCAAGGCCCTATTGTTTTTGTAAGGATTATTATTATTAGGGCCCGAGCACTGAAGCTACGACTCAATACTTTTTTGCTACTTTGTAATAACTTTCTGCGGCCAGCGTTTCTGGAAATGAACGATGGTCAAATATTTTTTAGACCTGAATAAATGAATTTTATGACCTCGGAATGAAAATCTGGCCGTTTTTAAGACGTTTTAAGGCCTTAAATTTAAAGTTCTGAATTTTAGGCTTTTTAAGACTTTTTAAGACCCCGCGGGAACCCTGTATAACAGACTTTTGAAACACATGAGATAGCTACCAGTTGAACCTAGTTCTTGTATCATGCTGTTAGGCTCATTGAAAATTACAATGTATTTAGTACATCTGTATAGCTAACGCTACGGCTCTGGTGTCTGTAAGACAATACAGGAATCTAAAAGAGGATGGAACTCACTAACTCACTACTATATGTACTTAATGATAATATCCAGACACCCAATGGGCCTGCCTGACATAGCGCCACCACCTGGCCAAGCAGGAAATGTGCCAGAAATGGACAATGCCTTAAGTGATTGATCTGAAACTTTATAAAATATCGGATATCATTATTGTGATGATATTCACATTCGTAATTCACAGGCCTAGCATTGCGCCACCATCTGGCCAAGCAGGAAATGTGCCAGAAATGTTCTATGCTTTGAATGAATGGTCTGAAACTTCTCAGGTTAATAGATATTATGATTATGATGATATCCAGACACCCAATGAGCCTGCCTGGCATAGCGCCACCGCCTGGCCAAGCAGGAACATGTGGCAGAATCAGTGAAAGTGTAGGCATGCTACCAGGAGAACTGGCCATCGTATTGTACTGTGGTGGGTCACTGATTTTATTAGTAGTCTGGAATTAGACAGCTAACCTTAGCACACCCTGAACCCTCTGTAGCTTCGGTAAGGTGTTCTGTCCAGATGAGCATAGTGGTCCAGGCCAGCACTATAGCCTCTGACCGACTTTCACACTAGGATCATTACTCAAGTGAAGGCGCCTCCCGAATGAATCGGCCGAGGAGGGCCTCGCACACTATTCTTGGGGAAGATGCGTCTAATTAAATAGCTAGAAGGCATTCTTGTAACAGCATTGTGGGTAGGCCCACATCGGCCTACTATGGATAGTAATATTACTTTGACCGAAACTTCTCCATATCTAGCGGGGTCAGAATCATTAGGTTAACAGGGGTTCTATAATCAGTTGCTATTTCCAACAGCGTGCGGACAGCTTCACGATTTCCTTCGACCACTCCCAGTTCCCTCATTGGTCCTGACGAGTGACGTCTTATACATGTGTAATTCAAATGCCTAATATAGCGCCACCATCTGGTCAAAAAGTGTATTAGAAATGTTCTTTGCTTAAATTGAAAAATCTGAAATTTCTCAGGTTAATTTATATTATGATTATGATGACACACAATGGGCCTGCCTTGCATTGCGCCCCCACCTGGCCAAGCAAGTAAATGTGCCAGAAAATAACATGCAAAAACAAATAGCACACAAATCAAATAAGTGTTTTATTAACCAAAGATGAAAACTTTGGGTGAGATTTTACCAACACAGACTAGGAAGCTTTGTCTGTTAAGGGTTTATGCGTGGTCAGTGACAAACAGGCCAATGGTGACTTGTTCTGCTGTAACATGCATTCTGCTTTAACATGCATATAGACAGACTTAACAAAACATTACAAGCACCGAAACATGAACAAGGAAATGTCCATGGGTACTAAAATAACATAAGAAGCCATATTCATTTATACCCATCTTGCCACTAGACATACTACTCTCGCTGCTGTAATGCTTTACTGTTTTTTTTATATTCATTTACACTTACCAGGTATTTCTCAGAGCCTTCATTTAAGTACACAAGTGCTTTCAGGTTGCAAGCTCTCAACAAGCCAATGGTATGATTCTGCAAAATAGGGAAATATATTTGAACACTTACTTACATTTACAAATTAAGCTTCTTGTGTTTACCTTGCCTCCAATGTTAACTTTGAGATTTGGGGATTGGGATTTTGGGATGCAATGCCTGTTACTGGTCCATGGATAAATTTACCTTGAAAATTAATGTGTTTCAAAAAACTCTTTATACATTGGAAATGCATTATAAGAACATATCCGGTTCAAGAGGGAGGTGGGACATGTGGCAATGCAATGTTTAATAATAGCAGACATAAACTTTCAGAAAATGGTAGGCTTTCCCTCAATATTACAGCCGAAATTAGTATAAATAGTCTTTCTAATTGATTTGCCTGGTGAATCAGGTGAAAAGCCTATTGGTCTTTCTTATTTAGGGAAAGATAATTACACCACTAAAACCATACCTTTTCTTATGTCCTGCTTATTAAACATGCAAAGACAGATGTCCCACCTCCCCCTACGTCACAGACAGTACATGTTCAGACAGTACTTTCCTGTGTATTAGCCGCCTCGTGTATAAGCTGCAGGACAGTGTTTTATTCAAGTTAAAAGAAACAAAACCATATTAATACCATATTAACTGCCCCCGTGCATTAACTTCATAGCTGAAGAATTTTGCAAAATCAATGTATAAGCCGCTGCTAATAGTTGGGAAATTACGGTAATGCATTTCCAATGTATTGAGAGATTTTTCGAACGCACTGATCTTCAATGTAAATCTATTCATGGGGCACCCCAAATATGGCAATGTTAACTTTCAAATTCATGTCATGTCAGCAAGGTAAGACCTTTCAAAAAAAGTTAGCAGCATGGTAAGGTAGCTCATGGCCTAATATTGGATCACAGGTTTTCAAAGTGGGAGGCACAAAACAACTTCTCACTAACCTGGTCAATGGCAGCCATGATCTCCTCCCTTCCAACGCACACACAGCAGACAGCCTGGAGCTGATGTTGTCGAGTTCTGACATTCTGACAACGTTATGAGGGGAGAGGAGATAGAAAGAACAACAATACAACCCAGCATTTGGAAATACAGAAAGAATTACAATTAGCATATAGTATGGGTGTCTGTGACCAAAGTGACCATGAGCTAACCTGTAATACTTCAATAAATGAGACCTTGATGACACTCCAGTCTTGCGCTCTTTGCACTGTCACATTAAGGCCTGTGGGGAGAAAGAGAAAGTATATCAAACTCAACAAATTTACACTAAAATGTGTAAAACTATAATAATATTAGATCACATAATCAATTGAGCATTTTAATAGAATTGAACTAGGAAGAAAACCTTTAATTAGTTACTTGTTTGTGATTAACAAATCATTCAAACATTTTAGAGTATGCAGCCTCTAGCTCCCAAAGTGGTTGACATGTGTGTGCTTAAAATGATCAAGTTTCCATGCAAGAAACTGCCATTTTAACTGATATATAAGCCGGATGAGAGCCAAGTAGCCTATGATAGCAATAAAAAATAAAACAAATCTGAAGTTGTGTAGATCCAATGCAAACATGTTAAGTTAATCTGCAAAAATGCATTATTGATTTGAAATAACACAACTAACTCAATTTCATCTTATAACCTAACCTTATTTGAACCTTATAACCTCTGTAAATCCTACGAAAGAGGATTTATTAAGATGAACAATAGTGAGATTTCATTTTTTTTTAGTGCTGGTACAATTAGCAGTGTATGTTATTCATACCCTGGTGTAATAAGAAGTGAATTATATTCGTACCCCGGTGCAGGGGCGCCTGCAGGAATTAATGCTATGGTGTGCACACCCAAAAAAATATTTCACTCGTGAACAATATTTGTCCGTTTTAGGTCAGTCAGCAAAAAAGTAGCCTACATACATACATACAACATCCACATGCAATAATACAACGACAACGTCTACAATGACCTATATTCATTTGGACAACTTGATACAGCCCTATACAGGCTAAAGTTACCTTTAGTTTTGTTCTAGCGTAACGTGACGTCTGGCTTTAGTGCAGTCTAACGTTCTGACAAGCACACCAATTGCCTACCTTGTTCTTGTCCATCTGGAATAACTCCTAGCTTTGCTGCCTCCATCCTTTCTGTTTTCGTTGTTTAAAACGTGTGATATCCATGATGAGTATTGAGTTAGTGAATTAGCTCAACATTGTGCTGATAACCATATATAGATAGCCGAGTAAAAGAAAACAACAAGTATATTGCGTGCCTGCGTGCGTATTCTCTCTCCTGCTCAAACAAAATGTGTGCACGTTAATTTTGATAACGTGTTCACTAACTTTACGTAATAGAAAATGGTAAATAGCCTGATGGTATGCAGCTAATGGGATACTGTGCATTGGGAAGGTATGGTAGGCCAATTTGGTGCGAATACACACACACACAAGGGAAATTTTCTCTCGCTGTTGAGTAGCCTGATGGTACGCACAGTGCGTACGGACGTACACCTGCAGGCGCGCCTGCCCCGGTGCACACAATGTGTCCTATTAGTACCCCGTCTGGTACAAATATCAATGTATGCTATTCGTACCCCGGTGCACACAGCAATGTGTTCTATTAATAGCCTACCCCGTCTGGTACAAATATCAGTGTATGCTATTTGCACCCCTGTGCATTTATTCTGGCATATTGATCACACAATGTAATAATAATTAAAAAAACAAGCAACATGTTTTTTTGTTGTTATGTTGTTACGTGAGCAGAGGTCATACACTTTTTGCTAAATGCACTGGGGTATGATGTAACAAATATACTGTACAGTAATACATATGAATGTAGTGGGATTGCAGTTCATTGGCTTTATAGGAAGATGGAGATTTGATATTAACTGATACGATGGATGTATGTATCCATTATCTTGGCCTTGATCATTGTAACGTGGGGGCGTTAGCTCTGGGGTGCGCTGGTGCAGAATTTGCAATTGTTTTCACTCACGGTATGCACTCGGATATAAGTGGGAGTGTGTTGCATTTCCTCGGTGTTCCTGGCCTAAGCCAGATAAACAAACCTGTAAAGAATGTTCAGACGTGTCTGTGGGTTTCAGGGAAGAACCTTGATATTCCTTTTCGCAGAATAGAAGAATCTTTTCTTGAAATAGAATAGAACACCCCTACATTTTCTTAGAAGAATCCATCACCGGTTCCTGGGTTGACAAATAGGCGGGGCAGAGTCTGATGATCAAGTTTAGAAAAAAAAAAGCACACTAATGTCGGTCCACGGAGATTTTGTTCATTTGTACGGCTCTTTCTTTCTATGGCTAGGCTATGAGCGAAATCTGGGGAATGGAATCCCAATGTTACTTGCGGTCAAAACATGTTCATGCATTATTAACCTATGGTTAACCTACTTAATAATTATTTTATTCATAAGAAGTGAAGTTTAACATTTTGAGATTCCAGACAAATAAAAGCTACAAGGTAGGTACCCGGTAATCAGCTCATTAGCTCAGATCAGTGGAGAACTACTTTGGGGGGTAAACTCAAGAGGGAAACAAATTAACCGAGAATTCGAAATCGAAATCAAAATTCCACTGGAGCTCCAAGCGTAGGCTTCACGCCGCATTACACTCAGCTCTCATAGTCAAGTTCAAGTTGTTTATTGTCATGTAGGCCTACTCATAAAAGAAATGATAAGTAACGAAATGATTGTGTTCAAGAGCCAGCTCAACTTTAAAGAGTAAATTAAAAGTAGGCTATTCATTAAAAAGGTATATATTCTATGTGTTGGGGCACTCATTCCAAAGGCTATATATAAGTATAGCCTTTGGAATGAGTGCTTGCGTGTCCACAGTGGTTTGTATAGAAATTAATATTAAGTGACACATACACGTAAAAGGGCAGTTTTTTTACGAACTCCTTGGGGATCGAATGATTTGGAAAATTTGAGGAAGCTTGAACTATCAAATAGGATGGCGGCAGCGGTAACTATGATTGTCACACACTTCATATAGGCAATTTGCGCAAAGTTAGAAGCGGCCTGCGCTTATCCTGGACACCGGTATGTTTTGCACAAAGGCACGGGACATCACGTAGGCCTATCGTTCTCATGTTGGCCACAAACTTGTCTGTAACATTGTGTGCCTCCGCTGCATCAACTGCTCTTTTCTGCAGCTGTTCATAGAGCACATCTACACGGGGCATGATCTTGTAGAACAGGTCTAAAAGGAATAAAAACTCGGGATCTAAGAGCATTCGAGAAAACCCTTTAGCCTCTCTAACTGAGATTGTATCAAAATCTCCAGATGTTTCAACTATTTCGAAACACTCCAAAATAAGCTTTTAAATATTTTCGGAGATCTTGTGAAAAAAGCGGAGAAACCATATAGATCCTAGAAGATGACACGCACTGAGGATGCTGCTGACGCAGCCTTTTCCATCACCAGGTTCAATCATAGACTGTAAAAAATAGGGTTCAATTGATGTGCATAGCAATTAAGGTACACGTCTTGCACTTTCTTACGCACTCCACCTGATGCTCTTCTCACTATCAATATGGCAAGCGATTTTAACATTTTCCTGCTGGATATATTGCAGATATCTGTAATTCAGTTTTGCCTAGTCAAAACGAACATTTTATATATCCGCAATTGAATTCTTCCTATCCATAATTGTCATTTCAGATATCCACAAAGACATTCTTCCTAGGACAAATGACGCCATATTTGCCATTCATTTCTATGGGGTTTATCATTACGAATATCTACAATTCAGTTGCAGATATCCATATTTGTGAATTACGGATATCTGCAATTGAATTGTAGATATCTGTAATTCCAGTTAGAGATATCTACAATTTGATTCTGACTAGTCATAACTCCAGTTGAAGATATCTTTAATTCACCTCAATTCTACATGTTCCTTTTCAGATATCTTGAATTAAGTTTTGACTAGGCGAAATGACATTGTAGATATCTGTAAATGGAATTTTGACTAGTCAAAATGACGTTGTAGATATCTCAAACTGGAGTTAGGGATAGTCATAATTTGATTGTAGATATCTATTATCAAGTTATAGATATCTTGAATGAGTTTTGATTAGAGATATCTGAAATTGGAGATATCTGTAACTTTCATTCTGCCTAGTCAAAATGTAATTATAGATATCTTGAATTAGAGTTTTGACTAGGCGAAATTAAGTTAGAGATATCTGTTTGCAATGCAAATTAGGCCCACATCCCACTTTAGGCGGAGAAGAGTGTGTTGTTGCACATAGCACCTGTTAACTGTTAACTTTGTAATTAGCACTAATTAGCACCATGTCAGAGCAGCCAGAGGGCGAAGGAGTTTTTAATCGTCTTTTTAATGCTGCAGCCTATGCAAGACAGGAGCTGGCAGCAAAAATTGATGATTCAAAGTTGCTTTACTTTTTTCGATTACAGCCAACACTATTATAAATGAAGTTTCCTGTAGATGGTGCTGGTGCATTTAGTAGCCTAGGTAGGCTACGAAACAGAGATCAAGCCAGTTGATAACGTGAGAGTCTAATAAACCACACGGTGTCCCTGAGTTTTAGTTATTTTAGATGTCAACAAGACATTACAGCCATGACTGCTTATTCTTCTTCCATTCATAGAAATAAGGAAATAAGGGGACGGTTGCAACATGTCTTTTTTCTCCAATCAGAAACAAGCTAGAGTGATGACACTCACACTGCACATGCTCAGTTGGATGCCCCCCCTTGCAGAGAAAAGACAAGGAGATTCCTGAGCTGCTCCAGGATTTATTGAAAAAAAACTGTTTTTGAGGTATGAAAGTATTTATTTTCATGAGCTTTGTTTTTGTTAAACTGTTGTCACTGTTTTTTGTGATTCAGCTCAAACTTATATAGTTTAAATGAGTGATATGTTAGCTTTAAGCTAGTATGATTAGCATGTATCAAGGTCACCTTGTTTAGCTAGCACTAGAGGTTTTATCATGGCTGACAGGAACGGGGACAGTTGTTGCAACTGTCCCCGTACAATGCATAAATATAAAAACAGATAGCAGTATTTTTAAACATTTTTCTATAAGTTTACATATAACATTTTCTATAAGTTTTAAATATAATATAATTCATCAAGTAGGAGCAAGGACAGGAGGTTTATGTTTATGTGTGTGTGCATGTGCGCGCATGCATGCAGATGTCTGTGACCATGTCTGTGACCATTTGTTGGTGCAATTTGTTGGTGCAACTAAAAATATACAGAATTTATTTATATTATATTTTATATATATTATATCATATTTATTTAAATATACTATATTTATCTTTCTTTTCAATATGCCCAGAGTGAGAAAGATGGTCACAGACAGAGGGGTCCCTCTCCATATTTTGGAGAGAGCCTCTAATATTATCAAAGATGAAGGCAGAGCAGTCAGGACAGTGGCAAAAGAGTTTGCCATCTGTCACACCACATTATACAGGTTGCACAAAAAGAGAGGGAGACTGCAAGCAGAGGGACATGATCAGTTACCAGGTGTTGGCTACTGGAGCAGCAGGAGGGTCTTTACAGACGAACAGGAGAAGAATGTTGGGCAGTATTTAAAAAAAGGCAGCTGACCTGTACTTTGGGTTATGTCCCAAAGAGGTAAGAGATGAGGGGAAGACTGTTTTATTAAAGGTGCTCTAAGCAAGGCTAAAGCATTTTATGTCACTTACAGCAAAAATCACCTTACCATCCGCTAGCTGCCTGTGTCCTGAATACACTGCATAAAAACACAACCTGTGTGGACAGCCCAGACTCCAAAATCGGCAACAAAAACAACCTGTGCAAACCTAGCCCACAAAAACATAACAAACTATTACAGCAAATCACAGACAAGATGCGCGTTTAGGAGAGTTTCAATTGCACAGGAGGGAGGGGGAGGAAGTAGTGAGCTGGCTCTCTGTTTTGTTTGCACATCAACAGAAGTGACGTTACCCAGCATCGCTCAGAGCACCTTTAAGCATTTTAGCAAGTGACGTTACCCAGCATCGCTCAGAGCACCTTTATTTCAGGTTAGGAGGTTTGCATATCAGCTGGCCACTCACTATGGGTGCAAATTTCCTGAGCAGTGGAGAGAGACGAGTATGGCTGGGGAAGATTGGTTTTCTGGATTCATGAAGAGGAACACCAGTCTCTCTATTAGACGTCCACAAGCCACAAGCCTGTCAAGAGCATCCAGCTTCAACAGGGTGAATGTTGGGAAATTCTTCAACAATCTTAGCAAAGTTCTCGAGAAACACAACTTTCCTCCTCAGAACATTAGGAACGTTGATGAGACGGGCATTACAACAGTCCAGACACCCGACAGGGTTGTGGCCAGACGTGGGCAGAAGCAGGTAGGGGCTCTTACCTCAGCTGAGCGGGGAACACTAGTTACAATGGCTTGTGCAGGGAATGCAATTGGCAATACCATACCACCAATGTTGATTTTCCCACGGGTCCATTTCAAGTCCCACTTTGTCCGAGATGGACCGACTGGCTGTATAGGGATGGCCAATCGCACTGGATGGATGCACGAAGCTGACTTTATAGTGTATTTAAAACACTTCCAGCACTCATAGCTCCCCAGAGTCCAAAGTCCTGCTGATTTTGGACAATCACCCCTCACACCTTTCCCTCGAGGGTGTCAACTTCTGCCGCAGCAATGGCATTGTGCTCCTGTCATTGCCTCCCCATTGCTCCCATAAAATGCAGCCTTTTGACAGGACTGTCTACGGGCCTTTAAAAAAGGCAGTAAATTCAGCCTGTGACTCCTGGATGAAAAATCATCCTGGCATGACCATATATGACATCCCAAGCATTGTCAAGGAGTCTCTCCCATTGTCAAGGAGAACTGTCCCCGGTCTCCCCTATCTGACGTTTCGACTAGTCACAATTACGTTACAGATATCTTGAATGACATTTCCAACTATCCAAAATGTAATTGCGAGTAGTCAGAAAGACGTTGTTGATATCTACAATATTAATTCCAGATAGTCAAACTTAGCGGGCAAATGTTAAAATCGCTTGCCATACATCAAATGTCTGTGCAATCAGCCTTACTTTATCTGTGTCACTCTCAGGTGAACAAACTCGTAGGCCTACACGATTTCGCACTTACACTGTAGCCCTCATCATCAAGTTGTGCTGCAATAGCCTATTAGCTTTCCCCAGCATGGCTAATTTGCACAACTCAGATGCTAGCCTCATGTTTTTTGCCTTCTCTGAAAATGTTTCATGTCACACACACCTAGGCTACACTAGCCTACTCCAAACATCCCCTTGTCCCCCAGAAGATCGGAAAAGCATGCATGGAAAACAGAACATTTTATTGCGTTTAGGACAACCAGAGCTTCTTATCAGACATAGGGGAGAGCGGGGTTAGATGTCACACTTTTTACTTAAAATTAGTTTCCACAAAAACCGTGTCCTACACCTGAAGCCTCATGTGTCAGGTACAAATGGAGGGACCTTGATCTGCTTGAATCCAGTCAGTTAGAAGCATAGACATAATATACATAGACGCTGTAGTGAAGGACACTTTGTTCAGACCAAATTGTTCGTTCAATCAGAAAATCTTTGGTTGACAATTTTTAGAAGTCATTACTGCAGTCATTTTAGGACCTGAAAACGGTGTACTATTACACTAAAAACGCCATAGGCTAATTTGCTGATATCTTGCAGAGTTGAAATTAAAGTAAATCTGTGGTAAAAACAAATTGAGGAAAAGTTGTTATACAGCATTTTTAGATAGTTCAAAGGGTCCTTAATACAAATCCACCGTATTCACCCCTTGCAAGTGAAGTCACGTTTTGTTCGCGCCACAGCAAAATAGCCTAGTGGACGGCAAGAACACGAATCAAATCAATGGGTTGTAATGGGACATATCGCACAGCTAGGAGATTATAGTGAGATTTAACCGTAGTAATGCCCTTCCACGACTGTTGGCTTATTGTTTGGAATACAACAACATCCCATGTTCTTGCATAGATATATTTTGGTTTGTTTTCTTTGTGTTTCGGGAGTATTTCAACCACAATTGCATGCTTATCTCCTCAGTGTATGAAGCACAGCAGCAGGTTGCTATCATAGACTCTGAACAGGACGGCAGATAGCACTTAGGCAAAGTCTTTGGCAAGATCTGAATGTAAACAGATAATACCGTTCAAGTTTTTTTTTTAATTTCCTATTTCTTTCAATTCTTTAACTTAAGACATGTAAGTAAGTTTATTCGCTGGGCAACGTACAAACTGACGAGTTACATTAGCCCTAGCACTATGAGCTACGATAAACGTTAGCTAGAATAGCTAGCTTCTAGGTGTGGCAGCTAGTTATTATTTCATGTTCTGATATGACATTCTTAACGTTTTGACTATGTTACAACTGATAAAAGCAAGACAAATAAAGTAACCAAATCACTTTGCAATATTTTAGTCCAGAAATACTTATGGGTGTTCATTTACCATAATGTTAATTACAGTAGCCTAATGTAACGTTATCTCCCCTTGCTGTTACCACCAGTTTTAATAACTTTACATTTGCGATCATGACCCATTTCATCTAACAACACCACTGGCATCTTCTTTGACTATCAGACCCCAAACAGCAATACATTGAACTACAAAGATGTTATAGTAATGGTGTTCAGTTCATCATAATCTTTATGACATAATGTAATTTGCCGTCCGTCTCCCATCTTTTTGCCGTCCAGCATGGAGCCGTCACGTGATTTAAGTCACGTGTCTGCAAGGGGTGAATAACATTTAAATCAGGTCCCCAGTGTCTCTGAAGTTTCATTCAAAAATGGATGCCTTGCTCTCAAGAGAGAAAATACTGGTATAGGGTAAAAATTTAAACTTTTACCACAAAACTTTCCCAGTTTTTCACTTACATTAAGACAAGTATTTTTTTGCATTACAAGTTTTCTGAAATGTAATGTTTAAATGTGCAAATAAGGTTTAATCTACTGAAATATGCACTAATGTGCACAAATGTCCAAACTTGACACGTACATATTGGATGAAGCCTTAAACATTAGCATTGCTGTTTAATGATATAATAGTAGCCAGCAAGTAAAGAAGGTCCCTCTAAACACCATGGAGGTGTTAGGCAACAGAATGTTAACAATCATGAGTTTTAACTTAGCTTCGGGAATCCTAGATATTTTGTTTTATTGTCTTAATGGAGATGCTTAGCTGAAATTTAATGAATTGAATTTTCAACATGGTGGCCGTGGCAGCCATTTGTCAACATGGCCATCTGTTATAACTGTTTTCAGCAAGGCAGTTGGCGAATATCCGGAAGTGGAGTCTTTGGTGCAGCAACAACGAGGCAAATCCTCAAGTGTACACACTACAAGCATTCTTTGCGTGCCCATCGACTCATATGTGGCTCTGTACAAATTGGTTCTGGAGGATTTCTTAACGGAAAACCCACAACTGAGAGATGTCTGCTGGCGGGCAACAGAGCAAGTTGAATCGGCATGCTCTGAGAAGGACAAATCCACCAAGGTTGAGTGCACAAATGCAGGCTAACGGTACATTCCTTGAAGCTTTGACTAATGCAGAATTTGTGAAATCATTAAATGAGTGGGAAGCAAAGAAAGTAAAAAATGCAATTTTCAGATCCATCATGAAATACTTTCATCGAGTGGAGACAATCCTCATTTTGTGGCAGCTTCTCGCACTGCTGATCTTGCACTCCATCTTCAGGCTTCAGAAGGACTTAGCAAACTTTTCTTTGCATTTGACAGAATCAGATACAAGCGACTGTAGCCAAGATACATTGCTGACATGCATGACCTTAAAGCTAAGCATCCTAAAACCTGGAAGGAACATCAAGAGGGTAGTCTCTCAGTCACAAGGAGTGGCATTCCGTTTGTGTCAATCGGTGCAGACCATGCATGCAAACATCTCAACTAGGACCTAGTGAGATAAATAGAAACCATCAGGCAATAAACACGATAAAGGCTGCCATACTCAGTCATGGCAATCCAGTTACTGCTGAAGGTGACCGGTTGTACAACATGATCACACATGCCTATGTCCCACAAGAATTTGTAACACAAATCTTGAGTGTTGATGCAACTGGACAGAAATTGTATGAAGACTATGTTGAAGGCAGAATCAATGGTGACAACAGCCTTTGGTCACCTGTCAAGAAACAAAACAACAATATGTTCATGTCAGGTAAACTTAAATCCTCTGTAAAACTGTGGATCTCAGAGAGACCAAAAATCTCTATGGGAGACTACTGGTCCTTGCCAGGTCTAACAGACATGTTGACCAAAAGCAGGCTGTGGGCAACTACAGTATGAGTTCACGCAAACACCACAAGCTCTTTTTGCCTCCAGTGGGGATGCACTTCAATGCTCAGACAAATCTAAATTGATACATCTTTTAGAAAATTTGGCAAAGGAATACAAAGATAATGAGGAGCAACTACAACCTGGATGTGAGGACATAGAATGTCAATGTAGAATGTCTTATCCCACTCACAAAATTGCCCTTGTAGATGGCATGGTGATTGTTCAAAAGTTGACAAAGCCAGCAACCGTAGGCACAGTCAAAGATCTAAGTGAGTGGTTCTATGACAGACTAATGTCACTATCCAGAGACTATGATGAGGTCATTCTGGTGTTTGACACATAGATAGATAGATAGATAGATACTTTATTGATCCCCAAGGGGAAATTCAAAATCAACATACAAGGCTGATTCTTTCAAGCATATCACAACGCAGAAAAGAAGACGAGGAATCCCTATCCAGTACAAAATTAGAGATGATACAAACATCAAGAACATTCTGATGAGCCGTTTACTCTCCCATGACCAGACGAAGTAACAGAGGATCAGCTATCTACTTTGTTTGTATGTGCTGCATACTTACCAAAAGGGGGTCCAGATTGACAATATCCCAGAATTGAGATGGTATCTTTTCTGCAAGCACATGGCAGAGAGTGACAAGCTTCCACCCACATGTGCTGCTCTGAAAGAGCATGTCCTGAGAGCCCATGTTCAGGCTATATAACTTTTCAGTTACAGTGATGATGACAGCAAGGATGATAGGGATGTGTAAACTGTTTTTTGGTGCTTTGGATGAGTACGAGGAGTAGGGGAAGGGGAATGTTAGTATCCCGAAAAAAAAGTGAGTAGAGTCGAGTTGAGCTGATACCATGCAGTGGAAAAGCCCCATCCCAGATAGCAAAATCAGATTGGCAGATAGCGGACCGCTGGTGGTATAAACAAATGAAAAAGATTTTAGACCAATAGTGGCAAAATATTGGGCAATCTGTCTGCAACCTGCCAGTGGACCGCCAGCAATGGACCGCCAGCAATGCACCGGCAGTGGGTATGGGGTGGGGGGCGATACAATAGGGGAAAAAAAATAATAATAAAAAGAACACACTAAAACAAAACACAACATATAATAAAATAAAGATGTCCTCCAATGAGGGGGGTGGTGGTGGGTAAAAAAACAAACAACAAAAACATAACATTAAGGCAGCTATTTGGCAGTAAAATATAAAACAAAAACCCTAAAATGGGTCAATGATCATCTAAATCTATTTGACATGATTTCTTGCCATTTAACTTGACATTTTGACAGCTAAAAATTAAATTCTAGGTAATCCTGGAGATGTGAGATTGAGAAATTAGTATTTGAAGGCGGCCATTTTGAAAATCCAAGATGGCTGCCATATTGACCTTGGAAAATTGTCAACCAAACATTTTCTGATTCTTCATACTCTAAGGTTTCCAAAAATATATAGGGATTTCATAATCCCCCCAAAAATTGAACGAAATTACACAAGGAAACTGACTACTGCATTGGCTGCTGGAAACGAGAAATGCGGCCGCCATCTTGGTCATACTCCTTGTGTTGCAGCAGAAGACACAAGACCAGCCCTGTGCAGCATGTTCCTGCTCAAATCGGCGGACCATCGCAAACAGGGCTCGGGGGATTTACTTTTCACAAGTAAGATTTAACATTACCGTACTATTGGTTGTATTTTGTGAATAGAATATTACCAGAGAGTTGAGAAGGAGCAAGGATCTTTGATATTACTGTATGAAAATCGTAGCCAGCTATCTAGCTAGGCTATGTTTACTCTGTGTTCACCCAGCTAAGAACTGAGACTTGATAAGTCATATTCCATAACACTGACTTAGATTACAACTGACACAAAAAGGCTATTGTAGAAATAAATCATACTAGATTTGGCCGGCGAATTTTACACAAGTGGCACAGACTGTAGCCTATTATTGGGCAATCGCTAGCTGCTACTTGTAGCCTAAGCGTGTTGGTAGCCTAGCTTCACTATTTCCTGAATAAAGTAACTTTTCAATAGCTTCTTTATTTATCAAGTAGCTTAGCCACACAAGCTACACTTTTCTTGTCATGTGTAATTGGCACAATTTAAAGTAGCTTCCTATGTAGAGCCTACTTCCTATGTAGAGAACTAGCCTACTGCTGTGTTTGTGTTACTAATACATTTGACTGGGTGGTAGTAATAGTATTGTGTAGTGTTTTGTTCATGGCAGAGTAACTAATAGTTTAGCTCACTACAATTTCGAAGTAGCTTGCCCAACACTGTATTATTCACATGTCATTTACCCTAACAAGAATAAGATGCCTCTCAAATTCCTATTCATTTATTTATTTTATATCTCCCCAGAACAACTGCCTTGCTCAAGGAGAGTGAATGAACTGAACAGTCTCCTCACATCCCTGGAACTGAGGAAGGTGCAGCTCTTCATTGCAGTATTGCAGGGCATCTGCTACACTGTGACTGAATTTTTGGTTTATGAGCTCCACCTTCATCACCTGCATTCACCACTCTGTATCCCATTTTCCCATCGTCTGGTTGACTCAGTCCTCTTTTATGGAGTTTACCCAGTTTCACTATGTACTGCTATCTTATTTGCCCACCTGCTGTCTGAAGCACTTTTTTTCTTAGCCAAAGTGTACCCAAGCAATTTTAGCAAGGTGGGAACATACAAAATTACATGCACCTGTGAAGACACTCACCGATTCTTTACTGATTGCAATGAACGGGGCTGATCTTAGCAGTTTCTAAAATGTTTCTTAATTCCTCTTTATTTAATCTCTTCATTGGAGCTGAAACCTTTCTGTGAACTGTAAATAACAGATGCTGTTGATGAACCCATTGACACTGTACAAGTGACAAGTCACCTTTTTGTCTTGAATTGATGAACTGTTACACTTACTATGCCAAACCAATGACTGTGTCTCAAATCGCGTACTTCTGCACTTACAATACCTAATTTGAGTGCATGAGGGTGTTCACACTGAAAATTCCAACGACACAAAGGGCGCTGCAAGTTCCCGGATGGTGCACTCATAACGGTCAAAAAGCTGAGTGTGCAACGCTGGACACTTTTCGCCCTTAAAGGTCTCATCTCATCGTTTTTTCATTAATTTTGCAGTGGTCTGTAGTATTGATGAATGCCCTGTGAGCCGGTTTTGGTGAAAAAATGCTGTCCCGCGCCTGTTTCATGCTGTTCTAGTTTGGTGGGAAGGTGGACGGAGGAACGACTGGATTTCGCCTCTAGTCATGAATATTAATGACATGCTAATGACATCGCCTCTGATTGGCTAACAGTACTGTGACGCTTCCTCCAGTGCGTCCTCATCCGATTCTGCCTGTGCTATGCTCCATATTCAACTTTACAGTGCTAAAACTCGAGTCAAAATGTCTTCGGAGATACAACTTCATGTGTTTGATCCTAGTATTCGAGTAGGAAGAAGAACCGCTTCCTGATCGTTTGTCGGTGAACGTTGGTTTAATAGAATGGTAACAATTGCCTGTCAGCTTAAAAATTTCTTAAAAGAGGTAAACGCTTGTGACAATCGCCATCTTGCTTTCAAGTAATAAACAGTTGGAAACGCTTTTAAAATAAAGACCTATTTCTTTACACAGTCAAAAGTCTTTGCAATCTTCCTAGTAGATATTTTACTTCACAACACAGGTAAGCACCCTAAATGCAGTTCAGGCACTGACCTAGCCTGCTAATGCTATCGGAATAGCTAGATAGTTATGGTTTGAATTCCATGATACTATCATTGAAAGACCACTTGGTCATAGCCCAATATATATATAGATCTAAATGCAAACACGCCTACCTAGCTATATTTTGCTGGAATTGTACCAGAATGCCTACAGAAGCAGAGAATGTGTGCTGCAAGACTTCTCCGGTAATGAGAACTATGGCTTTGATAGCCTGACATTGGCAGAGGTTAGCCTACTCAAGTTGTTTTCTGTCACGTATGACAGAAAAAGTAGCCTACTATAGGAATCTTATAGTATTTTGGGACTAAATATTACAGTAATCTTATAGGAATACTATAGTATTTGGACATACTATAGGTACTATAAGACTACTATAGAAAAACTATAGCGGTTACAGGATATTATAGAGTTATTAGTAGTACTTCTACAGTATGTCCCAATTATTCCAATAAGATTACTATAATATTTTGTCCCAAATACTATAAGATTCCTATACTACTTTTTCGTAAGGGGATTGCTCATGTGGTTAGAAAAATGGGCAACACCAGTACCCCTGACCCTGTACCCAGGATTAGAACCAGTCTGCCTTAGCATAATGTACTCCCTTCAAAATGCACTAAACATTCGACTATGGCCCTCTGTGAGACAGAAGATATGAAAGGTAAGATAAACCTTTAGCTTAAAAGGGACAAAAACTGATGAAACTCCTAAAACAAATATACAAAACTGGTCAATTTTCTATAAACAACTTTATTATATTTACATACAGCAGTGGTAATCAAAGTGTGGTCCGCAAGCTATCTCAAGTGTTCCACAAGTAGATGTGGTAAAATATAATAGATGAGTTGTTTGCAATATTGAACCAACTTGTATGTAAATCCAAACAGTTCTGCAACACTGATGTAACCTATGCCAGTTTAAATCATATGAATCCTCTGACACCATAAGCAAGGTGCAAAGACACTAAGCAAGGTGGTTCAGTAAGAAGGCCTATTGTGTAATATACTGTTGAAGTAGGTCTACTGTTTGTTTTTTTTCTTGCGAGGTGGTCCGTGAAACACTGACAAATAGTAATATTGCAGTCTATTAAAATAATGCAAACACAAAACAAGAACATCCAAACTATGCACAGAATTAACAATGTCCTCTTTTTTGCCAGACGATGCAGACATCTGGCCTACAGATCCTTTGTAAGATGGTGCTGGGATTATTTAGGGAAAAAGGTCTGAGTTGTTGTTTCGGCTTGTATTGTCCTGGGATCCTAAGGGACAACACAAAACACATTCGCTGGCTGTGATGATTTTATTACATTGCTCTTTGATTGGCGCTTGGGCCATAGGTGGAGCCATCAGGTGTTATTGTGGAGATGTCGCTTTCATCCTCCCTCCTCCTCTTGATCAACCCGAGGGTCTTCTAGCTGGCCTTAGATGAACAGGCTTGATGGCAGTAGAGGTAGCAGGCCCCCATGCCCATGGTGTATCCGGCGCTTGTATCAATACTCATACTTTTCATGAAGTATTCTGTTTGGGTACCTAAAGTAAATAAATGTGTATTACTGTCAAGTTACAAGATACTAATAGTACACAGGACATTCACTATCTCACAAAACTGTACTGGCACAATGGAAACAAAAATATTTTAGTGACTGTGGTAAGGTGTATGATGTACTAAGTAGCACACCCACAAGAAGACATTCGGTAATATCAATTCTATCTGTTATGCAATTCATGGGTTTCATCAGGTCCATTTACACAGGTGTATTAATCAAGCACCATGCAGTCTGCATTCATAATCGAGGTGCTTGATTTTATACACCTGTGGAAAGTGACCTGAAGAAACCCATGAATTGACTTTCCAAAACATTGACGAGCACATAAGAACCTGTATTAGCCTACTAGAAAAAGACTTCTAGAAACTAACTAGCACAACAATAAAAGTTAGATCACAAACCTTTGCTTCTAACGTGATGACCTAATGTAGGCTAGAAAGCTGTGTAGCCTGACATTAGGATGTGCTCTGGAAGACATACAAAACACTAAGTAAACAGCAATTAATCAAACAAAACATCATTGTATGTCAATGTAATAATGGCAAGAAGACATAAATTAGACTGAAGTGTACCTGAGCTCTAGTGATAGCAACTTAGCCTAATAGTGCAGGGGTATTGTGTTTTTGATTTTCCCTGTTTAGACTAGAACAATACCCGTACTTAGTAGAGCATAAAATATTGTTGCTAATATTATTATTTGTGGTTTAACGCTTTAGGTTAGAAGATTATAGGTTCAACAAGCCAAATCTCTGGGTAGTGTGGTCAGTTTCTTATGAGTGTAGCTACACCAGGCACGTAACTGAAGCATTCCGCTCGCTTATGTACTGCAACAATTAGCTTCCAATAGGCCTAATCAATGGAAGTAGCTACACCTGGCGTGTTAGTGGCCTGTAGGCTACGTTCGGGAAAATAGACCATTCCTCTAATGGATTTTACCAGAGCCCTTCCTATTAGGCATTCTCTAATTTTACACGTCGCGAACAGAACACTTCAGTTACGTGCCTGGTGTAGCTTCCTGTAATATAGGCTAGCCTTGTACTTACAGCCTGTGAGCTGGTGGTCGATCGTCATGACGGTACAGAACCAGGTTTTCAGAACATCGATGCAAAACCACTTTCTAAGGCAGTGAGTGTGGTCAAAATGATTGGAACACAGAACTAATGTTGCACTACTTCGGTGGTGGTGTTCCAACGATAAATCCGAACCATTTCTTCCTCAACTCATTGATGTGTTATTGCCAGAAATAAAACAGGCACGATTTTTTTTCCGCCATGTTGGCAACTTGCTGTTAGCTCCTACTAGCTGCAGAGAGACAATCCCCTAGCCGCAAAATCTTCCAGCCTTCCTGTAGGTGGTCACAAGCCAAGGTGGGCGAGGCCATGAATAGTCAGTTTCCCTTCGGCGTCATTGGGAAGGGCTCTTTCTGATTCGCTTGTTTTTCCGTGTATTTTCTTTCATGGGCTAATGCAGGCAATGGGGGTAGAAGATCATTTTCACGTGCAGCATGCATATGCAACTTGGAGTGAGCTATAGTATTTCGAAAGTAACAAGTATTAAACGGTTTCTCAGTGAATGTGACCTTTAACGGACGCCATCTTGCCCAAATAGCGGAAGGGGAGGGAGCGTTTTCAAACTCGTGGTAATCGCGGTTGAGAAAGCTGAAGCAGCAGCAGTGGAAAACAGACTTTACGGAGGTACAAGCAAGTTATAACATAAACGGTTCATGTTTTGACACAGTATGACCATGTCACTGTCGAATTGAGGACGCCAATAAAGTTATATTAAAATGTTTGCGATCGTCATTTCCGTGAAGTGCACGGAGTTAGTGTTTGATATGAGACAATACTATTTTGTTAAAATTTGCGCACTCCGCCAGTAAGCACACAGTGCACATAGTGTACTCACGTAAGTACACCAATTGAGACAGACTCTTAGTACTTAATCATTACTCACATAGTACATCTATCACTAGGCTACTAATTTTTTCGTTTTTCTTTCTAGGAGCCAAAACACTACACATTTACTCTCTACTAATATAATGAGATGTAATGAAGAGAATCTTGATTCTTCAATCTTAAATTTATTTAAAATGTATCAAAAGTTAAAAACCAGGAAAAAGCAGTCATCATACAAGAACAAATAGATAAAAATAGATAACAGAGCGAACATTTAAACTGAACCATAAACCCAGGGACCCGGTTCAGTTTCAGTCCTTCCAAGTCTTTCTCTCCCAGTCGCTTTCTTATTGAATCCAAACACGCAAAAACAAAACTTTTTCAGCCTCCAAAGTGGCCATGACAAATACCATGAAGGGAGTTGGGGCTTTTGTACCCTATTCATAGATGGCACATTTGGAGCAACTCTCAAATAGAGGAACATGGGTGGGGGAAATTAACATCAAAAACCAAAAGCATGGAGGAGACTACTCTTCCAGGGCTTTTCCGACCAAAATCACAAATGCCTGGGACACTGTCTTCATCTCCGAGGCAAAGGTGGACACAGGTCTGAGGGGGCCATGACGGGGGTCCTGTCGGTAATAGCCATCATAGGTAGTGCCATCAGGACAGACCAACTTTGCCATGGACAGTTGGTGGAGCCCACTACACAATCAAACAGACACATGAAAAGAGGCGATAAACTAAACAGTTACAGACACAAATACATGCACACATATCATAGCTATATATGATTCTACTTGTGCATTTTTTGTATGTGTGCAGGGCCGGTCCTACAATACGCTATTCTGGGTCGGGGAGCAACATCACGCACAAGGTGTCATTTGTAATTTTTAAAAAAATTTCTGGGCCCCCCTCCAGACTGGGCCCGGTGCAGTTGCTCACGTTGCTACCCCTCCAGAACCGGCCCTGTATGTGTGTGTGTGTCTACCTGGTGAGTGAACTCTTTTGCAGGCTGGGAACTTCTTCCATATGGAAGTGGCACACATTTGAATATTCGACAATGCACTCAGCGTTCTCAGGGCAGCAGTCCTCACAACACAATGCCTGGAAACAGAGGGAGACTACAATTAATAAGTTGCAAAACACACAGAACATAAAAAGACCATCACTGAAGCACTACTACACTCACGCATCTTAAATGAACACATAGTTCGGTGCAAGTCAGGTACATCAAACAAGGGGCAAATATTAAATTAAGAACATGTAGCCAAACACTACTCTTCACAACCTAAAGTGCATCATATCCCCTATTAGCCAAATGTATAATTGCCCCCATTCACATCCATTATATGACAAGTCTGTTAATGACAATGGCTAACGTTACACTGCAGTTCCTTAAATGAGGGTGGGAAATAACTTACATAGTTACTACATTAATTTGTTTTACTGGTCCTCTTTCCATTTAAATATCAACACTACAGGCATATTGAACGTAAATAATGTTATCTACCTAGGCCTATGCCCCATGGAAATTCTCTAGCTGCTAATGTTAACAACTCTCATCTTTGTCTGTAACATTCATAGACTGTATATATACAACCGGACAGTGTGGCTGCATTCTGCAGTGTTCTATGGAATTGAAGCCGCCGAGGCGAAAATTTGGAGCCAATTTGAAGTGCGGCTGCGCAGCAAAAGTTGAAGCATGCGCAGTGAAGAGAAGTCGCGGTCAGGCACGCCCACTCAGTTGCCACTCAGCGAGTTAAACACGCCCCTTGTCAAGTGAAACCCGCCCCCTTCTCCTTTCCACAACGCAGGTCGACTCGGCGCCGAAGGCTAGCTGGCTGGATGAATTTTGCGGCTGTGAGTTAGCTAAACAGTACAAACAACAATCGGTTTGTTCTTGTCTCGTAAGTGTTGCGTATCAACAGAAAAGTTTTTTTTTGTCTATTGGTGTTCTTAAATACGTCTAAGAGAGCTTATTATGTTGATTATAGACTGTGACAATTTAGTATGGTGAATACTAATGAGCCAACAACAGAAATACGGACAGCGAATTACATGCTAACGTTAGCAGCTACATTAACGTTACCGTTAACGGGAGGCTAAGTTAGTCGTTGAAGTGAATATTAGCACAGTTTCCGTAACAAGTCGATGCATGATATACTTGGTTTTATTAGTTGTTGCTGTTTTCAAATATCTCAATGTATGCCATCTCAACATGGAGTAAACATTGACTGTACATGGGGATTAATAACACTAGACAGTCAGTACAGTATATGTGATAAAGCAACGGTATGATGTGATAAAGCAACGCAAGTTAACGTTAACGTAATGTGAAGCATGGACCTCATCAACCTGTCATGTTAATGTAACTACTAACCAGTTTGCCAGCGTTGCATTTTTTCTAACGTTAATGACAGACACCTCTGTTACAGCTCCCACACACAGCTGCGTGCATCGCGTTGCTGGAGACGCATCCCATTCACTTTAAATGGGCTCACGTGATCCGTTGCCGAAGTGAATTGTGGGTCCATCGCGTCGCGTTTCTCCTGCTGCTCGCGTTGAGGAGTTCAGCTGTTGCTGCACCGACAGACGGCACCGGCCAATCAAGCCAATCTACGGACGGCACCAACCAATCACATTACGGTTTTACTTCAAGTCATTTGCATAGCTACCGTCGGGAACACCCACTGGAATGCGTTGACGGAACGCAGCTGTGTGTGGGAGCCGTTAGAGCTACTTCTGTGATGGTAAGTCGGTAGCATAGACTGTAAAAAATAGATCGGTAGGTCGGTAGTTGTAGACCGCATAAGTGAATGATCGATAAATGAAACGCCTGCATTAAACACTACGGCAAGAACCAGTCACTTCCCAGAGATATCGGTGAACATTTGAGAAAGACCGTAGTTTGTCATCTAACGTCCATGATCACTCATACTGATAACGTTATTTTTCAAGCTGACGCAAGTTAATAACATTCACACCGCATATTTAAATGTGTAGTTAACATTAGGTGTAAGAGTGCTACTGGCTCGCATGCCAGCAGCACTCTTGAGGCGTCGGGGAGTGAGGTTTACCAACGTTCCACAAGCACAGCTAAGCTAGCTGGCATCCGTTACATACACATCCCTTTGTTTCTATTTTCTTTATTGATGTCACTCAAACTTTAACTTTCTGTATGCCCCTGAACTCACACAAATTGTAAATTGCAATGCACCATTTAACCAGTGGTGTAGTCTAGTTAGTTAGTTGTAGTGGTGGGTATACTTAGCCTGGCGAGCCAGACCCACATTAAAATGTAGGGTCTGGGCACTCACCGTTCGCAGTGCTCAGTCCGAGGGGCGGGATAATCAGTTGTCTTTCAAATTCCCTCTGCACGCAATAGGACGCAATAGGATATTTGTTTTGAAGTAGCAGGGAATTCAAGCCAAACCGTTGCAACTCTGCCATCAATCATGTTAAGCCCACCAAACGACTCTATACACGATTTCAATGCCCTGATTAAGTTTCGATTTCTGGAGCTCACAAGCCAACGGAGAGTTGCTAGTCTAGCCTTGGCAGCAAATGTAACGTATTTAAGTCAGAGGCCATTGCTTAGTAACTGTAGCCTACACAAAGATGTAGACATTACAAGAATATTAATATCAGAATAATTATTGGTTGATACTAAATCAATATTGAATGTTTTTTTATTTCTTTTGTGTGATATATCATTCAGAATGCTGCAACATGACTGGTCTTCAATCAGCCAAAGAGGACACATCGTAACTCCTCTCCTAGTTACTCACCATTGGCTCCCTACAGTAGCCAGAATTAAATTTAAATCTCTCACTTTGGCCTATAGGACACTGACTGGATCTGCTCCTTGTTATTTTAATTCAATGATCAAGACATACATCCCCAACCGCCCACTGCGGTCTTCTGATGAGCGTCTGTTGTGTCGACCAGTCTTAAACGCTAGGTCAAATTCAAGACTCTTTTCCTCAGTGGTTCCATGTTGGTGGAATGAGTGGCCCAGTGCTCTTCGTTCTTGTGATAGTTTTTGGTCTTTTAAGCACTTCTTATACATTATGGTTTGTATGCAGTAGTACTGTTTTATTTTCATTATAGGCTGTTGATTAATTTGACATTGTTTATTATTGATATTCTCCTTAATGTAGTCTTACCATGTTATTGTTATTATATTATTGATTGAATGGGCATTATTATTTATTATTGCTTTCCCCCCCTCATTTTCATTGTTTATTTCATTAGGCTATTTATTGATCCCTGTTTTAAGTATTATATTGTTTTGTATTTGTTAAGGGTAACCATAACCATCATCATCATAATGTGGTATTTTCTTATGCACTTTAAACAAAGAATAAAAATGTTTCTTTAAACGTAGTACCACTTTAAACACATCACACACTGAACAGCAAAGTAGCTTCCTGATTATGTGTAAAATGTTTACAGAGTATACTGATGTAGTAGGTCCATGTTCTCATATTTTTACAGCTGACATGAAGGCTGCAATATTACATTTTTGATTTATAATGGAGCACCCTCTCTGGTGAAAGACTAGCAAGCCTGTGGTAGAGGCATACGATTACAGACATATTGAGAGAGCCTATCAATGAGTTGTCACAGTTTTCAATTTAGACGTATTATTTTGAAATGATGTACGTCTACGGGAGGATTTACACATCATTGGCAAGACCTGATCAAATCATACGAATGCAAAATGCTTCTCCAGCAGTGCAATCGCAGGTAACAATGATACCTTAACGCATTTTCAGATACCGCTGTTCTGAGCATACTAAACAAATTGGCCATTTGTAACTTTGAATCCCTCTTTACGTTAAGCTATGGTCCAATAATGTGTTTACTAAAACACAAGTAACGTTATTTGTCGGGCTGATTCATAAATGGGCATACCGAGGTTGTCGACCTAGCAGGCTAGGTGGCGTTTATTGCCATTCGCAAAACTAAGCAAGAGTTAACGTTAATGAAACTTAACATTGTCTTCTCCAGTGACTTAAGTGTATTCAAATGAAGTTGCAATGATGATGGCGGCAATCACTGGTTACGTTAAACCATTTGAAACAAGTAGGACTGTAAATGATGGTGACTATGGCTAACGTCACTTCGGATCAATATAGCAGAGCCCTTTTACTTTACCTATCAACTAGCTAATGCTAGCATGATTTAGCATGCTATGAGCTAATATACTTGCCATTTCCGAAAGAACAGCACATATCTTTTTTCACAAAGAATCTGTCACAACTAACAACGGTGTCTCTTACAAACAACTACACCATGTATGACTATCAATATGTATTTAGTCAGACTGTGATAAGATATAGCCTAAAGATAATAACAGCAACACTTATTTAGGTTAGATTATGTGTCGAAATCAGGTGTCGTTAAAATAAGTGAGCGATGACGTGGTAGTGTCTGCAGCCTAGACGGTAAAACATATGGACAAAGCGTTGTGTCTGCAGCCAGCCAGCTGTCAATCATAGGTGTAAACACGCCCTTTTTAGATTTGTTAATATAACATAAAAAAAAATAATTGTGTGTATTGAAGCATCTTGAAAACTATTTTTTCGAATAAAAAGTTGTTGATACAAAAATAGTTTTAGGTGAGAAAAGTGACACGGAAAGTTGCCTACTTGGCCATTGAAATACATGGGGATGGGCGGAGTTACACATTGTACTGCAGCCAGCCACCAGGGGGCTCTGGACTAACGCTCGCATCACTCTTAACAGACGGCACACTGTCCAGTTCTATATATACAGCTATGATATACAGTCTATGGTAACATTAGAAGTAGAAGCTAAGTTAATGCTAGCTTGCATGGAGCCACTTTAAATAGTGAACAGTTAACTTACTTGCACCTGATATTTCATTCAAACTAAACGACATTCACAATGACATCTCACACAGATGTATTGTTGGATATGATATTAACTACCATTCCGGATATTCAACATAAAGGTTAAGTTAGCTATTGGAAAAGTTAACATTAACTCAGTCAACGTTAGCAATTCGTAGCTCGCTAACGTTAGCTCATTGCTAGCTAGTATTAACATGACTAACGGTTTTGGTTAACATTACATTATGAAACCAATATATTTATAATAAATTCGCGTTTTCAATTGGCATACAGAAGTACTGTAATTCTTACCTTGGATATGATGATGGCAGAGTTTGTACAGCTCACACAAGCAGAAAAGTGATGGTTGATGTCACTGGATGGTTGGAGTTGAAAGTTAGTCGGGAAGATGAACCAAAGATTGTTAAGGCGGAGCAAGATACTTCGTCGTAGTTCATGTCTATAGAGTGGTGAAGTCCCGCCCCTTCCATTTGCCTCCATAGGACCTATCTTTCAAAAAAATTTGAATGGCGAAAAATAAATTATTTTCTGGTCCCGGTTGACTTGTGCCTTGAATTACCCATATGATGTTTGTAAATTTTAAAGACAATTTTTCATGTAAAGACATTTGCAGTTTGTTTCGTAACTATTGAATTACAACATTGTGAAAGATCGTAATTCCAACGACTACAAACCCATCAGTCGCGCTAGTGACGTTAGCTCATTCACAGCCACACTAGATTGTACAAGCATACCAGCAACAGGTCTTAATTGGGCTTTCCTTGCGAGAAAAATACCATGAGTCAGAGGATTAAACACATCAGGTAAGTTGTATTCGTCCATAGACTGTACATTACATACTGTTAAGTGACATAGCAGGCAGCAAGATGCAACCGTTAAGTAGCATAACAGCTCTTATCGTTTCATTACGTTGGTGACATACATCGTTCGAGACGAGAGATGTAGTCCACTGAGTGGATTCGCACAAAACCAACATAACTTTTCAAGTCTATCAAACAACAGTACTTTCTTGACGTATCTTTTAAATTCACACACATCATATGTGAAATTTGTGGCACAATTCAAACTGGACCAAAAAATAATTGTTATCTCTCCATTAACTCCCGTTCATAATTTTTTGAAAGATAGGTCCCATGGACCGGAAGTAAAAGGGGCGGGACTTCACCACTCTATGGGCGCGAAATGGGGATCGAATCTTGTCTGCATAAAGAGGCGTGTCGATGACGTATTGACGAGCGTAAGTTGTAACCGGCGCACACCTGATATAAGGTTGATTTTCTCCAGACTGGATTGCTAAAAAATGCTAAAAATGTACCTGAAATGTTCAGAAGGGTTTGAGGATCATGAAAATGTGCCCGAAATTCACATTCCTAACTCTATAGAACCAAGACCTTAGCATATGTGGTGAAATTCTGAGCTATGCCCATAGACTTCAATGGAGCAGTCGCTGCCTCTGCTCTGCATGACCCCCCCTCGACAGTGGGTAGAATACTATTTTTACAGTCTATGGTAGAATACCATGTATCTGTTGGAGATTGAGTTCCAAACCACCAACCCTGTGGCTGGGTTGTGGAAAAAAACCCAGCATGGGCTAAAATAACCCAATAAATGGTCAAACTGCCACAACCCAGTAATTGGGTGCAGAAATAACCCAGCATTTTTTAGAGTGTAAGAAAGAAGTCGAGTAAGAAAGTGAGATGTGTAGGCTTAGATTTTGATGCAGTAGGCCTACAGACTAAACCACATGTTCCTTTCTCTGCTTGTACCCTTATAGGCCTAATAAAATATAGCCCTCACTTAGCAAAGATAATGGCAAACTATTCTTTTGTCAAACTATTGTCCGCTTTTCATCACATTATTATGGGGCAGTTCCAGCGTTATGGATGTGACAATTGGACTCATATTGGTAAACAAAATGCCTTAGAGTGGGGGCAAAATTAGTATCAGTGAATTAATTTGCATAACTTTTAATGCAACCTCTGTCCTCTGAATACTGAGAAATCCTCAAATTTCATATAATCAATTTCATCCTAAGAATAGCCTACAAGGCATTTTATCAGCGTTATGGATGTGACATGAAATGGACACACTTTTGTGAGAGATTACAGGTTTTCTACAAACTCTGTGAATTTTGAAGGAAACTGCCGAAACTATGATATATGTACCATGAAGGAGACTTGAATGAACACAAAAAGTGTGTTTTTGAAACTATGCGTCATTTTCGTAATGCATTATGTAGGAAAAACTGGCGTTATGTGACGGTTTCACGTTATGGATGTGACGTGTCTGAACCAATCCTCAACAAACTACATAAAACATTTAATTAAGTAGTGAATTTTTTACAATTGAAATAGTAATCATGAAAAACTAGCGATGAAATTATTGCTTCCTCAGTGCCCACTGTGATTCACAGGAAGAATCAGGAAAACAAGTCATTTAAAATATAAAAAAGAAATTATTTTTTTTCTTTTACCGTCATCAATTTTGGTCAGTGATTCCCGGGTTACTGAAACACCAGGGAACATGAAACTTGGTGGCCACTCCCCTAAATAACTAACCCTATACCTGAACCGTTGCACCCAAGATGACAAAATATTTATGGTATGTTAGTCTCAAGAGCCCGCATGAACCTAACCCATACCCACTCATTTTTGATTTGCACACATAAAGTACATGCACGCGCACGTGCACATGCACACATGCGCACACACACACACGCACGCACAGTCGCACACATACAGACAGGCAAGCACACACACACATAAACACATACAGACAGGCAAGCACACACACACACACACACACATGAATGCAGACACATAAACACACACACAGGCACGCATACGCATGTGGGCATGCAAACACACGCACACACACACACACACACACACACACACAAACACAGGCACGCATATGCATTTGGGCATGCAAACACACACACGCACACACACACACACAAACACAGGCACGCATACGCACATGCACACACACACACACACACACACTCTTATAAACAAAAGCAAACTCACATATGCAAACACTCATTTACATGCACATGAGTTGCAGGAGTAGGAGATGGAGACAAATTGACAAGCGTGATTTATTTTTGCGAAGAGAATATGCAGGACTGAGAGGCGGTCATATTTTGTACCGCTAGTCAAGCCAGTCAGCCATTTCACCAGCTAACACGATAATCCAGTTACTGTACAACATTAGTATGACAGTTACAGGAAGATAATCGCTCAGATTTTCGTTTTTAGGCCACTTGAAAATAGGCTATGGTTAGGCTAATCACTGGAGGTATTTTAATATTACTGTATGTTTGTTTTGCTAATGGTTAGGCAAGGCCTCCCTGTGGTTTTGATCAACCTAATAATCTTTGAAATGTCAGTTGTAAACACTAAGTTGAAATGCGTTGAAACTGACATGCCACCAGAACAGACGTTTTATCGGCTTTGAGGTATAATAAAGTCCCCAGTCTTGTAAATTCACATTATGTAACATCCATAATGTCACATCCATAACGCATCATTAAAGGTTTTAGAAAGGGGCATAATTTGGTCATCACACTTTACATTGATATAAATCAGCTTTGCACAGACACTATGGACATTGTCGCATCAACACTGTATGCGTAGCATAAACTTTTCCTATAAAACGTTATGGATGTGACATGGCCATGGAACTTGCTGACTTAAAAACAAAAGCCTTCGAAATGTAAGGAGTTGTGCTCTTAAAGGCAAGCTGAGCATAGACATTACTCTACCATTCCCTTGTCAATCTGGAATTTGTCAAATGACACAATTTGTTTGAACATTGGGTCCATTTATCCACTTTTGAAATATGTATAATATTACCATGTGAAAAATGTAGTGGCGCTTTTGCGCAGTATATGCGCACGGTAGGCCTAGGCTTTACCTTGACACACGCACACAACAGACATAGATTTTTCATAGAAATTGATTACTTTTAATGCATTTTTAACATATTATTGATTGTAATAGTCCATATCTCATTTCAATTTCACAATACAAAGAAATAGACTAAACGAAGTCTGTGTCATTCTCAATTTCACAACGTAACTCATTTAAACCAGACCACCGTCTCAGATAGGCTATCCTCACTGTCAAACACAATAATGCATGTAGTGTAACTTATACACAGGGGAAAAAGCACTAACTGGCAGAAATGAATAAAGCCAGCCAAACTATGTTGTAGTGTTAGGCTAATGTGGAAAATTAACAGACGAACAATTTTGGAGTTTGCACTGAGATATTGTCGGGTAACCATTGAATATTCCGACATCAGAGATTGCTAACAGGTGTTTCAAAATATCTGGAAACTTTCCGGAACTCTGAATGAGGATAGCTACAGATCATCAGACAACACAATCATTGTAGGCTGCATTATGGGCCATAATTTATGGCTTTGTCAATCAACATAGAAGAGGTGAAGCGCAAGTTCAACAGCAAACAGGACTTTTCAGCACGTATCAAACCAAGGGCGCGGGAAGGGGGGTGCTGAGGGTGCTGCAGCACCCCCTGCTGGCAGGAGATAGATTTTTAAAAATTGTTATATAGCCTATATTTCTAAATAATTAGGCTACTAATTCGCTGTCTGTCATTATTTATATTTGTGTATGTGAAATGATGAGTCAAATAGCAAAAAAGGGTTATGGATTGGTTGGAATATAGGCTACTAAAAGCTATGTGATAGCCAGAGAATGTCTAATCTGTAAACGGGCTCTGGTGATAGCGATCAAGTGTGTAGGCCTACGATTGATATAGGCCTACATATTCTATGCGATTTACACGTTCAAAAAAGCATGGATAAGCTGAAAGAAACTTTAATTGTGTTGTACAGTTTTGCAAAATTAATAAATTATATAGTGAAATCATTTCACTAGTCGCAGATAGAAATTATTAGGACACATTCTTGCTGTGGAGACGACACACTTTAGGCTATTCAGGAATTATTTGCGAGATCATTGCAGCCTGATTATTAGCCTATATTTAAAGCCAAACATCTCTGGTGTGGTTTTGACGATCAGAAAAGTAGTTTTCCTTAGCTATACTGAAATAGGCTAATGATAGTGCGCTTCTGTGGGTGCACTGGAGTCGGAGTGCTGTCGCGGAACATTGGAATTTGTGGCTGCCCAGGACGTAGATAGATAGATAGATAGAAATACTTTATTGATCCCTAAAACTTCTCTCTATCACCCGCACACCGCACTAAAATGATGTATTTAGCAGTCAAAATCCGAAACATGTCCAGGAGGGGAGAAATCCATTATTTTTGTTATTCAGCACCCCTGGTCAAAAATAGGTTCCCGCGCGCCTGTATCAAACCATGTAGGCTAGCCCAATGAACGCCTATGTAAATAGACAAAACACATCAAAGCAGAGTGACTTCTTCAGATTTGCGAGTGCTGTCAAATTGATACGGTTTGCTCATAGTGGTGTGGTGGTGGTGGTGAAGTGTCATGCTGCGTTCAAGAGCGTAGTGTAGGTCTACCTCCCGTAGTAGGCTATATTTTAATTTAACGTCTTTAATGGTAAGAGATCGCACAGGGATGGATAATGAGCGGTTGTTTAAGATTAAATTACAGATATTCAGATACAGATATTCAGATACGAGAGACCCCCTCAGGTTTTTGACTTTGTTGCTTTCATGGGAGCCAGTCCTCACTCTATGGGAGCTCGGCTCCCTCTGGCCCCCTGCTCTTAGGCTTAAGATGCTTTCGGGGAACTAGGCCCAGGTCTATAGCAAAAGGCGCATGAGGCACAGCTGAAGACGCAAGGTCTTAGGCTACTTAGGACAGGTGTGGAATGTATTTTTCATACTTGTAACTTTTATACTTTTTAAACTATTAATTAAAAACTATAAAACATTTACCCATAGACTTAACATTGGCGATTATGGCATAGGGCACTTAGAATCCTATGCCAAGTGTTCCGGCCACCTCCAGCAACTGTCTGTCTCAGGCTTTAAGCATACAATCTGGCTCTCTTAAGACTACAGATCCTGTTCAACTGTTTCCTTTGCCCACAACTGTTTCAAAATAAAAGTCTCCACTACAATAATTCCCTATTAAATAATTTAACCATTTAAACTATCCAACTATTTAACTGTTCAACTATTCCAACTGTCAGTTATCATCAACTATGCCTCTAGCCTACTATATTAAACCACCACCTACCTAGCAACCAATTTAGCAACCATTGAAATTAAGCATCTATGTCAGTTTCCATAGCAACCAAGATGATTATACTAGCAAACCACTGTAGTAACTCCTTTATTTCTGATAGTAGCTACCATGGACACCCTAGCAACAGCCTAGCAACCACATTCACAGTGAAAACCTTGCAACCAACATTAACTTAGCAACCAGCATAGCAACCACCATAACTACTCTAGCAACAGTCAGTTGTCATCAACTTTGACTCCTGCCAACTGTTTCCTCTGCCCACAACTTTCAAAAAAGTGATCACTACAATAATTCTATATTAAATAACCTAACCATTTTCACTATCCAACTATTTAACTGTTCAGCCATTCCAACTGTCAGTCGTCATCAACTACAACTCCCGCCAACTGCTTCCTCTGTCCTCAACTTCAAAATAAGTCCTCAATACAATAATTCGCTATTTAAAATATATAAAATAATTCAACTATTTAAACTACTCAACTATTTAACTGTCAGTTGTCATCAACTTAGACTCCCCGCCAGCTTTTTTCTCTATCTGACCTCCATCTTTTTGCTTAGATTATATTTTAGACAATATTCAACAATATTTCATTCAGCAGCCATTTTTTGCATTTTCATGCACTCGTAATTCCCTGGAATTACATTCTCTAGTTATAACTGTTTTGTCGTTGACTATGACACCACAGTGAAGTTAGTTTCACTTTGCCTATGAGTTCAAATAATAGACAAGTGCAGATGCGTGTCCTCTTCTAGTCACAAACAGGTTTTAGTTAAGCATGGTTTATAGGAATACCTGTTCCAAACGGTCTTGTGTGCAAGCAGATTCCTTCAAATGCGCCGGTTTGAACCAATGCGCTGTTTGAAGTCGGGCTGCTTGCTGTTAAAGGGAATGACAAATTGAACACTGAATCCCTAGGCGTTGATGGGCTATCTTCTGCCCTTCACATTGCCTTTGCGGAACAACTAACCCTTTCCTCCACGTTGTGTACACGGAAAGCATTGAATAGCAAACCCTCCCGCCTACTTCCCAAGGTTTATTAACCCTAATTTCAAAGAAAGATCCACTAGCTATTGATAATTAGAGGCCAATCTGTCTTCTCAATAACGATTACAAAATTTTAGCTCAGATCTTTGACAAAAGAATAAAGTAGTCCTGGATCATATAATTGATGAAACCCAATCTGGTTTCTTAAGACATAAACACATTTCTAACAATATCAGGCTTGTACTGGACATAGACTAGTGATCTTTGCAACGACGAGGCCTAGCCCATTTTGTTTCTAGATTTTTGTAAGGCATTTGACACAGTCGAGCACAAGTTTTTCAGGCCTTAGAGAAGTTTGGCTTTAGTCCTTACTTTTGTGCTTCTATTAAAACCATGCAAACTGCTCTATTAAATAATTTACAGGGACAGGTTTGACATAAATCGTGGTGTCAGGGTTGTCCTATCTCCCCCTTCCTGTTCCTGATCTGTGCAGCTACTCTCTGATTCAATTAAGAGTAGCCCCTTACGGGGGATTTCAATTGCTGGAGAGGAAATCATCATTAGTCAGCTGGCGGATGATATCCTGTTCTTAAAGGATGCCACACAGGTTTCAATAGCTAGGCCTATAATGCAATTCAATTATTTCCCCATGCCTCTGGGCTATACTTAAAGGTCAATAAATGTGAGCTGCTCCTCCCCCTAGTTTAACAACAGTAAACAAGAAACTAACTTACTAGATACTCTCTGAACTTCAATTCCATCATAGAAAAAACACAGAAAATATTTAATCAGTGGCTTCAGAGACCTCTCCATTAAGGGAGAATTTTGTTGTCCAAAGCAGAAGACTTATGCTGCCTGACATATGCAGCCCTTTACCAACCGTCTCTGACCATCCATCATAGGCCATAATGTAATAATAATAATAATAATAATAATAACAACAATAATAATAATATTAAATAATAATAATAATAATAATAATAATAATAATAATAAAGACAGTCGTGATCTAACAATAACCTAGTTAGTTTCATAATTTACCATTATGAGCACAATCATTATTTCTTTAACTCTCTCCTCACAATCATCAATGCATGCAGCAGGCCCTGGCCCTTTGATACATTCTCTTGCGCTGATACACTTCAGCGTTTAAACAGGCGGAGCTGTAGACACCTTTTCACCTTTTAGATAATGGGGTCCTGTGAACTTGCTGGCGCGTGAGATAGTGACTGACAAATACCACGTCCAATCGGAATAATATGATTTTAGATGAGAACCAATGAGAGTCATTTTGTGCGCTGCTAGTTTGGTTGTAGGCTACTGTAGCTGATGAAAAGCATGCACTGAGGGATCGTCTCTAAAAGGGGCTTGTAAGAACCTTGACATGGGGGAAAGGATAATTTAAGCAACTGTCATATCTGCTTGTAAGAAAATTACTTTTCGGATCCAAAAAATATAGTGTTCTGATCAGTTCTGTACTGGTTAACGTTAGCGAGCGAAGTATCTGTCGTACTTACGAATTAGCAACGTTAGCACTAGCCAGTGAAATGTCAATGTTACGTGTTTCAAATTGTTTCACTGATATGTACTAATAACGTAATATATTTTAGAATGCTGTCTTGTCAGCGGTTTAACAGCACGGTGAAATGCTAGGTATGTAGTTAATATAACATAATGATCCTTTGCAGTTATTGACTCGAGCTAGTTAGTTAAGATAACGTAAAGTTAGCTGTTGATCTGACCTAACCTTGCGTCACTGTTTTAATCTTCAAAGCTACAAAGTGACATTGGGAATTTGATACCCATTGTCACTGAAAATTTAAAGCAGATTTAAATCATATGTACTGCCACTGATTGTTAAGCCAGCTGGTTAATCTTACCGGAAAGTTATTAACCTCGTGACTGAGATGCATGTGGTGTTTCTTCATTAATAGCCAACTATTTTATACCAGTGATAGTGAGAAAGATAATCACACGTAGAGGGGTTGGTGGTCAGACAGTTTGACGGTAAGTTGGTCAAAATCAGGTAGTCATAAGCAGATTTGTGATACGTTACGCAATTGGTGGCACCTTGCACATATTAGTGGTCAAACATGTTTCCGTCCATGCAACGTCGCCCAATCTGCGAAATTGGTGCCCGCGCGGTCCGGCTACAGAATTTGACCAGATGTATACATGAGGGTCCAGTCAATAGCAAGAACAATGCCAAACCCGGAACTGCAGCATGGCTTGGTCAACGTGTGGGCCTGGTGCTCGCATGGCTCCAAAGAGCTGCAGAGGGTACAGCTGAGGCGAGCTCTAGGAAGAAAAAGGAAGGCATGATGTCAATTTTTGCCAATCACTGTAGTTTTGTCACGGGCCAGAGGCTTCGGCGCGCCTTTCAGATTGGAGACTTGTACTCCAACCTGTACTCTGAGCGCACCAGGTGGACGCTTGTGGGCAGCATATGGCGCCGCTTGCAGAGCAAAAGTGCTCCAACTAGGAAATTGCTCGCTGCTCTGGCGGGCGTCTTCATGTGGGAAGAGGAGAAGATTCGAGATGATGAGCTTCGGAGGTAAGACCTGCCATAGGTGTTTGAGGACCTACATCTTAGGCTAATAGTTAATACTGGGGTCTGTTATCTGATCATGCACTTCAGCCACCTGTGGTTTATGGTTCAAATAGTTTCTTTTGCATGGGCAAATTGCTAAATCTAGTGTGTGTTAATATTTGCTCACCTGCACAGGTGTGCTTGGGAGCTCCAGGCGCTGGAAGCTGCCAAGAGCCAGCCTTCCACTCCAGACAAATTTGCTGGGCAGATGGAGGCTGGCTGGGAGGTTGTCATTGAGAAGAAGACCTTCAGAGTGTGGAGGAGACCCATTGAGGGCAGCCACCTGTTTGAGTACAGAGGTCAGAAAAATGGGCATATTCTATTCCATATTTCTATTTGGTTACAGTGTCAGGGCATGAACAGCGATTTGCAGTTAATAAAGTGAATGTTGACTGCAGAATGGGGTGGTTGACCGCACAATCACAAGTCTGCACAGTATGTTGACATCAGATATTTGCTGTATGGTTATTATGTTGGGGACCTGCTGCACCTTCCATCCTTGCTTTACTGTATTTGGAGCCACTATTGCTAGTCAGGGGTGCGTTTCCCAAAACCATAGTTGCTAACCAACTAAGCCAACCAACTAAGTAGCTAACAGGTTAGCAACTATGGTTTTGGGAAACGCACCCCATGACGGTTAACTTCTCATTGGAGCAGGATTGAGAGGCCTTATTTTCTTTTGTCAGTTGGAATGCTTTGGCCTTTTTGCCTGCTCTTTCTGTTTGCATTGCAATATTTGGCCTTCTTTTGATCTGCTTGCTCTCTCTCTCTCACCCCCCCCACAGTATTTGGCACCTACAATGATATCACCCCTAGGCAGTTCTTCAATGTCCAGGTAAGTAGAACGGCATGGAAAACAGACAACATCTTAACCTGTTGTTTTTGTTAACACAGTTAGCAAAGAATAGCTTTGAATGTAGTGATTGATTGTACTCCCACCCAGGGCCGTGGCTAGGGTTGTATTCCATATTATGCACTGTGCCGCCTTAATACCCCCACACATATTTAAATCAACCAAACTGCAAATATTAAGACAAAAAGATATACTCTTTTGATCCCGTGAGGGAAATTTGGTCTCTGCATTTATCCCAATCCGTGAATTAGTGAAACACACTTAGCACACAGTAAACACACAGTGAGGTGAAGCACACACTAATCCCGGCGCAGTGCCTGCAACAACAGCGGCGCTCGGGGAGCAGTGAGGGGTTAGGTGCCTTGCTCAAGGGCACTTCAGCCGTGCCTACTGGTCGGGGTTCGAACCGGCAACCCTCCAGTTACAAGTCCGAAGCGCTAACCAGTAGGCCACGGCTGCCCTAAGTATTTGTTTCAACCCAGTTATGAACTGGGGACCTTTTGCGTGTGAGGCGAACGTGATGACCACTACACTATGGAAACATCCTAATACACTATGGAAACATCCTAAACATAAATAGGAACAGAAAGCCCTTCTTAATGACGTCAGCCGACCGATGACATCTCTTATCAAATACCGCACAAACACAAAAGTTTACAACAATCAGACAGCTTTCTAATGTAGGCTATCCTTATGCTGAGAGTCAGGGAAAGTCCGCTCTCTTTGGCTATCATTTGTGCGCGAAGTATGTTTCAATCAAGACATTATGCAAGCTATTTTTATTATTCTAATATTGAAGGATTTTACAAATAAAGCCATGAAGAAATGTACTGTACACACAAGTGCGTACAGGATTACGGCTGCCGGCGGCAATACTCCCACCTGCGTGTCTACCGGGATGGAGGTGTGTTAAATTTAGCCCGTGACCACCTCTCTCTCTCCCGCCATCTATCTCACCTTTGTTCTAGTTGGACACAGAGTACAGGAAGAACTGGGATGCATTGGTTATCAAACTGGAGGTGGTGGACAGGGATGCCAACACAGGCTCCGAGGTGGTGCATTGGGCAACACACTTTCCGGTGAGTTCCTGCTATGGAACACTGTTTCATTTACCAGACACGTGTAGGCATGACATAAATCTGCATGGAATGACATGTCTAGTATTTTTAGTAAGCATAAGTTGTACATGTGATATTTTTCATTTCTGCAATCTGTCATGTTTGTTCTGGTATTCTATCAGTCAATTATTTCCTGGTGTTTTTTTAAATACCAGAAGAGGACATGTTGTTGTAATATAACTGGTATATCTGGTGCTCATTTCTGTAGTTTTTGTAATTCTCTTGCATTGTTGCACATGTCTATCTCTTTGTAAGGCTAATAGAATAATCTAGGGACTTACTTGACCAGTGTAGTCTAGACTAGACTAACAAGGCTTCCTCTCTGTTAATCCCTGCGAGTTATCCTGTGTGGCTGAGTGGATAAACTCTTAACTGTGAAATGAGTGACTTTTAAAACACTGAAATACTGATTTAAAACTGAATAGAAATCAATCGTTGGTATTTTTGTAATAGCCAGTAGCAAATTTTGAAATCACTACACTGCTTAGTGTGGGGTTATTGGTTTTCATGCAGCAGAAGTTTGTCCTCACGTAATCATGTGTGTCTGTGTGTGCGGCCTAGAAGGGTGGTAACATTGGCTTGCCTGTAGAGTTCTGACACTGACGCTTGTCTCTCCCTATAGTACCCTATGTATTCGAGGGACTATGTGTACGTTCGCCGCTACGACGTGGATGTGGAGAATAACCTGATGGTCCTAGTCTCAAGGTAATAAAGCCAGATTGAGTACAATACTCAAAAAAGGTGTTGTCCTCACAGCATTTGTTAGGTACTGTCTGGAAGACAAAGTAATTATCACTTTTTATAACCCGCATTTACATTTATGCATTTAGTTGATGCTTTTATTCAAAGCGACTTACAAATGAGGATTGTAGATACAGACAAAAGAAGATTGTAGCTACAGACTACAGTGTAATAGGAGACCTTAGAGTAACTATAAATTCTGCTTTTACATTAAAAACGCAAGATAGCCAGAGGGTGGCATTCATTTTAAACGTGTTTCTTCACCCTTTGCCCCCTATCCAGAGCTGTGGAGCATCCCAGCCTCCCCGAGACCCAAGACTTTGTCCGCGTGCATGCCTACCGATCCCGCATGGTGATCCGGCCCCATCGCTCCTTCGATGAGGTAGGACTCCCACACATTTAATTTAATGAGCATTTTTCATCCAGAGCAACTTGCAAATGCTTACTGTTTCAAGTTACAGTACAGTCAACTGTGTGTGTGTGTGTGTTCACTTTGGCTCAAATCCATGACCTTCACAATGTTTGCTCCATCTTCTTCCAGTTGACCTGCCGAGACGTTTTTGATTTGACATATGATTATCGAAATTAAGTTAATATTTAACATCAAGTACAAGACTGCGGGTAACAGATTATTCATAAGAGACTGTATTTAACTTTATTATGGGCCCTGATTTAAATGCTGGGCAAAGTCTAAAAGTCTAAAGCTTGCTATATATAAGCTAAACTATGCTAAATCTATTTGTAAATTTAATACAAATCTTATTCTAAACACAAGCAGTGGTGGGTCTGCTAAAAGCTGTCTCACGCTATATGATGATGATGATGTTAGTTAGGGCCCTATGTGTTCAGTGTCTTCACTGTCTCCCTTGTTTTTCTCTGCAGAATGGCTTTGATTATCTGCTCACCTACAGTGACGACCCCCAGACAGTGTTTCCCCGATACTGTGTGAGCTGGATGGTCTCCAGCGGTGAGTTCTCCTCTTTGCTTTGGTCATATTTTCTCATAACAGCAGCGACCATGAACTCAGTCTGGAGATGTGGCTATAGTAATAGATTCCTTAAAAACATATGAGGTTTGAGGTTTCTTTTTCAACTAGTTCAGCAGTTCCCAAACTTTTTCCCAAACTTTTTGACTCCGCTCGCGTACCCCCACCATCCGACACATAAAAATGTAACACATTTTATTGACGCATTCCAGGCATCATGTTTAATTAGCTGCCTTACATGATGGCAAATAATAAAATCAAAACGTGCAACTGGTCTATGAGCTCTCACACTAGAACAACATTATGAAACACAAAGAACAAAGAGAACATAGGCTTAATTTTTTTTTTTTTTTTAAAACATTTTTAACACCTTTCTGACATTGCCCTTTTCATCTCGCGTACCCCCTAGTGGAAGCTTGCGTACCAACGGTGGTACACGTACCACAGTTTGGACATCCCTGAACTAGTTCAAACATTATATAACTTCTTTATTGTGAGCATTTACAGTGTGGTTAGTATTGCATTCATATTTAACAGGTTTTTATGTTAAGAGTATACTACAATGGTAGTTGCTTTGTTTGGTAAACAAATAGTAAGTTCATATGTCAGTGGCGGTTACTACTCGTTTGTGGTACAACAAGATGAAAACGGCATTTGCTAACCCCAACAGGCATGCCCGACTTCTTGGAGAAGCTCCACACTGCTGCCCTGCAGGCCAAGAATCTTGAAGTGGGCATACACGATTACGCTGGCGTCATCAAGCCGCCCGCACCCAACCAAGAGCGAGTGGGCGGAGACAACACACACAACCTCGGAGGCCAAGGTCAGATCTATGCCTGAAGTGGCCACAGAAGGGGACAGACTTTTGGGGGAAACCTTAGCACCATCCCCTTCACCGCCTTTGACATCAAACACTTAAAAGGTTACTGAAAGGAGTCAACAAGCATTCTTCTCAGCCCCCCATGGAAAAAAATCTTCTTCCCATAAAAGACAAGATTATATCTGCATGTGTTTTTGTGGTTGTTTGCTTTTTCTTTTTTTTTTTTTTTTTTTTTTTTTTTTGTCGCTATTTGAGGCCTGGTGAAGCCAACTGAAGGGAAGATTTATTACTTCCATGTTTGCCCAGAGATTTGCCACTGGATCTATCACTCAGTGGCAGGAATATGATCCTCTGGAAGGGAGGGATTGATCTCCTTAAATCTCTGGCTTTCTCCACAAGCGAGAGCCAGATGTTCTTCCCTTGACTGTCAGTCTTGCCATGGCCAAAGCTGAGACTCCCTGTCCCCCCCCATCCCCCGCCGCCGACTTCTCTGTGTGTGCATGCGTGTGTGTGCACCCGTCTGTCCGTCCAGAAACTTTGTCTTTAAATGAAATCTCCTTTGAGCACGAAACGGTTATCCTGCAATGCCCTCAGTGTCGGATCACTCCATCTCAAAAAACCTCAGTCAAGATTTTCAACGCTTTTCCTCTTCGAGAGATTCCGGGGGGGAAAAACAAAAAAAATATACATACATACCAACACTGGGCACTGCTCTTGCCTCAAACAGAATGCAAGGGCTATGTCTGGCTGCCTCTTGCAAACCTTCATCTCACACTTATCTTTGCCTGAGACTGTGAATGTCTGTGTTATTTCTTTGTTTGTTTGTTTTTTATTTTTTTGCTTAAAAAGCTTTGGAAAAAAAATATATAAATAAGAAAACACGACTGCCACTTCGAGCCAAACAGCCTTCAGAAAGATAACCAATCCTCCACATGCTAACAAGGGAGGGTGTGTCTTATGGCAACCACTAGCAGTATCATCAATTGGAGAAGTCACTGGTGGTTTCAGGGGCTTTTTGCGCAAAGCCTGCAGCCCAGCGTTGTGCTCTCTCGTCTTTGAAACCGGGAATCTGTTTGCGTGTGTCCTTTCAGTGCAGGCAGCAAATTCTACCATCCAGTCCTTTTGACGTCCACACAGGTTCTTCCAGACCTCTTTTATGGAACACTGCACTGGTCTCCTACTAAGAACAGGACTTGTGCCAAGATAGCACTGCCTCTTGTGTTTTCTTGCCTATTTACTACAAACACCACATATGCTAAGCTGCTGCATTTCCACCAAAGCATGACTTTCACAAAGGGATGGCGACAGGTGCACAGCTCTTACTCCTGTATATCTGGACTTGCCTGGAAAATGGGAGTGGTAATTGGGTATGTTTTCAGTCTAATGGTGTGTAATTGATGAAAAACCGATGTGCTCTAAAATTTGTTGGGAGATTAACAGTCTGGTTATCTTGATTAGCATTCTGATGATCCTTCCTGAAAAGGTACCATAAATATTGTGTGTGTGCGCGTGTGTTGTGTTGTGTTTTTTTGGAGGTGGTTGTTAAGATGGTGAATTTCAATTAATGTGTTCATAGTATTGATACTTCTGGTCTGTCGGAATTAAATGTTCAGAGTTCAGACAAAAACATGACTTGCTAGCCCTCACCTGTTTGGACTTATAATGCAAAATGTCTCTAAATGGTTGCCAGGTTGAAGTTGTTACAAACAAATGTTAAAGCTAATTGACCCCCACACTGGTGACTTCACACAGAAGGATTGAACTCACGGGCATGGATTATAAAATAGAATATAATCCTTTATTTTTGATCTGGAAAGCTGTGGTAGAATTGAGTTAAACTGTCTCTCTCATATACAGTAGCGCAAGTCATCAAGGCTTTGAGTAGAGCGGAGGTCTACAGACATGAACAGTCTACCTTGTTTTCTGGTGTCTTTCTCTTAGTGCACTTCACCTATGTTGATAGAAGGTTTTAGAATTTCACATTATTTTCATGTGCCGTCTGCTTTGTGTTGGAAGATCTTTCCCCATGTTGTTCTTGCAACTTTTGACTTGTGTGCCACTCCGTTTTTCATGTTATACCAAAATAGCAAAAATAGGTGATATTGTGTCCATATTTGTGTTAAGCAAATGCACTATGGTAATACTGTTTGCCTGTAGGGAAAAAGCTTTTTTGTACTCCATAGAGTAAGTTAAAGCCTGTACAACCTCACTGAATTCAATAATTAATTCATTGTTTTGTGTGTGTGTTGCTGATACATCAGGTCTGAATAACCAGCAATGCGTACTGTACGTGTGCAAATGTCTGGTGTTAAGACTTCTCTTTTTTTCACAGTATTTACTCATTGAAAATGTAGTTCAGAAAAATGAAGCATTTTGCCAAAAGTTTTTTTTTTTTGGTCATATACTCAGATATTTGTTGTCTTTGACTTAGGATCTATTGTTTTGGTTTTGTTTTGATGATTTTTGAGTTAATGATTTGGAGAATATTGTTCATGGCATTTTTTTTTCCTTTCCCATGTTAAATAAATCCATCAACACACGGAGACAAAAACAGTACACTGTCTTTAGTTTCTGAAAGATAAACCTCGTAGGTTACTAGTGTTGCTTTGTTGACGGAGAAAGTTTGTTACTCCTAACCCAAGTTAAGATCTGCTTAAAGTAAATGACCGGCATTTGAAAATGGCAACAAACAATTTTTTTATTTTTTTCTGTCTCGTCCATTTTCAAATGGTGTTCATCTTGGGGTGTGATGGTGTGGTGTTGACTGAATTACGTCAGTATTATATAACATCACTTTCACCAGTAAGGGTTTAGAGCCTATGTAGTCTTTGCTGTTGATAACTGCATTTCTCACTTGTGTTTCAATCTGATGTGAGTTGTCCTAATGCTGAACACTTGGCCTCAAGAAGTCTAATGCTGCCTGCCTGAGTGGAGTTGGTCTCAATACTGATATAAGAAGATGAAATGAAAATGTAAAGATGAATATATGTTGAAAAGATGTTGAGTGCGTGCCACATGTCAGATCACACTGAGGAGAGTTTGATCTAGTTCTTCATTTGTTGATCAAACACTTCTGGCGTGGCTTGAGTGCTTGGTTAAAAAATCATACCTGATACCTGAAGAATGTAATGGCTTCAAGACTTCAAGATGTTCTTTTTATGAAAAATGTATTTACTCACCTACTACTAATTCACAAGGTAGCTTGTTCAATTAGCAACACTGTATGCAGGTACACGAATGTTCTCAGTGTGTGCAAAGTCCCTCTGTGAAAATATGTGTGATTTGATTATGAAATCTGTCTAACTGGTTATCTGAGATTGTCAGGGAGTGGATGGTACAGCCAGTAACAGATTGTTGCTATATGCGTTTTAGCGTCAATGTTGAAAGGAGAGTTCTAATAAAATACAATAAATCTTTTAAGTAAAATGCCTCCATTGATTTATCTTTTTCCTGGTGTGAGCCGAACTGCTTTTGCAAAAATAATACATCATGACACGGGCAAATATTGAGTGGGCTCACTAAAAAAGACTCGCATGCCGTTCTCTACACCCTCCTCTCTCTGCTGATTGGACAGCAACCAAGGTTAAACCTGTCACTCTCATCTGTCGCTGCCCTTTGCGCAATCGCCTTCAGCATCGCCTTCTCTATCAAAGCGTATAAGCTATAAGAAGAACTGTTGGGGGACAGGTTACTGATAGCTGTTGACAATGAAACAGATCTACCCCTGACCTGGTGCGATTCAGGGCCAGAGAAGTTTCAGGGTGAATTGGATTGCCCATGGTGCATTCTGTCCCTGAGGACCATAGAGCTCCAGGCTGCCTGTTGTCAGTGGAGTGATGAATGGAGCAGTTCAGAGAGGCAAGCAGCCACTGGAACACCAGCCAAGGGGCCAAAATATGGGCTCACCAGTCGGCAGTCAACTCTAGTCACACCACTAAAATGGTATTTAACTGATTTTTTTTTAAAAACACCCTCTGATTTAACTAAAATGAATCTACACAGTGAGTAATTAAAAAAAGAGGATCTATAAGTGAGCTGTTCTGATTCAAGAATTTTTTTCAAGAAAGTTCAGTCAGAAATGATTATGCAGTGATTTGGATTTAATGGAAAAATCCATGGTAGTAGGCTGGGTGAACCTAGCCTGATCTGCCGGCGATTTCTTTTTTGCCCTGCAGCAATGTTCAATCTTAAAAGATTGAGCTTGGTCTGGTAAAAAAGCCAGACTATGGTGGTTGCAGAATTGGAAGTTGATGTGTGTAGTATGTAGTCAGTGATGTCAAATCCTGGTCAAAGAGCCCTTGGCGATGAGGAGTGACCACACCATGCTGCTGCGATGCAGTGCCCAAGTTGCTTGAGAGCGCAGGTTTGGTTGGTTGCCAAAGAAATGTTGTCACATCAAATAAATTATTTCATTGGCGGACAACAGAACTACTATGCCACTACATATAATGTGAGCCTTTATTCATGCATTACCAATGGAGATGTTCTGCAAATAAGGACACATCTGTTCCACTACTCAAGTATGTCACACTATGGCAAAGGCTTGATCTGGCACACTATCAAATTTTCAGACGACAGTTTTTTTTTCTCTCTTAAAGTGTGTTTTACAGTGTTTCGATCTAAGAATATGCTAATTCTTCACCAGCTATTGAACATTTAGACTTCAATGCAACTGTATATCTCAGTATTGTCAATGCATCAGTGTCTCATTGGGCTCATGTCTGCCCTCTTTTGGTGATAGAGTGCTAGTACAGGCTCCTATGGAGATGAATGGCCCATAAGAGCCTGTCAGACTGGGAGAAGGACTCGGTCACTCTGTCTCCCCTTGAAGGTTTTTACTGCAACCTGTTGATGTCTTACATTGTAGAGTGTCCCGTTGATTCATTACAAATCAATGGAGCCATATTAAGCAATATGGCTCCATTGAAATTTTATCCTTTCTTCTCTTATTATTCATTAAGTCAAGTCAGCAATGTTCGTTATTCAGTCAGACACTCTTTTTAAAGTCTTTTTTTTATTTTTGTGCTTTTTGTCTCTCAGTCTTTATTGAAAATTGGATACAAAAGGGAAAAACCAACACTTTTATGCAGACATACACATCATGGTTTTGAAGCCTATATCTATTGTGTTTCGTCTAGGGGTCAGATACAATTACATTTGCACCAAGAAGACAAATCAGTGTGGAAATCCAATCCTACTCCCAGTATTGTCTTTGTTCTGCATTACTTCTCCTTTTGTTTTTGTTTTTTCACTTGTTTTACACCTTAAATCTCAGTTGCAATACTATACACAGTCTCAAATATGGGAATATGGCAACTATGCCTCAATGTTTTTCTTAACACAGATACACCAACTGAGATTGAAACATGACTAGTGAACAGAATGTTCTCTCAGAAAGAGTTAGGGGAAAAAACGTGCCTTTCAAAGAATTGGAGTCCAAAAACATACACAAATAGAGAGAGACCGCATTGTGCAAAGGTGAAGAAGAGGCTCACAAGCCTCCAAAGTGCTTGGCTCAACCATGGACAGGAGACGAACTGCATGGTTAGATCAAGCACAATGGAGTCCCGGGCAGACAGAGACACTCAGCTTCTGCATTTGGTTCTTTAAGGAGCCCACAATCTGTAGTGCAGGAGGAAAGGAGTAAGAGAGAGAGAGAGAAAGAGAGAGAGAATGAGAAAGAGAGGGCGAATAAAAGAAGGAAGCCAACAGATTAAAAGAGAGAGTGAAGGAATGAGAAAAAAAGAGATAGAAAAGAATCAGGCTGCATAGGCGAGGATGAGAAGTCGCTATACCACCAGCAAAAGAGTAGATAAATCTGATGAACATGTGAGATGAGGTTGTAGGAGTCATCTAGTGGTGAGAGGATGGATGTAGTTGGATCACCTGTTGTCTTTTTGAAAATGTATCTCTAAAGCAGTGACAATGACCTTGGGTGTGGTGCTCTATTCGCCCAAGTCGTGCCATCAGAATCTGAACACGTAGCTCTTTCCTCAAAACGGAGATGTCCTAGCCATGAAGCATGGAAGGTGATGCCGAAGATGATTTTCGAGTTTGAGATCCACAGGTGAGAAGATGTTCTGGTAGATCTTCTGGCTGATGGAGCTGGGGTGGCGTTGACTCACACAATGAAAGTGAGGAGCCAGGGTGTGGAAGTGATACAGTGCGACTAAGGACATCTGCGAAATTAAAAAAAAGGAGAGAGAGAGAGATTAGTCATAGGTCATACTCTCACTGCGGAAGATGCTGGGCACCGCCCTTTTTGCGCATAAACTGCGTCAAACCACACCGCCCCCTACCCACCCCCAAAGAAATGTTGCACCTCCTTTCCATTTGTAAATTAAAAACTAAAACTGAGATTCTTCGTTTCAATTTTGACCAAAAAACTAAATTTGGTAAAAAAAACTAAAAAAAAAAACGAAATGGTAATAAAATGAATGAATGGTTTGATAATCAAATGACTTGAAATGAACAAGATTTGAAATGAATTGGACTTACTTTTCTCCAGAAATCAATGAGAATCGGGTTTAGGAGAGAGATGGTTGTCACGATAAAGACCCTCAAAATGTCAATAGCTGCTAAATAGAGTTGACTCTTATGTGCTCCACTAATGGACAAGAAGTAGTCTCCTCTCTCAAGGGCAAATATAGATAAGGAAAATAAAACCGTCTCCTCCAGCAAACCAACCATTGGCCATTTCCACAGACAGGAACTCATCTTGGGCCAAACATACAATGACCTCTATGATTAAATGCTCAAGTGAACAACTGGGAGATGGAGCTTTTACCCTCAGACATAAAGGTAGAGATTGCAAGCCATCATGTGTTACTGGTAATCTCGTTATCCATTTTACTCTGTTTGCTCTTCTCCCCAAAGGGACTCTTAGTAGGAAACGGGAAACCCGGGGTTCCACATCAGCTCCATGGCTTTTGTCAACTGCTGCACTTAGTTTAATGAAACCTGCCCATTCAGAGCATGAATGACGGCCAGCGTTATGGCATTGAATGGGAAATTATGGATGGGAAAGGGACGATGGAACGAAATTGGGATGTGGTTTCCCATGGACATGGAAATATGGGGGAAATGGAATTGAGGGGATGATGGTGACCTTTGGTGAGGACTTTTGGAGACTGACTGACAAAGATGAGAACAATGAAATGAGGAAATTGTGGTGATTTTACTTTTCTTGGCCTTACCTTTTTGTGTTGTCTGTTTGGTGTTCGCTTTTGACTGGACTGTCTTTCTGTTTCTGCCTTCACCCTTTCCCAATATGAGTCGCACTGTTTAACGCAAAGTAGGTTTTACCCACCAAGAGAGGACAATTTAAGTGTGACCGTTCTCTCCTGAAAAAAAGTAAAATTTCACTTTTCAAAATACATTAGCATAACACGTTAAAGTCAGTCATTGATTTCATCCACGAAAGAAAGCACTCCCACCCCAAAAAGCCGACCATGACGGTCTTCGAAGTCAAAGACATGGAACCAAATCTTAACCTTGACGTACCTTGCTCAAGAATTCTAAGGAGGACCAGTTGCTCTCATTCGTGTTGTCCTCTGGATGGACCTCTTCGCATCTCCACTCTCTGTTTTCGGCCCAAGTTTTCTTAGCGTTGGGCTGGAGAACAGCCTTCGTTCTGTCAGTCAGTCAGTTGTGGTAGCTGCAGCGGAGAGACTTGCGCTCAAAGCTGGGCGTCCCGACTGGACCCGTGAGTCCGACTGGATAGCAGACCATCCCGAACTCCTCTCCTTCCAACCAGCGCCCACCCCCCGCCCCTCCCTCAAACCGAGGGGGGGCCCCATCCTCATGTCCTGGGATAGGTGGACCGCTGAGGGGACTATGGATCGGGTGGGGTGGGGTACTTGTCATTGGGAGAGGTACCAAACAGGGAGGGGGCAAAGGGGTGGGGGGGGGTTGGGGGGCATGTGATGGTAGAGGGCTGTCCAGTTCCGCATTTCATGAATATTAATATTGAGTTTTCCTTCTAACTTGGGTAAGAGGATGGGAGGAGTAGGCGGGGGTGGGGTGGGGTTGGGTGGAGCTGGTGTGTATAGGGGGGAGCACGCTTTAATTTTGTTAGAGGGGGAAGTGCTTTATTCACTTAATGGCTTTTATTAGTGCCCGGACTTCAACTCTTTCATTAGCTAAAGTGCTGCTATAATTTACAGGAGAAAGTGCAGCAGAAGGCTGAGAGTGGTAGGGGGAGGGGTGGTGTCAGGGTGCAACTGGATGGAGTAGGGGGTGGTGGTTGAGTGTGTGTGTGTTGGGGAAAGGGGGGTATCATGTCGTTTGCCATCATGTTGGCCAGGAGAAAGCTCAGCAATCTCTTCTTGTAAAAAGGAGGGAAGAAGTCTACCTCTGCCAGCATGAACCCGTTGACACCGTATGGGTTTGCTGACATCTCAAACAGAGAGCATCAGGTTATCACCTTGCGATGCCTTTGTTGGAACGCTACATGTATACTAAGTCGTCATCATGACTATGTATCTCATTAAACAATGAGAGGTCATTTATGTCCATGACCATCTATAGACCCTTTCAACAAGGTAAACAAAAACAATGCTTGAACATTCTATTTGGGCCCCAATCTACTTCCTCTGCATTAAGATAACATATGGAATGTTAAAACGGAAGTCTTGTGGGGCCAACTATGATGCTGATAATGGAACTCTCTTGAAAGGGTCCATAGAGAGAGTTCTATTCTCAGCATCATAGTTGGCCCCACAAGACTTCCGTTTTAACATTCCATATGTTATCTTAATGCAGAGGAAGTAGATTGGGGCCCAAATAGAACGTTCAAGCATTGTTTTTGTTTTTATTGTTGAAAGGGTCCATACACCTTTATGGGGGATCTAAAAAAAGTCTGCATTTTTTGTTTCCTTTCTGCATCTTTTCATGTATTTCCACATGCTGTAATACAATGCCTGAAGATCTAAGATCTCATTCCTATGATAAATGTATTTTGCTTCAGTGCCTTTAACAGTGTCCTGACTCTTTTGTGAATGTGAGAAAATGTGTGAAAATTTTCATCTGAATAGCTTGGCAGAATCCCAGCCTACTGCTGCTTCTGTGGTTCGTAAATGGACCAGAGTTCTGCGGCAGTCATAGCATCCCTCAAGGACATTGTATCAGATATCTTCATCGGTGTCATAACGCTTTTATATGCAAACAACATTTCTGCTGAAGGAACCTTTAGGATATGAGCCGTTTGTTGCAGTATAGCCTCATGAGGTGCTAGTCGCGGGTTTAACAACATTGCTTGTGAGGTTAGGAAATGGCAATTTTTGCTGGTATTCAGCAAAGAGTCCCAAACCGACACTTTGGGTGCGATGTCTGATTATCCTGAGTGACTGTCTGGCATCAAGTGAACGTGAGGCATGGGGGTGGGGGGTAAGGGGGAGGGGAGGAGTAAAAAGAGCCTGTGGATTCCATACGTCACAAGCCGAGACGACAGCGCGGCACACGCTGCATTTCAATTGAGCTTCATGGCCGTCGCGACACGTCCATGCAGTCCCACCACAACTACAATGAATCCAATTACTTTCATTTAACCCAAGTGGGACTTTCTTCTGATAAAATTAATTTATTATGCCACATCTACTTAAATGGGATTGGTTTAGTGAATGAATCAAATCTGCATACCAGTCTGGGACATTCTAGACACTGAGAGCATATAATTTGTAGTGCTGCAGCATAACCTAAAAGTGGCATGCACAAAAGAAATGCTCTACATACCATTAAGACTGTATGAATATGTTTGTATCAGAAGACAACAGTGAAGGGGAATCCGCATCAAAGAAAAACAGACGTAGATGAGCTATCTCACCTTTACCTTGTCTTTATTTTCAAGCCTTTTTAAAACACATATGTGGGGATGCAAGACCTCATTCCCCTTCAATGGTTTGTAAGCATGACATAGGGTGTGTAGGTAGGGACTGGGATGGGGGTTTAAATCCACTTATTTACAAACATTTCGATGGTATTATGGCTGTTGCCTTGTATTTTCTTTTTCAAACATCAGATGATCACGGCATTGAGGATGTCTTTTTTTTTTTTTGGCCCTTGAGGAAGTGGAGTTCACTCCCCAGAATTTGAAACGAATCATGCAAAGCATTAGTGTCCTTGGGGTCTTTTCCGATCGATGTCTTTACTTCTTCACGAGCTGGATCACGTCCTCGTCCTCCATTAAATGCTCCCTTCCGACCTTCTGCGGGTTGTGCTTCACCGACGCCCCCCACACCAGTGCACTGATAGGAAAGGGTGAAAGGGACAGAGGTCACTCATGGGTCATTCAGGGTTAATGTCTTAGGGTTAATTTTTTTTAGGTCATTTAGGTAATGTATGAAGCAGGGCTCAAGGTAAATACAATTCTTGGTGACTGCAGTAATAAAAAATGAAAATCTCAATGAAGTTCTCAAATTTCAAGGAAATCAAATGATTTTCAAATTTTGAATGACCCAGGCGTTCTTTCAGGCTTTCTTTTCTTTTCTCTGGCACAGTGCTCAAGAACTTTAAGCTCTAATGAAGAAAAGCCTTCATAAAGAGCTAAAACAGACTGCACAAGGACATTTCTTATTTTGTGTGCACTCACAAAAAATACTTTCACCCAACGACTCAAACTCTGTTCATTCAGTTCTGCTTACTCGTCAATTTTTGTTCAAAAGGAAAGATGGGTGAATTGTGGCACTTACTGCTTTAACTCTTTGACGAGGTTTTTGTGAATCTTCAGACAGAAGTCCTCCACTGTGGTGTGGCCATCAGGCAGGACCACAGGAGAGGTGTAGTCAGGGAGCTGCCCTTTGGGCTTGGTGTAGCTGGAGGTGGCAATAACGAGATCATGAGAGGAGATTCTGCCACGGTATACACTACACACAACTGCTTCCTGATCTGTGATAATGTCCAACCTCAAAATATTTTTGATCATGTTTAGGTATGAATGTTATTGGGTGCAATACAGGAGGGGGGATTAATCATATCTACATACCAACTCATTCCTAAAACACAGCAAGTTATTGCTATTTGAATAATTGTGCCCGAGGGCTTGCTTGCTTACATGCGCACTAGATGCAGGTAGTCCCAGATCCTCTCAAGCAGGTCATCAAAGTTCCAGCGGTGGTGAGCGGAGATGGGCACACAGTGAGGGACCTTGTAGATGATGTCCAGCTCCTCCACAGATATCTGGTCGATCTTGTTGAGCACGTAAATGCAGGGAATGTAGACCCTGTGGAGATAGAGAGTGAACAGGAGTAGCAGGTTGTGAGTGTGGGCTAATGCAGAGGAGACGGTGGTGGCGCGTGACCTCTGAACTCATAACAATCACAACTAGGGGTGGGCGACATGGACAAAAAATAATATCTCGATATTTTGTGATTTTGACGATAATGATAATTAGTCGATATCCTTTAAAACATTTTTTGTAAAAAGTCTGAGTCGCTTTACAGCTCATTATTTATAAGTAGCATCAATACAATAGTAACCAATAACCTAACCTGTGACTTTTTAACCAAATCAACCAATGCATTGTCACTCTATGACACATTCCAATTCTGCCCCCACTTGAGTGTGTGGCAATGACATGAGTATAAGTATAAGTATATATACTCTTTTGATCCCGTGAGGGAAATTTGGCCTCTGCATTTATCCCAATCCGTGAATTAGTGAAACACACACACAGCACACAGTGTACACACAGTGAGGTGAAGCACACACTAATCCCGGCGCAGTGAGCTTCCTGCATCAACAGCGGCGCTCGGGGAGCAGTGAGGGGTTAGGTGCCTTGCTCAAGGGCACTTCAGCCGTGCCTACTGGTCGGGGTTCGAACCGGCAACCCTCCGGTTACAGGTCCGAAGTGCTAACCAGTAAGTCACGGCTGCCCCCAAATGCAGGCTAATGCAGAGGAAACAGTGGTGGCGCGTGACCTCTGAACTCATAACAATCACAACTAAAAGCTATTTGAACAATTTACACAGACTCCACTCTGTGCTGGGAGAGGAGAATCATATCCTAAGGGACAGTGCACAATTTACATTCAGTTGCAGACATAATATTCAAAATTCGTATGTTATTTTTTCTTGCGATAGTTTTGGGACTTTCAAGAAATGTTTAAAGACTTATCTGTTCACCTTGCACTAATTAACTTAGAGTTATAGTTTGTATATAGAGTAATGGTTTTAAATCGAAAATCAAGTTTTTTTATTTAAATCGATTTGTTTTTATGAAAACAGATTTTTCTCTTTAAATTCCATCACTGAAAAACATATCTGGCGTGGGCTATTTCCAATGTCTCTAAATGTTACCCAGCTGCTGATGGACAGCAAACATAGGCAGGATCTGATGTCAAACGTAATAGAGCTCATTAGTGAGGTCATCCATGAGAATAGAGGCTTAGGCCTACAGCACAATGTATAACGATACTGGTAATGCAAGAGTAGGCCTAATGTCGGCACTACACAACTTGTCTGTTACCACCTTTGGCCTACTACCAAATACACAACTTGTCTGTTACCACCTTTGGCTTACTACCAATTGGTAGTAGGCCAAAGGTGGTAACAGACAAGTTGTGTAGTGCCGACATTAGGCCTACTCTTGCAGCCTACTCCGCCTCTGAAAAATACGGTGCTCTTCGTTTCGCCGGTTTCAATCATTCGACTCTCAATAGATGATGCCTTTATAAGTTCGCCGTGAACGCGCACAACTCTAGGTTATCTAACACAGGGTTGATTGCACGAACTGGTAACCGGTGTTTTGGAACCGACAGCTCGGATTTAGTCGCCACAGGTTCAGACAACCCAGAGGTTAAGTTTTATCTCAGTGTTTGTTAAACCTCCTTCCTGGAATACCCCGCAGCATGACGGAGAAACACTCAGAGTGTGTGTCTAAGACTAGATGGCATCTGACACGTACCGGTTGCCCTCCACCACGTCAATGAGGTCGTCAGCGGTGGCGTCGCAGCGCAGGGTCACATCGGCGTTGTGGATCTTGTACTCAGAGAGGATGCTCTTCACCGTATCACCATCCAACTCACTCTGAGCGCACTGCGTGAGACAGACAAGATGTCAATATCTTTGCCCAAGAGGTTAATGGTGTGTGTGTGTCAAGTCACAAGTTGTCACTTGTACATAAAGTCCAAATGACTTTTGTAGGCATTTTGTGCACTCTCTGTCCTCTCTCCATAACACTATATTTACACATTAGTAAACGAAGCCATTGCAAGCATAAAAGAAAATATGACTTGAGTGTTATGTACTGAGTGTTAACCATATTCATACACATTTTCAGTGAAAGATGTTGTTCATCTATTAGATTAATAAAATGCATATAAAATACATGTACTAATATCAGAGTTTACGTTAGCCTAAATCTAGAGCGTATAACATTAATTAGTCTTGTATTGCACAACATATACAATAGGCTACCATGACAACTCAAATAAACATTTGTTTTTGTATGTCAAGTTTGCACAAGCAGCAGAGAAGGCTCTCATTCTATGAAGTCGCGGCACAAGTCAGCAGGAATTCTTGGAGTAGCGGTTGTGTTGCAGCTAATTTATTAAGCATGGTTTCAAGTTATTTATTGGGACTATTCCTATTTTAGGGAGGAAGTCCATGGCAACTAAAACGATGTCACGACCATCCATCTAAAACTTTCAGTAAGGGTCTTTACCCACTATCAGGTGAACAGGCATGACAGTTCATCACAGCTGTTGCCTTGTTATAAGGCTATCAGGTCTGTGGGGAGGGGCCACTGGGAGTGAGAGGAAAGGGGCTGTGATCGCGCAGTAATTAACTTAAACAAACAACAATATCATGCCTGTTTTTAAGCTCACCTATGTTGACCACAAAACGGCTAGAGCCTGTTTGCAATGTGTGCACAGCACCAGAGTGTGCAACTTCACTGAATGAATGCAGCCTTCTCTGCTGCTTTTGCAAAGCTGCTCAAACAAACAGCTGGTACTGACTACGCTTAATAAACTGCATTGTTGAAAGATATAGTTTTTGATTTTGTGCTGATTAAATGTATAGGCAATTATATGACTGTTTAGAACATGTCCAGCAGATTTTCTGTATGTCCGGTATTCAGTAATATTACCGGACATTTTGTTCGGTCCAAAAAAAGTCTAGCGGAACCTCTGACTAATATATGTGTGCAAAGGCCTTTAGTGTTGTTTAACTACAGGCCCATTCATCGTTTCCTCAAGTTTCAGCTGTGGACCGTCTCCGCTGGGCATGCCGAGCAGCTCAACAGGATGCCTCTTCTGGCCTGCTCTGGAGCATACGTGTTACATATTACGTACGGTGGCGGTGAAGTTGATGCCACCCTTGTCCTTCTTCTTGAAGCCGATGTTAGGCGGAGACTTGTTGAGGCGGATCCCGAAGCCCTCCAGCTCGTGCTCGATGAGCTTCTTGTGGCCCAGGGGCTTCAGCACGTCCAACACGATCAGGATCAGGTTACAGGTACGTGCCACTGTCTCACACACACACACACAAAACACACACACACACACACACACACACACACACACGGGCGACACACGCTGTTACACAACAGACTCATATATCAGTTCAAGCATGTTTTCACACATGAAGGGTCACATACATGACAAAGACATCAATTTTGGATGCCTGGGTGAATAATACATGGACACCCATCTATCCACATAACTGTGTGTACTTATGCTGTTCTGTTCAAAAGTTTGCGGTCACTTAAAAATCTCCTTTGTTTTTGAAAGAAAAGCAAATGGAGTGTTTGTTAAAGCAACGATCACTGACAAACATAATTTTAACTAAAGATTATTACTTCTAACCAAATCAATGACTATACTGTAACTGTATTTCCAGTCCATTTAGCTTTATTTCCTATTCAAATCATTTCATGGAAAACAAGGAACCTAAACTTTGTGTGTGTGTGTGTGTGTGTATGCATGTTCATATTCTTAGACCCATCCCATTTTCACATGAAGAAACAAAGGCATCTTCTCACCTGCAATAACCTGTCGCCCTCTACCTTTGCCATCTTTGGCTCCCTCAATAATACCAGGCAGATCCAAGAGCTGAGAACACACATAGGATACAAATGTCATCAGTCAAGAAAAAACCCACCCAGCCTACACAGTCTTAATTATCTAGATCAACGATAGCATACATCAAGGTAGAAATGCACCATATATGACCTACAGAGTCAAAATGCAAGGTAACTTACAAGTGAATATTTCAAATTCACATTAATCAAACTGAAGCTTTAGTATGTTTAGTCAAAAGAGAGTACAAAAGCATCCGTCTTTTTCCAAACTGTGAGTTGTTGCCCCGTCCTCACCTGGATCTTGGCACCCTTGTAACGGATGACGCCAGGCACAGTTGTAAGGGTGGTGAACTCGTAGGCAGCCACCTCCGAGTACACACCAGCGAGGTTACTCAGAAGCGTCGACTTGCCCACTGACGGGAAGCCCACAAACCCGATGCGGGCATCACCCGTTTTTGCCACATCGAAACCTACAGAGGACAAGGGTTAGAAAGAGGTTTGAGGAAGGGCTGTGGTAGGTTACAGATATCAAACTAGGGTCCATAAGACTGGAATATTGGTAAAACCTGTAAGGAAAGGATTATTTCAGCTTGGACCACCACCAAGATCACCATATAGAGCCATCTGTGAGAAATGGGGCCCTCTTCTGTCCAACCTTTGTCCTACATCACAAACTGAGTCTATGAATCCATTATACTTTAGAAATCATTTCAGGACTGGCACACTGACACATAATAGTCAGTCGTTTAAACTACAGATTTCTAATAATCAAAACCATTCATGTGAGTCACAGATCAGAACAGCAATCTCTTTAAAATCTTATCGTAACCTCATATTGTTGTCTTTCAAGCTAAATCAGTGCCACGTCTAAACGGAAAAGGCACCAAACTTTTGGATTACCTCAGAAATGAAAACTAAATCAAAACGGAGGTGTAACTGGTGAATGATGACAAAGCTCTGTGCTGGAGTGGTACAAAACATGACAGGACTTTCTGCTGAGATCTGCTAAGGTCCAAATATGCAGCAGTTAGGCGTTCCTGCATGGGAGATACTGTACAAATCCCCTTCAATTAGGTATGGCCTGCCATGTCTGCATTCCCCAGTTTCGGTATGCTAACTTCTTCCATCAGGGTAAAAAAAATAATGAAGAAAACGGCTACTCTTGCGCCTTAATTGATGAAATCATACTATTCAGTGTAGCACAGGTCAGCACAAGTAGATTGGACCATCATTACACTCATTTATATCCAGAGCTCAAACCCAGTGCACTGCTTTACATTTGACCAATGCACTGTAAAACCTATGCCAAATGCCTTGATGACAAGACGGTGGGCACACAGTTACACACCCTCTCCTGTGCCACCCCCACTTCCTCCTTTTGGGGTGATGAGCTCCCTCTTCAGCTTGGCCAAGCGAGCCTTCAGCAGACCCAGATGGTGAGCCGTAGCCTTGTTCTTCTGGGTCCTAGCCATCTGCCAAAACAATAATCATGCAACCTGTAGCTCAAGTTCAAATTTACCTTCACATCTGATAGTGACATTGAGGTGCATTACAACCTTCATCCTAGACGAGTCAGGGATATCAATCTGGCACAGGCTAAAAAAAATCATACTAAGAAGCCAATAATATTATATTATCAATTGCTAATTGACAATTCACGTTCATCCCAAACCACCCCATAATTTCTGGACTGATCTTGGAGTGCCATCGCTTGATTTCAAAATGTAACTCAAGGTAACGTTATCTAGACACAGAGCTTGACAGGTCAAACTAATTTGAAATATAAAATTTTTGAATGGCTTCCTGAGACAGATGTGAAAATTAAACATCCTCTGCGAGGTAGACAAGTTAACCATAGACACGATAACGGCATGTAACTCAGCAACCTGCTCTGATAACCAAGTTGAGTTAATGTTTTAAAATCAAGAGTTGATTTAATGTTAGCATAGGCTTGCTGAAACCAGGAACGCATTAACTGGTTATGATGGCTAACCGCTAACGATAACCAACGTATCTTAACGTTAGCGAACTACTAGACTACAGACTGTGACAAACTCGCAAAACACTACATTCCTACCGAAACTGTACTAATTTACAAAACCACAATTCACAGCTGTATGAAACATCAGTACTCAGTTTAAAAAGTACGTACATTTTAAGAAAGATCACACTTCGCCTAACAGTTAGTGCTACAACGTGATTCATTAAGGTTAGCTTGCTAGTTAACGGTAAAGTTCTCTCCTCAGTTAATGTGTGTTTACCTCGTTCTCGATTTCTGCGATTTTTGCAATTAAACTCATTTTGATGCAGGTTCGTGTACACCAACTACTAAAAGAAATTATATAGGTAGCTACTCAGCCACAACAAAAATTATTCAACACGTTGACAGCAGACTGTCGATGTTACAGCAGCAGGCCCGAAGCCAACGCAGCTCTCATGCTGCTCACTGATGTTGGTTATCGCGATATTTCTTCTTAATCGTTGCTCCTTCGGAGAGGTTTCATCATGGCTTTTGGTTGGGTACCCTGCCACCTATTGGAGTGGCATGTTGTTTTTGTCCGAAGCGACTTAACAGTAGAGTAGTCTTATGTGAAAATAACATTAGTTAAAAATAATAGTTTCAAATAAAGTTAAGCCTACATTAAGCATAATAGTAATAGTGTACATACTGTAACTACATATTCTATATACTGCTCTACCCCGTAATCAACATCTGTCTCTATACTGTTCAGGCCTACTGCACATACACTTATTTTTACTACTACTATAATGTTACTGTTAATACACTGCACATACCTGTATATACTGTATATACTGTTAATACAGCATATCCATATTCTGCTCTTATAATTGGCCAATTACTGTTAATACACTGCACATATCCTTACCGTAAACCATGTCTCTTAATTGATTAACTGTATACTGTCTACACTACACATATACTGTTTACATCCACTACCTGTCTATACTGTTTACATTGCACTTTTCTGCTTTTCTGCTGGGGGGTTAGGGCAGCAGGCTACAGCGCCCATACCATGTACGGGTCCGAGTGCCCACGGGGACCCAGGTTCGAATCCGACTTGCGTTCATTTCTAGATCCTGCCCCATCTCTCTCTCCCACTTGCTTCCTGTCACTCTCCGCTGTCCTGTCCAAATAAAGGCAAAAAAGCCCAAAAAATGTACTTAAAAAAAAAAAACTATCACAAGAACGCAGAACACTAGGCAACTCATTCCACCAACCACCAAGGAAGTCTTGATTGTGACCTCGTAGCATTAATGAATGACACTGCAGACACTCATCAGTGGACCGCAGTCGGCAAGAGGGGACGTAGAGCTGGATCATGGAATTCAAGTAGCAAGGTGCAGATCCTGTAACTGTCCTATACTCTCTATCCAGAGGGAGGGATCTGAATTTAACTCTACCTGCTTGAGAGTACTAACAGAAGAGTTACATGTGTCTTTTTTGGCTGATTAAAGACCAGACATGTTGCAACATTCTGAATCATCTGTGATGGTCTCACTACACAAGTAGGTATAGGCCAGTTAACAATTAATAGCAATAGTCCAGCTGGGAAAGATGGGAAGACCTATAAGGAAAGATTAATATACTGAACATGCATGTAAACCGTCAAGAATGTCCACACTGTTTTTTTGCTAAATAGTTTCATTTTATTGTTTAATATTTCTTTTGCATACAGTATATTCACTCAAAAGTATTTATGTTGGTGAAACTTCATCCACCATTTATAATGTCAAAGCTTTGTAACCCATACATCCCATGCCAAAATCTGGGGTAGGATTTGGATAGGACATCCATCAACCTCCACACCATAGTTCTGGGCTCTGATAAGACCCCCTGGGAAGACATTCGGACATTCACAAAAGAAAAGAAAAATTAGTTTATATTGTTACTGAGTAGTGAGAGTTCAGCGTGCTTTCTCTGCCTCTTGTTAAACAGGGCTGTGCTACACAGAGGTTGGAGGCTGGTCTGACAGAGATGCTTAGATACTCAGTTCACTGCACTTGTTTTTTGCCACTCTGACACCCACAGAGACACAGTAGACCCATATATGGAGCTTAGGCATAACCAGACCCCTTTATTGTGAAGGCTGTATGGAAGAGTTTGGAAACCTCTTGTTGTGTTGCTGTACATTCCTTGTGATCTATTGTGTTTTTTGGAGATGTGCTTTGTTGAGTGAAAACATATAAAAATAGGCATTTCCAAAGTGGTGTGCTGCTTTTCCCAACGACTGCCTCCTGAGAGGTAGCATCCAGAAGATGGCCTCTACCTCTTTCTGGGGCTATTGTTAGCGCACAGCGCACAATGGGTCAAATGATCTGAGGGATGACTGCTCTAAGCTGTTTTTACTTCAGATCTGCAGAAAGTGGTGGTATCTTCCGTCTGAATGTTTAGAGCCTATTTAGGAAGTATAGGTAAGTAGCACTAATGAAGCAGTATTGGAAGCGGTCTACAGTAGTATCTAAAACCATATAGCACAGGGGGGAGTTTGAATTAAAGTCGCGATGGAGGGTTGCTATGGAAGGGCTTGAAGTTACTATAACCACAAGCTGCGAACATTCTTGTTGCTGGACCTTCAGGTCATTAACCCCTGTCCTAATGACTAAATATACTTTTTTCTTTTGTTCTAATGAGCAACACAAATCAAAATTTTAGTCAGTCAGCATTGAAGTGCATTGTGAAAAGTAAGTGCAAGTATAGATTCAGATGCATTCCCTTTTTTGAGAGGAGTAAATTGTTTTGCAGTATAGCCCCCCCATCCCAAAATATATATATATATTTAATAGGGGCCTGAACAGAAATAAACCAACTACATTGTTGATGCTGTTTCTCATTGTCTGACATTCTACAGGGTATTTTTGATTGACAAGGAAAGGGGAGCCTACGGAAGCAACCCTTATTTGCAAGGTTGCACATGCCCAGAAGAGACTGTATTTTTAAATTCCTCAATAAAAAGTATTAAAAGCATGCAGGTTTGAGCGGCCAAAATGCACTGAGCACGCCACAAACAAAGTAACAAAAAAGAAGAAAAAAAACAATTAAAAGAAAAGGGAAGACTATTAGGTCATCCTCAGATTGCTTAAGCAGAGACGGTGCTTTGAGGATGTGCTATAGCTTAGCACAGCAGGTTTGCACCAGAGGCTGTCACTGCTTCCCTGAAACCGGCCCGAGGTGACGGATGGACATGGTCCGACTTACACCCTCACTTACACACACACGCACACACACACACACACACAGTCTAGTCTCTGACCTCTACACATCCAGGCACCTTTTAATAGTTTTTACTGAGGAAAGGCATTCTCTATGATAATGTCATCAGAAGGGAAAAAAGTATAACACATTTCTGAGGTAATAAAAAGAATCTATCAACAGTATGTTGAGTAATCTGTTTAAAAAAAGCAAAAGAAAAAGGAAGAAAATATTGCCTCCCCCCTCCACAAGATGCCTTGGATTCTGTCATCAGAATGTCAGGCGTAATGCTTCTGTTTCAAACCCTAAGGCTTTACAGTAAATGTAATCTGGCCATTTAATGGCAAAAGTCTTCGCCTGTAGGTTCAAAGGAGGGGAGCAGGAGAAACAGAGGACAGTTGGAGGTGTATTTTTTTCTTCTTCTCTGACAGTAGTTGATCTGTCTGTTCCTGTTATTGTTCCCTCCATCCACCATCCTCCTTTCTCCTGGCCCAAAAGCCTCCGCCTAGCTGCTCTCCGAGGAGGTAGGGGGCGCCGTGGAGGAGGAGCGCCGCCGCGAGACCGACTGCGAGCGCTCGGGGCTGTGTTTGTCGTACGGCTGCAGCTGCACCTCCAGGAAGTCCCGGTGCTGCTGGCTGATGAGCTGGCTGATGAGGCCCGGCAGCGCCTGCAGGTTGCCTAGCAGCGTCTCCAGCTTGGTCTCCAGCAGGGCGATGCGCTTCTCCATATCCTCGCCGCGCTCGTTCAGGTCCGAGATCAGCTCGTACATGATGTTCTGGGTCTGCAGGCGCCAGGCCCAGATAAGGCGGTGCGTGGCCGAGTCGGAGGAGCGGAGGAAGAGATAGGAAGGAAAGGAGAAAGGAGAGAGCTAGGGTCAGAAGAGGAAAGGGAAAGCGATCACATTGGGGCCAGGTCAGTTTGGGTTAACTGGGCGAAGACGTGTACTAGGGAGGAGGGTCTCTACAAAAGCATCTCTGACAATACATATGCTTTTAGGAGGGCTTGTTTATGTAAGTGTCATTGTTAAATATCAAACTATATTTAACAAACTATACTTTGATAGTGTAAGCAGAAAATATAGGGTGAAGACTATGGTATGTAATGTATCTGAATAGTGTTATTTTCTGTAACACACCTTGAATCTTCTATTAAAAAGAACAAATGGTCCTTACAGGTGCTAGAATAACACTAAACACAGACATGGGGCAACACAAAGGAAAAACAGAAGTGTAAGGAGGAAGAAAGAATAATCATCAGGGTATAAGCTGACAGGGGAAGCATCTATATAGCATATTTCAGGAAAGTCAAGAGCAATATAAAATGCACCATTTTATAAGGGAAGGGAAAGATTTTAACTTGCACAAACATACTTTAATTTTCTTACTAACTATATAGAACATTTTTTTTTTTACTTTCCCCATAACCAAAACTGTTCCACTGACAAACAGATGTACCTATTCAGTGAGTAAATATAACGTCAATTTCAATGACATCTCTTTCAAACATCATAACAAATTCTGAATCTCCAGAAATATAGTTTGCATATAGCACCACAGAAGCTGTGTTGACAGCTATGTAAAATATCACTGACTTGAGACGCATTTCAAAGGGTTGCGTCACCCTTTGGCATAAATTGAAATTAGTTCCACTGTGTCTCTGCTTCAAAAGGCTCTCTTTAAAATGGAAGCACCACATATATAATATGAAAGGAACAAAATGATGCAATCACTGAAATATCAGCGAAATTGGACTGACATATAGTTTAGATATGATTTTGTCAAAGACGGTACAATTTTACAGTCCTATCTTAAACTACTTATAGAATGAGGAAAGAGTGAGTGGTTTTACGTTCCATATGGACAGGGAAAGAACAATCAGCACCATTTTCCTAGTACATACAATCAAAAATATGTTCAGAAGCTATAAATCAACATTACTGGAAGATGCCCTGGAGCTTTTTAATGATGCACACTTTCTTGATATATATATATATAATTATATATATAAGTCTTATATAAAAGGCCTCGGAGACTGTGAACATTTTTTGTCCCCAAAACAGAGTGTTATTTCACATGATTAATACTCTGCCGCCCTCTTCTGGCCAAAGCCAATTACAACACCCATTACAGATGCCCAGTGTACCAGAGGCTGTCACACATCCCACTGCAAATTTCTCTCAATGTCACATGCCACACCGCCCCGCCCCACTATCCCCTGGCAGCCAGAGCTCTGCTGCCGTGCCAGCCAATCATGGCGACCGGATCTTAATATCCGCCGCTGCTCGTGCCAGTGGGGATCAAACCCAGTGTGTGGTGATTTTAACAGCTGCGGACGACTGAATGTCAAAGCTGTGTGTGTGTGTTTAAGAGAGCAGAGAGTAAGCTACAGAGAGCAGTGTGTATATGTGTGTGTAGAAAAGACATAAAGAGAGAGGTAGAGAGAGAGGAATGATAGAGTGAGGAAGGAGCAGAAAGAAAGAGAGAGGGAGAAAAAAAGAAAGGTATGTGATAAATACAGAGAGAGAGGGTGGGAGAGAGAGAGAAAACGTGTGCTTGTTCCAGCTGATTCATCACATTGCAGGGTGTCTCCCTTCACAGTTTTTTCTCTCTCCCTTTTTTTGCTGAGTCAAGCTGGCGGCGTGCCTGGTGTTCCCCAAGGTTTCACAGTTCTCCTCCGAGCCGAATCACCATTAAGAAAAGGACACTTGAGATGCAGCAGAGATATTTCAAGCACATAATGCCTATCCCTGAGAAATCTAATACTATATTATACAATCATTAAAGGCTATAATTGCATTGGATCTCTGGGAGATGTCTGTGGCAGGCCAGAAATAAGATTATGACAAATTGAATAATCACAAAAACATAATCGCTTAGGATCCAGTAGGGGTCGGTGCCCTAGAAAATCCTCAGCCTGCAGTGGACACAGCAGTTCTGACTTCCCATTAGTCTAAACACAGCGTTCATTTGTTATATACATAATGGCAGAGAACTGACACAGCAAAACTCACAAGTTGCATTCTACCTGCACACAACAATGCTACAGAAAGTGGGAACCAACATCATGTTAAAAGATTACACTAGTAACACCTAAATTCAAAATATAACCTCACACGAATAATACAATATTATTATGTCTCAACTGCTGAGGTCTCAGTCACTGTACTGAATAAGGAAGGCATGGAGAAAAGGTATGTGTACTTAAAACCACCCACATTTTTCTAAGGAGAGCGATGCGAAGGACCCCCTGCCCCCCAGAAAAAAAGCCTGTCTGTTTATTTGACACCTGTAGACTTGTGAAGCTACTTGATTAGAGATGCTTTGATGCTGCTCTGCCCTCATTTTCCTCCAACCCCTGGTGGTTTCACCGCAGGAAGCATATTTGCATTTACCCTCACCCTCACGGAATTCAGATGTACCACCATGAGTCAACCCATTAATGCACAAACCACACACAGCTACACTTCATGGGACATAATAGGACTAAAGTGTGTTTGGAAGATGCTTGCAGGTAGATTAAGTAACATAAAGAAATTGGTAAAAGGGAAGGAGGTACAGATACACAGTAAGTGAAGTGTGCTTTCGGGCTTCTAGCTTACCTTCGCAAGGTCCACTAGAGAGTTAGCCTGGTCATTCAGCTTGCGTTGCTCCATTTTAACACTTCTCAATCTGAACACAAGATCATTCAGAGCCCCCAGCAAAGGCGACTCGATCAGTACAACAAAGGAAAAGGGGTTGCAACGAGGCTTGCTGCATTCACAATGCAAACAGAGACATCGGTGGTGGGGAGCACTCCAAGGACATGCACAAGACAAGAGGGAGAATGCAGGGAGATCCAGAACAGAGAGAGAGAGAGAGAGAGAGAGAGAGAGAGAGATAAAGAGAGAGAGACAGAGATAGATAGATAGATAGATAGATAGACAGAGAGAGAAAGAGAGAGAGAGAGCTGGCTGCAAGGTAGCATGCATGTGGAGGCTTCATGTTGGAAAAGCTTGGAGCAAGGGCAACGGGGGCAGTTGGGGGTTAAAAGGCCTGTGCTACACTGGACAGGTGCATACACAGCACACACACACACACACACACACACACACACACACACACACACACAGGGTGCATGGGTTTTGTAGATGACTCGTATAAGGGTTAGGATATTAGGAAAAGAGATGGAGATTCTGGATTTCAATACAGACATCTGCACATTGCATTCATTCATCATTGAAATCTGGGAAGTTTTCAATGCACTGGCATGGGCAAAAGCCCACTCCTCAACAACCTATGACTGCAGTGACATAATAGTTTATCTTGTAGTTGTGCTTTTACTTTAATTTGCCCTACTCTCCTTTTCTGACAGAAATGTCTGACCGGGCAGTCTAAACAAAAATCCACTCAGTAAAGAAATCCACTCAGGAAAAAAAACAAAAAACATTTTCGATGAGTGTAAAACTCCCTCTGTCACAGGGGCAGTTTATCATGAGGACAGCTGAGGCCTGCCTGCCCGCTCGGTCTAATCTATACCACTCGCATGAATAATTGAAATCCTCTATTTAATTAGGTCCCGTTCTGGGCTACTTATCTAAAGTAAGTGTTTTCCTCTATCCATTCTCAAGGGCATGCAAACCAGCAAAGTGTGCGCTATTCACAGCCACACACAAACGTTTATTTATTTATTTATTTATTCATTCCCCTCTGTTAGCGCAGGCTGCATTTTCCACGCAGTCAGGCCATCCTTAAAAATATTTTCGTTTGCCGTAACCCGACCGACCCTGTCAATTTAGAACCGACCCAAATATTTATTTTTTTCCCCTTTTAGTCCGACCGACTTGCCGGTTGTAAACTTGCGTTAATACCGACCGATTGTTTTTTTTTACTCTAAACAACCAATACAAATGCAATAAAATAATATTTCTTTTAGTAGGCCCAAGTATTGTGAATATAAATTGCCTACATGCAAACGTGGCTCACTTAAATCTCTACACCATTGGTTTTACGCATGTCACACTATGGCCTACGCTTCGTTTCATTCACACAAACTGATAATGCTTTTACTTGGCATGAAGTTCTGGAAGAACTGTGGCCAGATCTTTTCTCATCCCTTCTCCCCCCCTAGTCTAACGGTGACCGTGTCGGAGTATAGAAATTGGTTGTGGTCTATTTAGCATTTCTCAAAATATGGGTCCGCAACATGGAGACTGATGGTCCGCGGAGTCGTGGAGTGAAATTTGGCCCGGTGCTTCATTTGATAATTTGCTGCGTAGTTGATCAAGAAACCGCGGATCGACGAAAAAAATAAAACAAACGTTTCTGCTATCGATGTCATTAAACATGGAGCCCTACAATTAAGTGGTATGAGCATTCATTCAATGCGCGTCTGCGTGAGAGAAACTGAAACTAATCGATAACGTTGGTATCAAAGCTCCGCTTCAACCTGTTGGAAGGCTATTTATTTATTCATTTAACGAAACTTAATAGAACGACGTTGTTTTTTGGAACTTCCTTACAAACAGAGCAGAGACTGTATAATACACTGTATAGCATTGAGTATTGTAGGCCTATAGTCAAATTTCAATATAACGTGGCCAAGAGCTTGTAGTCTTCTTTCTGGGTACATGTAGATGAGCCCTATGACCCCAAAGTCTGCCATGACCGGGCCTCAGGTCAAAGAAGTTTGAGAAAGGCTGGTCTATATAACCTGCATCAGAATGAGGTTTGCAATGGTGCGCCTGAAGGTACGGGTTGAAGACCCAGTCAGTTACGTCACGATATGCACATTTGTGTAAATTCATTCCTAGTAATCACCATGACCAAAATTGTACTTTTTTTTTTACTTTGAATCTTGAAAAAAAAAAAATATTGACCTACCTACCGACCCATTTTTAATTTTTTTTGGCTGTTACTGCAAACAAAAATATTTTTAAGGATGGCCTCAGCTAAGTTACGGCGGTCTCTGAGGGACTCCTGATATATGCCGCATGGAGGCAGACGTGAAGCATGAAGAAGCAGCACATCGAGCTGAGCCATGCCAAGCGGCCAGCTGGTATGTGTGCGTTTCATTCTTTTTTCCCCCCATTGTGTCCTACGTTTTTCTTTTAGGGGCATGATGTTTTGTGAAAGACTCCAAGCAGCTAACGAAGTGAGTGTTCATTTGGGCTAGCATCTGTGCTAATTGCACGGCATTGGTTTGATCAGAGAAGGGGTAGCCTATATTCGCTGCCTCGGGGGGCCGAGATAATTGGCCCAGATTTGTCCATTTTCATGCAAAGGAGGTTCATTAACAGCCACCAAGAGCAAAAAAAATCCACCAGGAGACCAGGCCGCTGTTGCAATAACCAGGGCTACCAATAGAGGGCGGCACAGACAGTGAGAACTTAATGAGAGCAGAGATGTGATATGGGGAAGCTGATTCAGAATATTCGCCTCCACTGGCCAGAAACAAGACATGGAGAGGTAGATACCAAAAGCAGCGGGAGGGGGCACTTTCATATAAAAAACAAACATAAAACAGTATGAATATTAAAACAGAAGCCATACACATACACACACACTCGTGCACTCTCTCTCTTACAAACACACACACACACAAAGTAATACAGAAACAACAAAGTATGCTGTGAGATGCTGGGCTAGATCTTCCTCGTGAACGGGGAAGCCCGAGAGTGGTTTCTTTGAGGTTCGTGAATCGTGCAGCTTAGGAGACTTGCCAGCCTTTGGTCTCATTTCACAGTTGGATGACAGGTAGTGATTGTGCAGAGGCAGCTGGATGGCAGCATAGCACCGGAACCTGCTCCTCATCTCATAAGATCTGTTCTCAATTTTTTATACCCCCAGCCCCCCATACCACTCTCACTAACATGAAATAATTACCTGCATCTATGTATTCCTAATAACACTTAGATTATTAGATTATTACCCAGAAATAAAAATAAATTCATTAATGCATTTTATTAATTTCGTCATTCTTAAATAAGTCAAACAAAAGGGGAAAAAAGTACATAATATCTAGTGGACAGAAGTTACTCGGTTACTGAGTCCAATGTTTCTTGCTGTCTGTGACTGTGACACATAAGGCCATGGCAATCAGAAATGTACTCATGGAAGATGTAGTGCTGTCTAAGTTTATTTTTGGCAAAACACTTGTGAATTTTTCATCGGAGTAAGTCATTAAATCTCCATCT
>NC_063200.1:20501553-20544053 GCF_017589495.1 Alosa alosa | reverse complement strand
ACCCACAATTCTCGCAAGGGCCTTAATTAAAATTTAAGAAATGTGCCAGAAAAGTTGAAAGAATTCATGTTACTTTTGTTTTAATGCAGGATTTTTTTTTCTGAAGAAGCTCTTTTTCTGAAAAAGTCTTTGTTCTCTTGCTAGCCTTTCATAAAGTTGGACAAGGAGAACTGGCCTCATGAAACCCTTCACAGCTTCCTTTGGGCGGCTTTCTTGGCCTATTCTTCATGTAAGATTCTGTGTAATGTTCCTTCAATAAATAAAAACAAAATTGTATTGGTCCTGACTTCTGGTGAATAAAATCTGGTGTGGATGTTTCAGAAGAGCAGATGTCATTATGAATGTGATTTATAAAGCTTTGTGAAGCCTCTGTGAATTATCCTAAAAACAGTCTGCTAGTCCGTACAGCTGCGTCTATTTTTAAATCTGTCAAATCAATCCTGTCAACTGTTCCTCATCCTAGTATGTGAAAATGGAATGCCGCTTTGAATCCTAAGTCAGAAACGAGATCGAAAAAAAAGAGAAAAATAGAGAGACAGACAGACAGAGCAAGACAGCTAGAAGGAAAAACATCTCCAGAGACCGCCAGACCAGACTAAAAAAATAGTCAAAGAAAGAGACAGAGAGTAGGAAAAGAGAGAGAGAGAGAGAGAGAGAGAGAGAGAGTTAGAGGGAAAATGCTTGAAATGTTTTTGAAGAGAGAAAAGGGTGTAAAATTGGCTCATTTCTGCAAATGGGACTGGGAAGAACTTGGTGACTGTCGTGGGGGACTCTGTCTGTGTGTGTGTGTGTGTGTGTTTATGTGTGTGTGTGTTTGTGTGTGTGTGTGTGTGTGTGTGTGAGTGAATGTGTGTGTGTGTGTGTGTGTGTGTGTGTGTGTGGGAGGGGTCCAGGGGGATATACACAGGACATCCATCATGCCCTCTTTAGCAGCCTGGCAAATGGAAATTATTCAGTAATGCCTTTCACATTCAAAAGCTGTTTTTGCTGCTCTGACACTGCATTTTTTTGTGTTAGATTACGATGGCCGTACAAGGACAGAATGAATTTCTCTGTTTGCGGCATGTTGATATTAGTATATATTCATGTCTGATGATTTTTCCATATCTTAAAGACACACTCCAGCAGTGTATTACATCTCTAAATCTCTGTACCTCTAAAGTACACATTCAAGAGTTTTATTCATGAAATCCACTTGTGGCGTAAAAATGGTTTTTCAACGTATCTCTGCACCTACTTCCTCATTTCGGGAATTGGGATCTATCTGACTCCACCCTCTCTCCACACGTTAGCTAGCTTGTCTGCATCTTCATGAAGAATCGCCCAACCCTCACCCTGGGCTGTGATTGGTCTAACATAGAATCCATGCAGAAATCCTTGCCAATGACATTACCGACATGTTAACAAGATTAAAAATGTGATTTTCACCGGAGGGTGTCTTTAAAACATACTAAATGTGACACCCGGCAAACCTAAACTTTAATTTGTGTTTTTTTTTTCATATCTCCATGTGTGCAGGCAGGATTGTAAATATTTATGTAACATGTTACTCAAAGTCCGCAATTACCGGGACAAAATGTGGTATACTTGGTTTAGCTTAAGTTTGCAAAATATGGATTTCTATTTCCTATTGTACATTAAACTACACTACAGAATATTTGATGCCAATCAATAATGAATACTACTGAATTTGGTCATACTTGTGAAATAATGGTATATCTACCATAGATTCTGTTAAGCTTAAGTAGGTGGGAGACATTAGGTAATAATGTGTGTGTGTGTGTGTGTGTGTGTGTGTGTGTGTGTGTGTGTGTGTGTGTGTGTGTGTGTGTGTTTTCCCTGTGCAACCCTTCTAAACAGCATCGTTACTATTGAGCAGGATCTACCCGAAACTCCTTCCGTCAACATTTTCCCACAAGGCCCAGAGTCAGCAGGACGGCAAGTGTAAATTCCCTGTAATGAGCTTCAGCAGACGGCTTGCTCCAGAGTTACAATGATCTGTCAGTTACGACTACATCAGTCAGTCAAGTCAGTCAGCCAACCACTGCTGACAACACACACACACACACACACACACACACACACACACACACACACACACATATACACACACACTGGGGATCAGATGTCTCAGACCTGAGACGCACTCTCAAATCTCACGACTCATTTTCGGGTCAAGGGCTTCTAAATGAACCCAGGTACTCATTTACTGCACAAGCAGAGAAGGGGGTTGTCACAGTATGCGGGGTCATATTCAACCTCTCCTAACCTGAGCTACAGGTGTCAAACAATTCAGAGCAGTCATACTCACCTCGAGCACTCACCTGAGAAACCGCAGCCATTTTTAAAATGCCGCCAATTCACACAAGCCATTAAAAGACTACACCTTAACACTCACTGAGGTCACCAGGGTTATAGTATCATCGCAACCCAAAACCAATCATCTGAAGCGACCAGTCATCATCAAGCTCTTGCCCTTTATCTCACACCTCACCATCCAATCAGGGAAGGTTAAGAGCTCAACTCTGGGGGAAGATCTAAAGTGTTAAAGTGCCTATGAATGTCTGGTCCAGGGCTTACAGTAGTGGTGGTGGTGGTGGGGGTGGGGGTGGAAAGAAGCTACCTACTGATGAATGGCTTGGAGAAATTTCCTCTGATGCTTTCTGACTCTGGCGTGATCCATCTTCCTCACCAGCTTGGTGTTCTTGTAGATGAGCCATGTCTCCCTGAGTACATTCGCAGCTGTGTTCTTCACCTGCGGAGAGAACCAAGAGCGGTGAGGTGACTGTTGACCCCCCCGTCCCATCTCACAGATCCTCATCCCATGTGTTTAGGAAAGAGAAACCAAATTTCTGCTTCATGAAGGTGTGATCCAGTTCTGGATAACCCCAAAGCTCGTCTGAAAGTTTGAAGGAAAATGGACCAGTAGTTTTTAAGTTGTATGAATGCACACACCCACACAGACAAGGACCTGTGAGCAGACAGACACACACACATACACACAGGACACCAAAAGCTTAGCGGTGGCACAATTACATTTCAACAAAAAAAAAAGAGACAGAAACTGGGCCAACGAGTTCTCAAAAGGTCACACAGTTTGTTCCTCTCAACAGAACAGCTCAATCTGAAGGCTCAATAAAGACCTCTTTCCTCTTAAAGAGATACAGTTCCTTCACTCTCCCGACAGAACCACCGCACTCCACACCGACGCTGGCTCATTATGTTTCATTCCACAGACGGTGACCTTTCTTTTACTACACCCACCGGTTGTGGTCAGGGTCGGATTAGGTTGCAGACTCATCCCTGGACTGGGCAGTGTGGGTGGATGGTAATGACACGGACTGTTCGGAGAGAGCTTTATGAAAAGAGTTTTAGTGTGTGCGTGTGTGTGTGTGTGTCCACAGCAGCAGTAACATGCTCAGCAGGACCACATGAGTGCCAGCTGGCAATGGATATAGTCTCCCCAGCTAATATATGAACCACCCTGAGCCTTTGTGCATCGTTTACCACCAAGGCCGCTCTTCATGGGAAGCCTATACTAAGGGCAGAGGTGGCGTTCGAGAGGCACAGTCCGCTCTTTGTTTATCAAAACATTTCGCTCAGGTGAACGAGGATAGCAGGCGAGGGCGTTTTGATTACGTGGGTGTCGTGTACTGTAGAATAATGCTGGAAAGCGCAAAATGAGACATCAATCAAGGAGGTGAAAGCTTGTGGGATTTTCTTTTTTTTTTTAAGAGAGACTTACTCTTTTTGTCAGCTGGGTGTCCATCATAAAGTTATGTACATGTTTTTCAGCTTTGGTAAGTTCCAGTTTTTTTGCAACCACTGCCACCACCAGAGCAGTGCATCCCGCCCCCTGGGTGGAACATGTCAGAGTTCATAATTAACATCTTCATCTTCTCGGCACAGCTATTTTACCACATATACACAACATCTCGGCTTCTTCTAAACTATGTGTTTCTATGTTATAACTTATGCCCTGAATACCAATGAAATAATGATATAACAACATCTATATCTTTCCTCATAATTATAGTCATTTGTGGTGCAGAATTAAATGAACAATTTAGCTCTTGTGTCATCTTGGAGCAGTTCAACTGAGACTAAGGACCCTAATTTAAATGGTGAGTAAAGTGCAAAGTGCAAAGTCAATCAACAAGAAAAGTTCTCCTGCAGCATGTGAGTGCATGACTCATTAATCTTTGCAGTTAAGGTCTTGCCCATGGTGTTAAATTAGGAAATTAATTTTGCCTAGTTATTAATTTAGCTTTAGTTAGACTTAAGACTTAGCACTTTGCCTATCATTAAAATTAGGGCCCTGAATCCAACTTCAACTAATAAAGATCATTGATAAAGGATATAAAAAATCCAAATCACAGTAAATGAGTTGCCTAATATTACGTTAACGACAAAACAGATATGATGACATAAAGACCTCACCATAATCCCAGTCAAGAGGCAGACTCCCTTTCCACAGTATGTGTTGGGAACCATATCCCCATAACCGATGGTTAGAAACGTGATTGAGATCAACCACATGGCTCCTAAGAAGTTGCTGGTTACGTCCAAGCTGTCATGGTATCTGACGGGGAGCAGAAAGGCAGGAGGAAAACATGAGTGATGGATTTATGCATTTTAATTGGCCAGTGAGAACCATGTTAGCATTGCGCCTGCATCTCCACTGCAAGTTTGCATGCCAGAAATGCCTAATGAGTGGACCAATATTTGGACAGCAAGCAAGCAATCCAAGCAATCTGACAGTGTGTGATTGCTCAAAAAACAAACATGACATCCCATATGAATCCCACTTAAAACTTGTGTGTGTAAATATTTGGATGAGACGAGAATGTGTCAAGTGCCCAATAACTTCCCATAATTTATGTTTATCATCAAATTAAAGCAAATTAAAGTTTGCGTTCATAGCTATGTGTAGAGGCTGAAAAGGACTGTGTGTTGAAACCTTTTAACTGTTAAAGATCCATTTTGATTATAACACTGTTGAGGATCCACATCAGAGTTATCCGTTTTGATTATAACACAGTTTAACAGATGAGAGGACTTTGAACCTGAATCTGCTTGCTTACACACACTGGCCCCCAAGCACTAACACACATGATTTTGTGCACTGTTTTATCACCTTGAAGTTGTCATTACAAAAATCTATGACTAAATCAATGTCATCATTTTTATAATAATAAAGAAATGTTTGATTGTGAAGTCTAAAAGAACAGATATCAATTGAGTTGCTGATACAGTGTGTTAATGATTAATTATATGTATTTTTATGGGCTTTTGTCCTGTTTAAATCGGTTCTCTGTCTGAGTCAAAATAACTTCTGAATGGTGATGTGAACTGTGAACAAACAATCAGACTATTTTGCATATAACCACAGTCTATTTCATTCATAGTGTTTGATGTCTATGTGTATATCAGATCACTGAATGGAGATGTTACAATATGCCATGTTTTTATTTCTGTGTCATAGTAATGGTTACTTAAGTTCAATAAATATCAGACTGACATCACCGGTGTCAAGACTTGTCTGAGTTAAAATGAGAGATGATGCCATACTGATGCAATATTCAAGCTTAGCCCTGTAAATGATGGAAGACTTTGTCAGTAAGGCACCTCTTGCTCCCTGCTCTTGCTGAATTTATCTCTAAGCTTAGCTTCTTTACTTTCTTATTTTGAGGTGCTCAGCCTCAGCTGTTTTCATCTCAAGTGTAAGGAAGATGCCTCTTTTATTTTTAGTGTACGTGCATGCAATCTTGGTTAACTGTTGAATGCACCCAATTTGATTCAAACCATCAGACCAAACGATTGTTTGGCAATTTCTTAAATACATCCTCATCTACCGTGAACTTTATATCGGTGTAATTAACACAAGAGAGTGTGTTAAAAACCTGACCCTGGGTTATAATTCAGCCATGTGAAGATCAAATTTCACATGATAGAAAAAAAATGCCACACAGTAAGTCTGATGTAAATGAACACCAACATGACATGATGCTCTTCGACACGTGTTAGCTTATCATTAGCAAACAGTGGCATGTTGGTGGGAGATGGCAAACACCAGCAGCCCCTCATTCCGCAATACCTCTTCCAACTACCAACAACAATTTCATTTTGGCACTCACCATCCCTTTCTGCTTAACTCAACCTCTTCCATCACATCCTCAGAAAAACTTAAAAAATGTAAGTCCCTCCCAGTTACCAATCGCACTCTGCTATAATCATATTTGGGTAAATCTATGCCATTTCGTATTCCCTCTGGTGGCTGCTTTCCACAGTCACTGACACTACCAAATAAAAACCCTCCCAAGTTTCAACTGAACTATGGTCACGACTCTTGCCCTCCATCCCAACTTCCACTCCCCAACATGCCCCCAACTCAGCTATGCTCACCATCCTCCGTTATCACATCCCTATTTCCAACTCTCCATTTAAATCATCACTTGTAGCACTGTCAGCACCCCGCCAACTATTCCTTCATTCCCCCCACACCCTTTCCTCCTCTCCACCCTCACTTTTAACTCTCAACTTCACTCAACTCAACCCGAATGTTTCTCAGAGCACCATTTAGGGCCTTCCACCCCATCGCCCCCCTGCCCTTCCCTCAGCACCACCTTTCACAGGCGCGCACTGTCCATGCAGCGATGATCCACAGCGAGATGGTGAAGACAAGCAGCACGGTGCCGGGGCAGATGGTCATGAGCGTCTTCATGACGAAGCGCGTGTTGAAGTTGATCTTGTTGAGCGCGCCGATGCTGCGCGACGAGGCGTCCGTGAACAGCTTGCTGTGCAGCAGCATGACGCGCGCGATCAGGTACAGACGCAGGAACATGGGGATGGACAGGATGATGTCCACGTCGGCGTTGGCCTTGGACGGCGCGTAGGAGAAGGCCAGGCGCGCTGTCCAGGTGAAGGTGTAGTTGCCGGGGATGGGGTGGATGGCGCACACCAGGATCTCCAGACAGATGAAGAAGATGCGCTCGTACGTCATGGCTATCCGCCAGTCATCAGCGGCATTGTCCACCATGAACAACTGAGGGGGACATAATAAAATATGTTAAACAACAGTTTGTTTTTTTTTGTTCTGCTTTCATTCTTTAAGAGGAATGGTGTTAAATTCATAAGCCATAATACAACCTCTAAATCTAGTTGTACATCCTGACCAAGTATTCATGTACTGTAGCTGTTGTTACCACTTGGTGTATCAAATTCTGTTAGAGTAATTACACAGTAGTTTAAATAGTGGGTGAACATAGCAGGTATGGACAAATGTTTGATTGTTGGACAAATAGTACATGTGGACAAATGTTTGACAAATGTTGATCTTAGAGAAACAACTCTAAAGAGCATTGAACAAAGTTAATGTCTTTGACTTAGTTTTGTTATTACTATGTGTACTTGTGTTGTTGCTCTTTGCTACTCTGTATATTCCACACTACCAAATACAACAGAGACACTGTAGCAAGGCTGTAAAGGCCCTAGAATATCAATATACAAAGACGGCAGAATATCAAGTGAGGCCAAGTGTTTTTGTTTTGTTTTGTCTTTGTAACTTAGAACAGCATAACACTGATGCGGCATTACAATGGGAATTTAATCCTCAAGTTCTGGATGCAAGGTTTGTGTTGATATGCGTGTTGTTTTCGCGCTTGTTGTTTAATTTTCATATTTAGGCAGGAGAGAGCTGTACTCTAGAGTAGTGTATTTCACCCCACGGCCTTATCTCTCCTCTCCACGTCTGCACCTACCCCAACCCTGCCCCCACACACGCGCCGCCATGCTGTCATCTCCATCCCCACTGTTTGCCTAACCCATGATGCCTTGCTCTGTGTCTGCTGCTGCAAAAAACATATCTATCAGACACTTACTATAGGTCCCTGTGTACTGATAGCCAACAGTCGACAACATCTTCCCCAATATGTCTCCTCTTTTTCTAACAGGTCGTGTTAGTGATTATATGTCTCCTCTCCTCCTTCTTCTTTCATTTTCACCCTCCATTTCCTTTCTTCCTTCTCTCAGTCCTCTTTCCCCCTCCCATCCCTCAACCTTTTCCCCCCATATCTCTCTCTTCTCTTCTCCTCCCCCTCTCTTCCCCTCTTGCCTCTTTCTGGCTTCATAAATATCCTACCCCTGTGGTAGGCGTGCGTGGAGCTCTTGCCCTGGCGTGCGCTTGTCAAATCAGTCCCCCATCGCTGACACACGGCTGCCGATATCTCCCCGCGAAGCCACAGTTCTGCCTCCCAGCCCTCTCCATCACCTCAAGGTCCAGCGGCCTGTCACCGTCGCTGGCAGATATTTCACCCAAACGGTGCAGTCAGCACATTTGCCAGGGACTCGCTTTCTCTTTCTCTCTCTACCTCTCATCTCTGTGTTCAGTTCCCTCACTCTTCTTTGTTTTTTTCATCTCTCTCGCTCTCTCTTTCTTTCTCTCTCTCTCTCTCTCTCTCTCTCTTTGCCTCCCCCCTCACATCCCTTTTTTAAAGTCTTTAGCCAACATGACCGAAGGGAATGGATAGGGATGAGATAAGAGGGAGGGAAAAAAGCCAGACTGACAAAAGCCCTGCTTAACAACATTTTCCATGGTCTTTCCACTATGTTGTCTTGCTTTGATAGAGAAAAAGACAGAGAGAGAGAGAGAGAGAGAGAGAGAGAGAGAGAGAGAGAGAGAGAGACGCATTCTGCGCCTGTTCAGTGGACCTGTTTATTGCTTTGGTGTTTTTTTGTGCATGTATTATTTTTCAGTTATTGTGTCCTCTCTCTGTGTTGGAGAGCAGCATGGTACAGCGTTAAGTCTGCAATTCAAGTACCCCACACACACACACACACACACACACTTTCCAAGGACCCCTGCCTGGCTGGGCCGCCTGTGCCAGTGGCATGGACAATTAACCAATAAACACGGACAGCCAGAGTCAAAAACCCATCCGATTTCTGCCAGACACCTCACTGTATCTATCAAATGCACACAGATGTTTAAATAATTAAGATGGCTTAATGGCCATAAAGGAAGAAGTGGGAAACTTGGCGGTAAATAAATGAAATCCCAAATTATAAATTGACGCCTTGCCAACTCGGCCCCCTCTCATTCTGTCCGCCTCCGAACTTCTCATTAGAATGGGAAAAAAAGTCTGTTCCATTCCTGGAAGCAAAATGGGATCAATGACCTAGATCATATATTTAGCAATAATACATTAGAAAAGCTTGAATCATTCAAATGGGAATATATTCTCTGCTGTCAAAGCCTTTTAACCAGGCGGCATCTCACCAGAGTCAAGGGCACTCAGAGCATAACTCACACAACAGAGCAGCCTGCAACAACTCACAGCCTGGTTGATTGTGAAAGTGACTAGTTATTGCAAAAGCTATCCAGGACACACGCACACACACACACGCACACACACACACACACACACACACACACACACACACCTTATGTTCAGAACCATAAACATAAACTTAAAAACTCCTGCTGACAGGCCTATAGGCACAGCAAAAATTAAGGACATGGATACACACAAAAAAAACATGCACAAAGAAATAGAGAGAGAGAGAGAGAAAGAAAGAGACAGAGAAATACAGAGCGACTAACAAGAATAACAAGGAAGTAAATAATTTACATAACAAAGGCAAAGCAAAATAAAAACGGAAACAAAAAAACACATCTGTAGCCACCGCGACACAGCGACAGCTTGTCCTTGAAAGACAGGGGGGACGAGACATATAGATTTCCAGATCAGGCTAGACAGATAATGCCCAACACTAGACAGATAGATTTCCAGATCATCTACGAGACAGCAGGCTCCTTGAAAGCTCCCTGACATCTGTGAGAGACACGGGCGTAACATTAACCTGCCTGTCTGTTAGTATAGCCTGGCTTGTTCAACTTTCCAAGCCGTTGTAACTTAGACAGGGAAATACAAGCTGTTATTCCACAACAGTGACACATGGTATCTTACTCAAAGCTTAGCAGTAACAAAAAACAACGCCAAAGAGACTGCATGGTCTGCTCAAGGGCCGATAAGACAAGGAGACAGAGAACGCTCACCCTGTCCTACTGAGAGCAATCCTTCTCACAAAAACAGGCACTTAGAGAAAAAAGAAAATAGAAATAATAATAATAATAAAACAAATGTTGCAGCTTAAAAACAAGGTAATTAAACATTTAGAATGGGTTACGTAAGGAAAGCCTACTTGGTGGGTAAAAGCAATTATGTTAATGGACAACCTGCAATACAATACTCAAGAGCTTGTCACCTCTTCTCTCTCACACACACACACACACACACACACACAAGGAGGCCGAATCGAGATGTTGAGACTGTGGTTATGGAAAAAAGACCATACAAAGGGACACATGGATCAGAAATGGTATATAGGAGACTCTCTGTCAGAGGCTAATGTTGTCTGTTCTGTATTCTTCTTTTCTCGTGTGTGATTTATAGGGTGACACTTGATTGACAGACACACAGACATACAAGGCAACATGAGACACTCTTCTGAGGACGTTATCATGTCCTCAGCTGTGTTCCAATTGTCTTGGCTCCCCTTCGCTGTCGCGGTAGCTTGCGTCGTGTTGGGGGCTGGGGGGTTGGGGATTGGGGAAAGTGGAACAGTTCCAAGCAAGCCAGATGGGACGAAGCTAAAACATCCAAGGGATGATACAAATTTGAGATGTGTGTCTGTGTGCAGCACAGCCCATTTGTGTGGGAGGGTTCCAATCAATACAGAAAGAGAGTTGGCCTAAATAATAGAGGCAAATAAGTGACCTTATACAACAGGAAAAAGGGTAAAAGGCCTTAATGATCCGTGACCGTGGTTCTGGTGAGAGGTTGGTATATGAGCTCAAGCAGCCAATCAGTGTACACTCTTTCTCTTCTATACTCCTGAAGCAATGTGTTGATTGACAGGAAGTGTTTATATTCTGATAGACAGGAGTTGTTTTGGTCCTAGCTACTAGGCTTATTTCACCATTTACAAAACACCCCCCCACACACACCACCACCACCACACACACACACACACAAACCAAACAGATAGGACCACAAGGAGTAATTCACTGAATTTCACAAAAGAGTGTATTGGATTATTGGATTAGGACTGACATATTGACCCTTTAATGACTGACACCAACCAGAGACTAATCAGTTCAGGGGCCACATTTTGGAGAACCAAAACCGTGAGTCCGCCTGGATGGATGGATGCATCTTGTCTCAGATACATCCTCAGGGTAAACATGTACCCTCTCCTCCCCCAGACCAGTTCTCTGTGTGAGTGTCAGGGGCTGATCATCACTCGCGCAGACAACAGCACAGGACAGCGCAAGGCTGCCCCGAGTTTGGGGGATCTGTCTGTCCAGGAGGCGGTGGCCAGCCCAGGGGGTTGGTTACTGGTTTTCGTTTGGGTTTCAATACAACTAATGGAGAGCAGCTCAATATTTAATCTGTGTAATGCGAAGATGGGAAACATATATCTTGTCACTGAGGAAAGAAATCGCTCAATCTCATTAGTAAATTAGGTTGAGAGGTTCAGCGCAATTAGAAATTAATGCAATGGTTTATTTATGCTATCAAAGCGGGCTCCTAAGAGGCCACTTTGCTGAGTAAACGACCCTGACGTGGGTTACGTCTGCTTTCATAGAACATAGAACCAGGAAAAGGAACCTGGTTGGCTCCCACTTATATTTGAGATGCACAGAGATGGTGCAGAATGGATTCACATACTGCAAGTTAAAAAAATGTTTATGTGTTTATGGGGTAAAAAAAAAGGGTGTGTGTTGGGTTAAGAAGTGTCGTTTTCTGGGCGAGAGGGATCTTTTGCCCAAGGGATAAGATGGAGGTTATCAGCAAGGAGTGGACATGCGAGACTCTCCTGTGTTCTCAGGTGGAGGTGGCTTTTCACCCGAAGCAGACGGAAGAGCATCCCCTGTGGTCACGACTCAAGTACAACCACACAAGCACACACAAACACACACACACACACACACACACACACACACACACAAACACACTGGAAAGTCTATCTCTGCCCTGGGGCGTGTGTGGTACGTGGTTTGTCTAACACTGTGCATGTGTTTGTGCATGTACTGTCTGTGTGTGTGAGTGTGTGTGTCTGTATGGTGGAGCATCTCTCAGTCGACAAAGACTTCAGGCTGACAGCTCGTACGACAAAACAATCCCTTATCGAAAGATGATAGATGCTCAGGTGCCTGGGTTTTCTAACCTCCAAATAAAAGAATAACAGCTATCTCTGCTTGTGGATATACGAGTGAAAGGGCAGATAAGTAGGGAAACTGGAAAGAGATTTGTGCACAAGGCAAGTCAATCCAGCTTTTTCACTAGCACAGAAGAGTTAACAAATCCACACTTAAGTTACCTAATTATAGTCTTTGTAAGAACTACAATTCCAATCCTGCCTTACAACAAAGAGGTAGATTGTTGTGTCATCTGATTTGCAGCTAAACTGAAACAGCACACACATGACAAATATCAGTTGCTGTTCACACTATGATCACTAGCAGGGAAATGGAATTTACAGCATCACCATGGCAGGTACATGCTCGTTCAACCGTGACACTGCTGCACATCAAAGGCTTGGTGAATTAACAAGGGACAGTTGGCTCTTAACATGGTTCCCTTTGATATTAATGTGCCATCATAATGCTGCATTAGGGGTCACTGGGCTATTTTTAATCAGCGAGATTTATAGGATGGCCACACCGGCATGCCGACAATCAAGCGACCCCACTTCATTACCGGCACATAAATTCGTATCTTCTCCCAGGCGGGTATCAGCTGGGAGTCATGTTCAGAGCATAAACAATAAGTTTGCTCTCTTGGTGGTGGACCGTGTGCTATGTTACCAGAGGGTTTTGTTTCCAGAGAAAATAAAAAAAAAACTGAATGAATAATAAGAGGCCACATCTCCTCATAGAGGACTGCGAGAAGGAAACAGCAGAAGGAAAAATAAAACGAGAGTAAAAGGTTGCCCGACTTCCGAACAGGGAAAAAAAGATTGTAAATGTAAAATGAACCATGTTGTAACACTATCCAAGAGAAGCACTCCAGTGTTTACCGGTAGATTGGACACGCAGTTGCTGTCGCCCCTTATGCTAATAATTTGTTTTGGGTGTAACATGAGGGGTTGTTGAACCTGTTTTCAGCTTTTCTGCATAAATATAAACCCAACGCCCCCCACCACACACACACACACACACACACACCGCCACAACCTCCTCATCGACAGGAGAGCTTGTGAGGGGAAGAGGAGGGCCGACGCGCTAAACAGGAAGCACGCTTTATCAGTTGCATCCAGTTTGTTAAATTAAAGATTTACAAAGGGGGAAAGCGAGAGGCTTGGACCCGGTCTGCAGCACACGTGCCAGCAGTGGTCACACTTTTCAGCAGAGAGGTACTCTGCCAGACAGGGCCATTGACCGGGGAGAGATGAGCACGACACTCCCCGGGTGTGTGTGTGTGTGTGTGTGTGTGTGTGTGTGTGTGTGTGTGTGTGTTACAAAATATGCCAGCCATCAGCACACATTTAGAGCTAATAGCGGTCACAGTTGTTGACACAGAGCCGCCTCTTTTGTCATCCAGGTTCACTGTTGAGTGGAGCCCATTGTGGACGGGTGTGTGTGGTCCAGAGAGACATGGATGTGGATCACTGATTGAAAGTACATGGAGCTATATGAGTGCATGCAAGTAGGAGCCAAGAAAGTTGAAATAGATTTGAACTGAAAATTGCAAAATAAAACATGGAAAGACAGCGTTTTATTAAAAACGATTTGGAAATGAGAACAGCCATCACATATCTGGACTGGGCAAACAGGGTTGAGGTAGGCGTTCTTCTATGTGGATCGACTCTCTCTATTTGGACCAGCACTTTCTATGTGGAACATGGGAAAAGTTTTTCTCTGTCTGTGTCTATTACATACATCCGGTTCTGTAGTCAACAACACAGGCATGCAATCTATTTTCCTGAAAGTCAACATCTCAGAGTGTGTGGGTAATATCATCCTCCTTCACTGACATCAATGTAACTCACAGAACTACTGTGTAAAGTAAACTCAGTATCCACCCCACCTGAGTGATATATTGACTTTGGAAAAGTGTAGTCAACTCCACTGATGGAAAATATAAAACAGATTATCTCAAGAGACTGTATGCATATAAATGACTCAAAATATATGGAAAGAAGCAACTTCAATGAGACCCGACTACATGGGCAGCTGGATCGCGAGTTAAGTTCATTTCCACCGGAGTGCTGAGATGAATTTTAAAGAACTTCGAGGCTTCCCCACTATCTTTGTGTCCTCCTCTATCTGCTATTAGTTTAAGTGAGGGTAAGATAATAATTAAGACCTCATATATCCTTCAATATATACCAATTTGTACAATTACGTTGGCTACTCTTTTTGGCTGTATTCTTCATCTGTAAAATCCAGGTATTTAATGCCAAAATACTTTCCCAAGTCAATATAAAATGCTGGCAATATTTTCAAATGGCTAACGACCTCCTAAAAATACTTTTGGTTCCTACCCGAACACAGAAAGTTGCTAAGTCGGTAATCGCCTATAGAGGGCCGCTCAGACAATTGCAGAAGTGCCGTTCATCATGTTATGAGGTTAAGTCCCATCAAAATTATTTTGGAAATGTTATGTTAAGGTAAAAAGAACTCTTAAGGGTGCCTTTAAATTGGCAATGATACAAAATTACAATCAAAATATAAAAAAGTCACGTCAGCACAAAAACCCAATTAATTTCAATTTACTGCAAAAAGTACTTTGTCAATGTTCACAGGTCAAACATAAACAAAGATTTATAAATAAAAATGTACCACACTATCCATTGGATGTGTAATGTCAACCAAATAGCTCACAGGTAAAAATGTAATGTAAATGGGTTTCTTTCCCAACAAGAAATTTGGGAGATTCATGCATATATTTTCAGTAGACAGGATGTAAGAAAAGGGGTCAGGGATGGCCAAGGGGGTTCCAGAAAAGCAATGGTAAAAAAAAAACATTCTGTGGCAAAAAAGTTGTACTGTAGTTACAATAGTTAAACAAAACCAAATGGGCAAAGATATTTAACTAGATCACATTATGAACTTACAGCACGACAAATGTACATAATCTACTAGTTTAATCACATGGGTCACTACTCCCCAACCCTGCAGTTAAAGAAATAAAAATGTGCCATATCTGTTGTTGACAAAGACTAATTTGTATGTATTTCAGCGTATATTTTATTTGGACTAATGCTTCAACAACTGAGGATTTTAATTAGCTTTTAGTCATCCTATTCCTAAATAGCACACTATACCACTCTGATTTGAAGAAGAGATAAACACAACATAAAAATGTGAAAAACAGCATAAAATCATGAAAAAATTCTAACCAAGAAAAAGTCCTTTTCAAACTAACTGACATCACGTGAAAGACACACGAGACACTCATCTTCAGAGAAGAGGTATGAATTTAATTGTGTTTAATTGTGTGGAAGTATACTATGTGCACTATATTTTTTCCTCCAAAACATAATGCTGCTAAGCTTTTAACACCTAACAAGACTTTTAATACATCCGTTTCTGTAATGTAAGTCACACTGGATTTTAAACTGCCTCAAACACAGAGAAAATAGTTTAAACTTCACAACAATGTCTTTATCCCCATTCCACAACATGTAAGTGTTTTGCAAGTCTACACCCAGACCAGTAATGAAAATGACAAGCAGTTCCAAGTCACCCTCTCTACAGTTGACTGTGCAATCAGAGTGGCCACCAGCCCCATAATCTCTAAAAGTCAGCATTGAGAGATAACTAAGACAGTTACTTAAATGTCTGGACAGTAATCTTAATCAAATGTTAATATCAGATTACTGCTAACCTCACAATGTCAACCAAACGGCTATCTTATTCTATGTAGATTTAAGCAGCAAAGGCACACATGCAATTCACCATAATTTGGATTTTCACAGTGAAACTAGAAAATGTAATTTCGAGGAAATTACCAGTGCATGAAAATATAAAATACTGTATATTAACATAAAATGCCAAACAAACTTTAATTTGGAAACAGTTGGCAGGAGTCAAAGTTGATAACAACTGACAGTTGAAATGGCTGAACAGTTAAATAGTTGAGTAGTTTAAATAGTTAAATTATTTAATAGTGAATTATTGTAGTGAGGACATGTATTTTGAAACAGTTGTGGGCAGAGGAAATAGTAGTCTTAAGAGAGCCAGATTGTATGCTTAAAGCCTGAGACAGAGTATATAGTTTAAAAGTTGAATGTAGATAGTGTAATGGATGTTGATAGACAGAAAGTTGAATGGATGTTGATAGGCAGATTGTTTAATGGATGTTGATGTATAGTTTAATGGGTGGATGAGTGAATGGTTTGAAGAGGATGAATGGATAGAAAGTTGGATGGAATGTGCCTTATATCCTTGTAGAATGGAGAGACAGAGAGAGTTGGCCTAGTTAAGCAGAAAGCAGTTGATACAGGTGCAATCAGTTTAACTGGCCCTTTGATGGGTCCTAGTAGTGAGCAGCTGGAAGTTGATACAGGTGCAAATCAAGTTAATTAGTCTATTGTGATGTCATAGTGCTAATGCAAAGTCTATGAGGAAAATAAGCTTGTTTTTTATTAATATCTCAAAAAGTATCAAGTTTACAAAAGTGAAAAATACATTCCCCACGTGTCCTTTTCAAGACCTATGTTACAAAGTTTGAACGAAGTTTCTACGTTAAACGGTTAAGGCTGAATTAGACGCAGAAATTTGGTGGGAAGAAGAAGAAGAAGAAGAAGAAGAAGAAGAAGAAGAAGAAGAAGAAGAAGAAGAAGAAGAAGAAGAAGAAGAAGAAGAAGAAGAAGAAGAAGAAGAAGTAGTAGTAGAAGAAGAAGAAGAAGAAGAAGAAGAAGAAGAAGAAGAAGACTTCGGATAACAGAACAGTGCATTTTCATGCACTGTAATGAGCAATGCAAAAACAAACCTAGTTTCCTTGCAAAGGGTAGTACTAGCCTCGGGGAATGGGGCTCTGGTTAAGAAAATTTGCAAAGGCCCTACAAAATGGTCCGGTGTTGCCCAGTTTTCTCAGTTAAGGAAATGCGGTCTGAACACAAGCACCTTTTCAATTTAGTGATGTATGTCACCACTGTTCAGATGAATGCCATTCAGGAACATTTGTTATCTTAATTAAATGGTACTACAACAGAGACATAACTGCTGAATTGCACTATTACACACACTCTATTTCTCCCCCCATCTCTCTCGCACTCATTCACACACACATACACACACACACACACACACACACAGACACACAGACACACACACACACACACACACACAAGCACACACAGACACGCAAATAATGCAACAATGCTTTGACGCAAGGTCATAAAATTGAGCTTTGTCCAAGTGTTTGGACCATTCTGGCTACGACGACAGTCCAGTAGTCCAGTTCAGCCTCAGACCAAGGCACGCTACCACAGAAGAATCGCAAGCTCACTGTCCCTGCGCACCACACAAAGCTGCTGAACTAGTCTCAGAGGTAAACATTGATTTATTTTGCTCTGCTGAATTTTATGTGCACGTTCTTTGAATCTGAGCTATTATGTGGCAATTTTACTGGCAACACACATGCTTTTTGCTGCCTTATAGTGTTGACACACTGTCTATCAGTCTCAAAGTGTGCCTCTGACCAAGAAATGCAACATGGGCAAAAAGATAAATATATGACATTATGTAACAAACAAATAGTTACAATATACCAAACAGACATCGCTGCATAAACATAAATTTACAGGCAAAATGAACTCCATATTAAGTATAGTAAAGTTAGCTTTTGGCAAGGGATTCCACATGTCATCACACTAATTAGCTTCCTTCAACATGGATAGGAGCATGCACCTGGGGTAAAACCACTCATCAGCCTCATGTGAGAGTATTCTTCTCTCTACCTTCTCTTCCCAGTGCAGTGGGTATCATAGTAGCCTACATGCATGCTCCTCGCCCCAAGACCAGAAAGCACAACTTTTTATGTAAGACTGAAAGTCACAAAATAATGGCACACATCAACACTAACCAAAGAGAACAATTGTGAGTTATAATGACTGATTTACCTGGATTTCCCTGGCGTGATATATGATAATCAAACCCAGAAGAATGATGGTTGAAAGGCTGATCAGGCATTTTAGAGCTAATGAATACAAGGACTCCTGAAAGAGAAGAGCACACTTACATACCTTTACAATACAGGTCATTTTTAATTCTTTACTGCTATTTGCATGCAAGGTTTAGTTGAAATAGGTCTAAATCAAAATAAATATACTGTAGGCTACAGTTTGGTACTATGTTCTCATGTCCTAAAAAGTAAACAATAAAGAAATCGTATTGCTTTAAATCAGATAGGCTACATTTATCTTACAGCAACATTTCGTGTGTCATCTGTGGGCTATCATTTTACACGAACACCTGTACAGGTGTGCCTGATGACAGTGGCCATTAGGAGAATCGCTTCCTAAAACAGCTTAAATGTGCCTGACGATGGGCTTAAGGATGACCTTGTTCACAGTGCTTTTATGCACTTCACAAACTTGTGCTTTCCGTCTGCTGTCAACCTAAGCGCTAATGTATTCTGACCTAGATGAGGAGCTGCACAGCTCGGGATTGAGTTACGCACCTTTCCATATGCACCCCACGACAGTTCCGTCTCTATGACCATAACAACGATCCCAAACATCCCAAAGATCAGTGCATAGTCGCTTAACCGTTTTCTCTTTTCAAATAAGGCCCTTCTGTGTCCAAGCTTTTGCCCAATGTTCTGGTTCTTCTTTTTGCCCGATTTGTTGCCACTGTGGCTACATCCACCCCCTCCATCCCCCGATGCGTAAGGCATAAGAGTGGTCGAGTTGTTCTCCGGTTTAGAGGCTAGAGTGTCCGACGCATCCGCAGTGGAGATAGGCTGCAGCGGCTGGGACTCCGAATCAAACTCGTGTACGTTTCTGCGGGACGAGCTCAAGTTGCTCAACGGCCGCATTACGCCGCCGTTGTATCTGCAGCTGCTCATGGCTATTTGCTTATAAGAGTTACTCTCTCTGCGGCTGCTGGCCGGGCTGCCCCGCTGCCGACTGTGGCACTGCTGATGGTGGTGATGATGATGTCTGGATGAACTACCATGACTAGAGGGCGTGAACTCGCAAGCGCTTAACTGACAGCCTTGTCTCAAAGACGATACGGACGGTGTCCTTAAAGTTCCGTGAGGGGTAGGCGACGTCCCGTGAGAAATTAGGCTTTTCCGTGCATCGTAGTTATTGCAGGTGCAACCCCGGTCCTGCTGGCTGATGGAGCGTTCTTGGCGTCCGCAGTAGTGCTGGTACTTACAGTGTTGGAGCTGCTGCTGCTCCGGATAGAAATCGTTCTGCAACTGCAATGGGCTTTCCATATCAGTGCTGCCGTTTAAAGCAGCAGGCGGGCAACACCGAGCATCTAGAGAGGGGGCGTTGTGGTAGGTGCGTGAGGAGAGCGACAGGGTTAAGATAGACCCTTATCGGCTCCTGTAGAATTGAAGCCAGGTAAGCGATTGGATGTGCGCTCCAAAACAACTGGCCTGACGTCACCTTAGGCAGGTTGTTACATGTGTTTAAATATTAATTAATCTCCTTAAAATTACCAGTTAAAAATCAATCGTCATCAGCGCTGCACTTTTGAATTAACTAGTGAAAATACCTGGGGAAAACTACAGCTAGCCCACGTTGTCAACTGTGATGCTGTGTGAACTAATTCCTGGAAGTATGGCACTTGAATGGTTCCATTCATATTTTTTACGTAAATGGAGGACGGGTGCATCATGCAAATAATAACGTTTTTTGTAGCAAAGTAACCTTGATTATTTGTGTGCTCTGGTCGACCATCGAAAAAGAGAGCCTTTAAAAGACACATCTTCCCCCATTTTACGAAGGTTACTGAAACCATTTAGGCCTATGGAATATAATTTTTACCACATTCTTGCATGCTGCTAAACGCTGGCTGTGTAAATAGTTAAATCTCTGTCCTTAATTGTTTATTGTAGATTATTTCAATAGGGTTGTAGTAGCCTAGACTAGTCTTCACATTTGGGAAAGCGAACTTCGACTAGATAATCAAGAAATGACACAATAACGACGACTTTGACTCCACTAGTTAAAACAGACGCGGTAGTCTTTATCTGATAAGGCTCCACTAACTCTTGTAGGTGATGGCGCGTCCACATCCTCCTTCCGGCGAAATTCTGAATTTGAATGAGTGTCTCCAGCTACTTTGTCTTCAACAATAAAGGTATATTTAGGAGGTTGATATTAGCATAGACAGACGGTCTGTGTATCCTACAGACTGTGCTGGAGGCAGTGCGCCGCCGCCGCCGCAGCAGCTACCGCAGTCGCAGCGCGTCACCGCGGGACATGAATGAGAAACGCGCCGCGTCAGCACCATCGGAAAATCCTTTGTTACGCCATGACTCATGCCAATTTGCTTCCTCAGAAGGATCAAGGACAAATCTTGTAGCAGCCCTCTTAACAGCTATAGTAAATCAAAATGGACACTTGGACACACCGCGCACCACTGTGCAACACACCACTCTCTCCACCTTCCTCCCTCATCCCATTAGAAGAGAGCGCGAACCTCACCACTGATAAACTGAGCAGAGAAAGCTAGATTTTCACCAGTTTCACTGTCGCAAAGATACGCGTTAACTTAAAAACCAGAGCTTGGTTTAGCACCTACATTGGACGAAATCTTGGAATGTATTAAAGTCGCTAGTGGTGGTGTATTTTGGTTTGGGCAGGCCTAACAGATGTACCCAGATGAATCACACATGTGCACTCTAATTAGCAAAGTGCATTACTGTGAAGGATGAGTGACAAGTCTAACACACAGTGAATTACAGTAAATTAAAGCAGAGAGAACCATTTTACTTTGCCGAACTTAATAAAGTAAGTGGTTAAAATAAATTACTTTTGTCTATTTATATTTAGGCTAAACAATGGTCAAATTTACAATATTTACTTATTGATTACTGCCAATATTTTCTTTCTGTCTTTTTTTCTTTTTATAAATCAGCTGGAGACTTGTTTCACTCCACACACTCTTCCAAATCCTTGTAGATGTTTGTGGCAGTTAGCACTGTTTGTGTTGTTTCATCGGACACTTTACATTTAATACCAATTAGCATGTAATCAATGGGCTAAAATGGACTCCTGGATCTCACCCAGTTGCTCTAGGTTGTGGATGAAACATGTTTGCTGTGAAGCCAGGTTTCTTCAAGAAAATCGATACTGATGCATGGATAATGGATTTTTAGCATTTGTCACCACTGAATATGCATAGCCAGCAGTGTATGCACTGTGCTGGTATAATTTCACAGACATCAGCTGCATTTGATCTGATGGATGAAGCATCAGACAGAACTTTGCGTGGCACAATATGAGAGAGGACATCCCACTCTGGCTCCCATGAGAATTATGTTACTTATGGTACTATCTGACATTAATTCTTCAATGCTTTGACATTGAATACATGTTGTCTTATTTTGTTATGTATTTTTTTTTTATTATTTAATCATGGCACTCGCATTAAGACAGGGCCTCTATTCCAAGTGAGCCCTTCCAAGTAAAAGGCAGAGCCAAGTTTAAAACCACACCGCATAAACATAGAACGGATAAAAACAGGGCTCTTTGGTTCTGTCTCGTCTGAAGATTGGTGTACATCTCAGTTTCTCTTGTATGTTATTTCCAGCCCTTTGTGCTTGTAACAGACTGGAATTTGCTGCAATCCTCCGTGGTTGTTATTAATGGACTAAAGGAGTTATGTGGCCCTGCTGGAAGTAATATATTGACTCATATTTGAGTTACTGGAGTGCGATAAAGCAAGCCTGAACCCAATCATCCAAACAGGGCTCAGTGCTGCTCCTGTCATAAATTTGCCCGCGAAAACCTTCGGCAGTGCAGGCACATCATCCCAAGGCCACGGTGGCCTCTCACTTGGGTCGCCCTACTGTGATAAGTTAATCTGTACGCGGTGGGCTTCTGATAAAAGCAATAAAGCTCCAACGAAAGGCACATCCAAAACCCACCATGTTTTTTGGGGGAAAAAACAACCACACGCACAGAAATGATTTTGGTGTTGCTCTCTCCTGGATACAATACCTGTGAGAAGGACTAGCTGCAGACATTTTCATTCCTTGAATATCAGGGACTGTCTCTGTGATTATGTTGTTTTTCCCTGAGTGTTCATGTGCTTTGCCATCGGAATGTGTGAAACACATGGATGCCACAACAAAGGTTAAAACATGTGCTAACTAATCTTAAATAAACAACTGTACTGTATTTGCTTAAAATATGGTGTAAGGTGCTTGTGAAAGAAGGATATGCAGCTTTCAAGTGACATAAACGGCAAGTTTACATTAAAATTGATGGACTACATGGAAAGTCTACATGGACTACAAATGAACTACATGACAACAAAAGTAACAACCAGCCCACAACTGGGCAACCCGATTAACAAAATCTTCACCCAGTTTCCCACCTCTTATTCTCACATGAGGTGACATGAACGATGATGTTTTCACTGGGAAAAAGGTTTTTCTCATGCACATGAATGCACCATGACTCTCGGCCTATTGCTTTCTAGGTTCAAGGTCAAGGTTCAAGGTTGCTTTAGAGAAACTCGCTTCCTGTCACTTTTCACTGTCCTATTTGAGTAAAGGCAACCCCCATAACCCCCAATATATGGAAAGAAAGACAAAAAACATGTAAATAAATTAATAATACATGGTGGCCCCAAGGTTTCCATGGGCCCCAGGTCACCACCTGCATATTACCTGTGCCATGGCTACAGTACTGCCTGGGACAGGCCACTGGTGCAATTTTTTTCAAGCTTTTATAATTCAGGCTTATGTTACCCCTTGGCCGCTGCGCTCCTCCAAGGAATGTTGTCTGCCACTGACCCCCCCACACACACACACACACACACACACAACCATGGCAATCCAGACTTTTTTTCATCTGCCCCCTAGAGTCCCACCAGTCCCTCTCGGTCTTAAAAAACAAAACAAAAAAAACTCTTCCCTCTCTTCTGCTCCTACCTTTTGACTAGTAGGATAAATGTTGTTATATTGCTGTAGCTGTAGCTCTGTAGCTTAAATGTTATTTTATTGCTGTAAGTCACCTTGGATAAAAGTGTGTGCCAAAATGAATACATGGAAACGGAAATAATTTGTGTCCACTTTTTTGTGTATTTAACTGACGATTTTGTCCAAAGCAACTTACAAAGACCAATTGCAGGAACAGCCCCTCTGGAGCAACTTGTGGTTCAGTGCCTTGCTTAAGGGCACAACAGCAACCGAATATTGAACCTATGACTTTCTGGCTATACTACTGGCCTTGGCCACTACACAATACCACTGATATGACTTAATGTGGACACAATTTAAGCCTACTTTAACATGATTTTGAATGGAAAATAATATTTGGCCTGTCTTAGACTCTATTCCTGGAGTGAGCAAATCATCACAAGATGATAGGGTAGACTTAAATTAAGATATTTCCCCAAATGTTTGTATTACATATAAATAAGGGTATTCCTGAGTCTATTGATATTTAATCATTCTTAACTCAGTCACACATTTTATTATTTACTTATTTTCGTTATGTTCTTTGACCAACATTGTGGCACAAATTCATGCCTCTATGGTAGACTATAATTAGTGGGTGCTCTCACTTCGGAAAGGAAAACATGGTGTAACTACTCATGCAGTTGTGTGGGCTACAGGAGGAAAATCAGTGAGGGAAAACTGTGTACAATGGGGTACATTATCTTCCAAACAGATGGTATGCCACAACGCAGAAATCACACTATTGTACTGAATAATGTCATTCTAACCAGCAATGAATCCCAATAGCTCAAAACTGTTATGTGGATTGGTTGGACACATCTGGGATACCCAGAAGCTCACATGCAGTGGACATGGACCATCAGCCTTTTAAAGTAGAAAGTACTCTGATTGGCTACTTTTAGAGGTTGACCATGTGACAAGGGTTGCCAGATATCTTAATAGTATCAATTTCCTGCAGGTATTTGTCTATTGACTGATTGATATTCTTAGACATTAATCGGAAAGTATGACTAAATAAACTGAACATACAAGCAACCTAGCCCTGAAACCTCACTAGATTTCTGGTTGGGGAGCAAAAGAAGGTAGAAGCTAGAGTTAGAAATCTTACCTATTTGGCAACTGTGGGTCTCCCTGTGACAACAGTGCGCTACGCTAACATCATGTCGCTTCTTTGTGGTGCGTTATTCGTTCCCACAGTGGAGCCGTGAGGAAAATACATGACCTGCTTATTTTGTGTGTTTAGTGTGATTGGATATATGAGTTGTCTAGGATGACACATTTAATAGCAATACAGCTAGCATAGGAACTTAGGGTTGATAGTTTATTGCTGTGGCAGCAGCGCTCATTCAATTTTTTAGCATGCTAGCAAGTTGGTGTTAGCACACCCACCTGAACTATGTATCAAAGGATAAATGCACAGTGTCTGTAACGTGAAACCAGATCATAAAGACACAACTTTGCATGGGTGTAGCTTACTGCATTGTTTACGGAATCACCAAAAGTGAAAATGATGAGGAATAACAAAGGAGACACTAAACATAACGTTAGAACTACCCGCCGGAGGAAGGATGTGCACAAAGATGTATCGTTAACTGGTAGGCGTTTTGCAAGTCTAACATTAACTGAGATGAAAATAACATGAACCATATTTGATAGATAAGTTAATCATGAGATGAATGGTTTAGTTTTTCTGTTTATTCCACCCTAAAAGGTTTTGGTAACCAAGCTAACCTCCCCTTTTCACGAATGAACTACTGATGTAGCATAGTCTGCCATGCTAACCCGAATGAACACACACTAACACTTCCTCTAGAATTCTACTCTCATAGGGGAAATAAAGTATCAGTAGGCTAACCTGTCTATGAGGCTAACTGACAAAGTTTAACCGACCCTTCCTAACCTTTACACCTTAAATCGTTCATTGTCAGGCGCGATTGTACCAGAGACCCCGGAGTCCAAACGGCCCAGTGGACCAGGGTCCAGCTGTATTGTGCTGGATTCAGATCCGGGGGCAGACACGTCTGACACCGACCTGTCGGGGAGCTCACTGTTCAAAGACAAGTAAGTCCATTAGCGAGGCGCCCCGTTTCTCTTCCCTAACCACCATGGGGGTCATCCCACGTGGAGTCTTCAAATGAGTACGTAATTGTGCCAAACAGCCAGGCTCTACCTGGCTTTCAACTCGTAATGTAATCTCTAACTTCTTATGTGCTCATATGTCTTCAAGAGAGCAGGAGCAGTCTGACAAGAATGTGATTGTTCTGTCAGATCAATCAGAAGAGACTGAAGATAGTGCAGATGAGGTAAGAAGCTCATCATCTTGCGCACAGAACCACAATGTTGGGGCTCATTTGGCTTTAAAATATTTATATTTCTATCCTTTGCAGAAGACACTATCCCAAAGAACTCTTTTGCATGCAGTCATGAAAGGTTGAATGGCTTGACATCTCATTTGTCACTGATCATCTGTCTTTGAATGATGAATTTTTGAACAACTGACCCTTATAAGAACTTGATTAATCCATTGGTCATATCAAACAATGTCAATGATTCACAGCACTCTTTTGATACATTGCCACTTTGAGTGCTTCAACAGAACAAGTGCCCTTATTATAAAGTTTTTGCGCCAAAGTCAGTAGCCTACAATGCTCACAGCATCCATCATTCCATTGTCGTGCTATGCCCAGCATAGACTCATATTTCGGTTTATGACGTCAGAAGTCTTTGGCCCAATTCAAGCACAGAAACATTCGGTTCAAACTTTTGGTGCATCAGCTGTGCATGGAAGTTACTAGAAGCAAGTCCTCATATAGCTTGTTTTGGTTGTACAGTTGTGCTTGCTTCGGTGCAGTACAAACTTAGAGAGATTTTAAAAGGTGCAGTCTTGCGTTATAATTCAATATAGTTTGTAACAATCATCAACGCAAGCTCAGGAACACTGAAGTAAGAGGTGTATTTGATTGGCTGTCAAGTTTGGATTGACTTCTCTCTCTCTCACACACACACACACATTACATATACCCCAAATTCCTTTACAGTGACAGGGGCGTAACATTCACCTGGGTGATGCACGGCAGCCATGTTGAGTTTAGGTTTTCATTGATCATCCACCAGAAATGAGGACTGCACCTTTTCATTTTTTACCCTATTTCTGAAGGTGCTCCCACTCTAGGATTGAACATGTGATTTTTAAAACCTGGAATTAAAGGCGAGGTTAAAAGCAGAGATGGTTGAGGCTGTTAGTACTCCAGAGTCTTTGTTGACAGTCTTGTAATTCTGTGCTTTTTAGGTGGTCAGAAGGTTTGTGTTGTAGTGGAGATTAATTATGCATAGGAATATCAAGAATTTCTGGCCTGTTTCACAAAGTTGAAAAGCTGTTCATTGTGTGGTTGTGTGCACAACTTACACAACTCGTACATTATTTGTGAGACAGACTTGTTCATAATAGTTTACATTACATTAATTATGGTTCAGTGATTGCAAGTCATGCCACTGTTAAACAGGTATTCACAAATTTTATATTGGGGCAATATGTGGCCACAGAGCTTGCTTTCACCGCATCTGGTCAGGGATTTAGTGACCTCAAACTAACTTAGACAATACAGTGTTTTCTGTATAATTATTCTTTCTTTCTTTATTCTTTATTTAGCGGTACCTTTATTTAGCGGTTGGGGCAGCCGTGGCCCACTGGTTAGCACTCTGGACTTGTAACCGGAGGGTTGCCGGTTCGAGCCCCGACCAGTGGGCCGCGGCTGAAAATGCCTGAGCAAGGCACCTAACCCCTCACTGCTCCCCGGCGCTGTTGTAGCAGGCAGCTCACTGCGCCGGGATTAGTGTGTGCTTCACTTCACTGTGTGCTGTTTGTGTTTCACTAATTCACCGATTGGGTTAAATGCAGAGACCAAATTTCCCTCACGGGATCAAAAAAGTATATATACTTATACTTATACCTTATTGTTTCTGTATGTGTAATGTTATGAAACCTTTTCCACCATTTCCATTGCTGTTCCTACAATGACATGCTCTGATAGATTTTCAAATAAATTTCAGGTGAGCCCCTCATCGCCTCAAGTCTCCACAAAATGGTCAGGAGAATCAGGTTAGTACCCCCAACCATGACAAATACCAGGGTAATACCACATTGATCAGGCGGACCTCATCAATACTACTGAATAAGACTGGATTTAACAAGTAGGCTCATATGCTGTGTGTGGTCATTGCCCTGACATTGATTGATGTAGAGGCAGCCTCCTTGTATGTTCACATGTCCTTGTGTGTGTGTGTGTGTGTGTCTTCAGAGGCAGCCTGTAAAAGGAAATGGGAGATAGACGAGTCGCAGCCGAGTTCTGATTTGCTCCCCAGAAAAAAGCGGAAGCCATCCGTGGTGAGTTCACGCGCATCTGTTGTCCCTTTGTTGAAGATAACATACCCCCAAACACACACACCTCCTCGGCACAAGGCTTTATCTCATCCATTTCCCATGCTTATTTGCTTTACAAGGTGTTTACATGACGTGTCCCTACTCAAGGACACTGCAACCCCCCCACCACAACACACACACACACACACACACATGCACATACACCTACACATACACCTACACACACACACATGCACATACACCTACACACAGACACACACACATGCATATACATACACATGCACAAACACAAACACACTTTGTGAGTTCTTGAATACATCCTCCAGGTTTGTCCTCTCAGCGAGCGATGATGTAGTGCCACACCGGCGGGGCCATTTGTTCTTGTCACGGCGAGATGCATGCTGCAGGGAGCCGGTCCTACATGAGCAGCCCTGGATGGCACACAGGCGGAGCGCCCCGTCTGGGATGCTGCCAGCCAGGCTGGAGGGAGGGTGGGTGGGTGGGGGTTGGAGGGAGTCTGCTGGTCAGAGACTGTGCAATTTTGGCCTCGATTCAGTCAGACCCAACAACACCGATTTGTTGTGCAGTTTGAGTAGGCTCATGTCGCCCAACTAGAAGATGTACTAATCAACGTTCCAGCTCCCAAGTTGATTGGGTTGGATTTCTGGTATGTCAGAAAAGTTTGTTGGCTGTCTTGCAGTGTGAGCAGTTCAAACCTGCAGTGTGAGCACGTCAATCACAACTGAAATGTGTAGGGTAGAGTTACCTAACCCTTGGTGTACACGACTGAAAGAAAGTGCACTCTGCCTACCTGGCTGTAAGGGTTTGAGTCTATAAATGTAGGAATTAGTAGTGCGATGAACGCACATGGAGGTATGTTGTGTGTTTGTGTGTGTGTGGTGTGTGGTGTGTGTGTTGTGTCTGTGTGTGTTGTGTCTGTGTGTGTGTTGTGTATACAGACAGAGTTTGGGCTTGAGTGCTGCGGTGAGAAGCTCGAGTGATGCGCTTTTGGGGGCATGAGTGGTTAAAGTAGATAGAAGGGGATCGGTGTCAGCATAGTTTGGTTGTGGTTTAGATAAAGATGTCTCTTGAGAGGAGAGGCTTTTAGCTGAATGCCCAGGAGTCATTCTCTTTATGGAGTTGTGGTTGGCTCTTGGAGAGAAGATAAAAGGGTTTGGGTTCTCTGTGCGGTCAGAATGGTAGCCTTATTTAATATCTTGTGGGGGCATGGGCAACTGTGATAGAACAGATTATAGCTTTAAGGGTTTATATTTTCGGTAGGACAGGGAAGGAGGAGGGCGTGGATGTGGGGTGTTTTTATTTATTTATTCATTTATTTATTTATTTATTTTTTGTATTACCGAATAGTTTGATTTGTTTTGGGCAAATAGGCTTTGTCAAGATTCAGGATCTCTGGAGAATGCAGTTGACAGGATTTTAAAACAAACCTGTTTCTAGCGGTTCAGTGGCCCCTTTCAGGCAGACCTTGAAATCCACTTTTTATTTTTATTATTAATTAATTAATTTGGCTGACTGTTATCCAAAGCAACTTACTGATGTCAATTAATAGCAGGGCCAGTCTCTTGAGCAAGTCTGGGTTAAGTGCCTTGCCTAAGCCAAGGCACAACGGTGGCATCTAGGAATCAAACCTGTCAGGCTACTACTGCATGCAGGCTACTACTGCATGCTACTGCTTTTCAGGCTACTACTGCATGCTAACCTGGCTTCTTCGCCACTACACCAACTTCATATTAATGTTTCAAGGCCTGCTGAGTACATGGGTGATGAGTGATTTGATCCATGCGTTTTTTATGGGGCTGGGTCATCATGTGTATATCTCAGTGTTAACCGAGCGGACTGTGTGGTTTTGTCCTGCGCCCGGGGGATCGGCAGACCGACGATTCAGAGAACGAGGGCCCAGAGCCCACCTGGAAGGAGCAGGAGGACATGGTGAAGAAACTGCAGATCCACTTCCCTCACCTGGACAAGGAGGTCAGCCATTACTATACTAACAGCATGGTCAGAGAGAGCTCGATGGTGTTTTAAGCCCCCAACGTCGTCTTCCAGGCAGCGCTGCCACCGTTGACTTAAAGGCACCTCCTAACCCTATCCCTAACCTTAACCCAGCTCTGCCTTGAAGACAACGTTGGGACCTTAAAACACCAAGAAACTCAGAGAGAGGCTTATGTAAGAGAGGGATGCGAAAGGATGTAGGCGTGTTGATGCATGGGGTATTGTATTTGTATTTGTATGTCTATCTATATGGACTACACACTGTGACTCTGGGTTCACTTGAAACGCTTTTTGGGTAATTGGTGCTGAAACCTATAAGAGTTTCTTTTATCATGTCTGACGAAGATCCAGGGTGAACGAAACATTGCTATGTTTTTAAAGTAATTAAGTTTATATTTTTGGAGCAATTGCAGTGTGCAGACCACACTTCTTGTCTTGCACCTGCGGAAAACTTTTCTTTGGATGTGCGCACCCACTCTCCAAAATGTGGCCCTGAGGGATGGATGAGTGGGGTAAAGAGGTGAAAGGATGTGGTGATATTGATGCACAAATAGATGAACCGTATGATGGGTTTATGCATACATATGAATGCATACATATGAATGGGTATATTATGTCCGTCGGCAAACTCTACTTATGTAATTAATCCCAAAACTTCGTCCAGGTAGATTGTTAAATAGATCCTCTTTTGACATTGTGCTGTATTGTGGTGGTATTGGGCTAACATGTTCACTCCAAATCACCACCATTAATATGAGATATACTGACACTGTGTGTGTGTGCGTGTGTGCGTGTGCGTGTGTGTGCACGTGCAGGGACTGAGGGATGTGCTGCATGAACATGACTGGCTGTATGAGGACACACTGGAAGCTCTGCGGATGTTCTCTGAAGAAGGTGAGAGTCCCACAGGAGCCCACGTGTGACCTGGAGGAGTCCTGCTCTGGCTTTGGCTCTGGCTCTGGCTCTGGATATCTGGCATAGCATGGATCCTCTGAATTCCTGCTAGATCAGGGCTGCTCCACTCCAGAGCTGATATCGGAGTTCCCTGCTGGGTTCCTTTGTTGTGGACTGAGAGTACTGTAGACACCGTCTCTTTCAGTGTGGATTCACTGGGGAAATGCTGTAATGTCATCCTGTTTGAAATATATCACTCTCTGTGTGACCAGGAGAAAGACTAACTCGGTGTCTGATGTCCTCATGTTGTTTGTGTATTTCCAGCCGAGGTGCCTGCGGAGAACGATGCTCCTTCCCCCAAACCCTCCAGGCGTGACGTGTCCCCTCCCTCACGGTCCAGCATCACACGGACGGCGTCCCAGCCCACTAAAGCCACGCCCAAACCTACGCTGGAGCCGTCCAGCCCGAAAAGACCTCACAGAACCGCAGAGGAGGTCCCACAGAACGGAACCAGAGTGCTGCGGAAACGGAACCCGCGGCCTGTGGTGAGCTACGACTTGGACTCTGACAGCGATGGTGGTGTAGCCAAGGCCGTCAGTGACTTTGAGGCGTTGACGTCAGACTCTGATTCGGAGGGCGAGGGCAGCCAGCGCCTGACCGCGCAGACGAAACAGATCTTGGACTTCTTCCAGGAGGCGTCCATGGAGGAGCTGTCGCTCATCGAAGGCTGCTCGGCCAAGAAGGCCCTGAAGATCGTGGAGCTCAGGCCTTTCAAGAATTGGCGAGACCTGGTGAGAGTGCCCTCAGTAAAGAGCAGCACGAGCTGTCACTCACAGAAACATACATAAACTCGTCATCCTTACTTCTTTGTTGACTTTTCTGTGCAGCTCTGTGTGAAATCCCCGGTACTCATCACTAAAAATGAACGGTGTACAAATGTGCTTCGTCAGCAGTAATATGTGTCAGGCCAAGGGTGTTTTTTCACTAGAATAAGACTTTTTAAAAGTGGATAGGGTTATCAGGATTAGTACTGCAAACTACCAGTAGTAGCCTATCTCCTGATCACTGTGGACTGTTGCACTAGAAGGAGGCAGTTGTCTAATGTGTTTTTTGTTGATATCTAAGCATTTACACAAGTGTTTATGTCGGTTATGTTTTTGTGGATGTATGTTTATTTCTGTGTGTGTGACTGTGTGTCTGTATCCATGTGTGTGTGCATGCATGTGTGTATGCGGCTTTGTAACTTTGAATTTACTTGTGCTTGATGTGTGCTCCTTCTTGACTTTTACATCTTTGTGTGTGTGTGTGTGTGTGTCCGTGCGTGTCCGTGCTCAGGATAAGGCCCTGAGCGGCGGTAACGGGCTGTCGATGGAGCTTCTGGCGGGCTGCCGGGAGGTGTTGCGGGAGCGGGACGTGGTGCAGCGCCTCATGGGCCACTGCGAGGAGATCGCCCAGAAGATGAGCCGCGACGTCACCCAGGTGCTGGAGAGCGGCACAGGGTCCATGGAGCAGCCACGCGTCCTCAACGACACGTACGTGGATCGATTTTCACTGAAAAAGATAAGACCTACTTAATTAATCCCAAGGGAAATTAAATGTCACAACAGCACCATCCACTGAAAACACACACACACACACACACACACACACACACACACACACACACACACACACACACACACACACACACACACACACACAAAGGGGGAAAAAAGATAGTCACACCAGTTTGTCAATGCAGCAATGAGGGGAGGAGTCATAGGCCCCTATCTTGCACCCGGCACAAGGTTCGCAAAGCTTATTCTTATCTTACACCCAGTCAGTGGCGGATTTTTTTAACTTTTATTTTTTATATAACTTGCGGTCAGGGGTGTGATAATTAGCAACATAAGGTGTGGTTTGGCGTATGATCCAAAAATCACTATCTTATACCCTTATATTATAAATCATTACGCCACTGACAAAGAATATTTTTTTTCAAGATATGTTTTCGATGGTAACCTTGTCGGTCAATTTGCATGGTTTAGTGGAATACCTGTTCCATGCGGTCTCGTTCAAGCAGATTCCTTCAAATGCACCGCTGACTATCAAAATACTGATGCGCTGGACCCAGCTGTGGCGCAACTGGCTGGGGCACCTGCACCGTACGCCGGCGACCCGGGTTCGATTCCCACCCCGCGGTCCTTTCCGGATCCCACCCCTGCTCTCTCTCCCATTTGCTTCCTGTCACTCTCCACTGTCCTATCATTAAAGGCATAAAAAGCCCCAAAAATATACGTAAAAAAAATAAATAAAAATACCGATGGACTATTTGAAGTTCTGCTGCTTGCTGTTAAAGGGATTGACAGATGCCATTCTCATTGGTTTAAAGGATGTTAGGCCCAAAACACACCTGTGACTGATTAAGAAACAAAAGAACAACCTTTTTGCGCCAAGCACCCGACATTTGATCACACAATCGAGCCATTGAATTAGTGAATGTGGCCTGGACACACCTTTAATGAATATAAACTTTACGCCTCTGACCCTCCGTTTTTGATCGCCAAAATAGAGCCCTTAGACTGCCAGAATGTTAACGCACGACCTGTGCTTGAGATGTGTGCCTCAAAGAGGGCAGTATGAATGCTCTAAGCACAGGCACCGAAATTAAAGTCCGTTGGTAATCCAGGGGCCATGCACATACAGCACCGAGAGTGTGTGAAACAGGCCTGCTGAGGAGAGCGGCTGAATGTCTTCCTCAAAGCTCAAATTCACTTTTAGATTACAGTGTTATCCAAAGCAATTTGCATTTTACTTTGGAATTTACCGCGCGCTATGCTGAAATCCGTTGTAATGTTACGGAGGACAGATAATCATCGGCGGAAAATCGTGGGCGTCTCTGGCATGAAAGTGGGGAAGAAAGCAGAGTGGTGTTTTTGCATGCATGAGCAGCCCATCTCTGAAATGGAGCTATTTTCTAAAGTTTCAAGCTCTTGCTCAACCATATGTTGATTTGTTGTTATTGTTGTTGTTCTAGTTGTTTTACATTTAAATGTTTAATGTTTTGATGTTTGGGGACCTCTAACATCTGTGTGTGTGTGTGTGTGTCAAGGTCTGTCACAGCTGCAGCCGTAAATACAGAAAGACCTTTGGGCAGAATCCTTGGTTGTGTAATGTGTTTAATGAATAGTTGATGTGTATAGCTTCATCAAAGTCGTGGCCTGGTGTGTGTTTGCAGGTTCAAGCTGAAGCCGTACCAGCTGGTGGGACTGCGTTGGCTCACCCTGCTTCACCAGCACAACCTCAGCGGCATCCTGGCAGACGAGATGGTGTGAATTACCCTCCGCTACAAACACACACACGCACACACACACATACACACACACACCTCCTAAATAATACACACCACCACGCTCTCCTGCCACCACCCCTTTTTTTTGTTGCCGTGGGGATTGGCTGCTGTGACCCCGTGCCCAGCTTAGAGACATGCCATCCCCCAGTCGCTCGCTCACCCGCCTGGCGCCAGGCACCACCTGAGCTGGGCATCATTTTGGCAGCGATGCTGTCAAAAGTCAGCAAATAATTAAAGGGCATTTAGAATTAGTAATAGGTTTTTGCCATTGACCAGGGGTCATGCGTCTGTGGACATCAATGGTGTTGCCCAGAAATGTTCTCAGTGTATCATCACCATAGCTGTTTACAGGTCTCTTAGCCACACTGCATTGTCCTCTATGCTGACTTTTCCCTGTACAATACATACCTACTGTTACTACAAGGAGAATGTGTGCTTCGACATTAGTCTGAGGAAGGGCTTGCCTTGAAACGTAATTAAATATTTGCTCGGGAGCTACGGGTGTGCTGACTTTTTTCTTATTGCTGTGACTATTGCTTTGGTCCAGAACCCTAAGTTTAGAGTACTTGGATGTGCGTGCACCTTGTAGACTTTTCATGCTTCGACATTAGTGCCACACTATGCATATGTTTTCCACTCCGCTGGAGTGGACATGTATATTTAATGCCTGTGTCGTCGCCTGTCCTCTGCCGTCTGTAGGGTTTGGGGAAGACCATTCAGGCCATCGCCTTCCTGGCCAGCTTGTATCAGGAGGGGAACCGCGGGCCACACCTCATCGTTGTGCCTGCCTCCACACTAGGTAAGAGGCCACACCCCCTCCCACGGGGCATGGTCTGTATGTCTATCAGAAACTACTGGTGCTCAAAGTGGAGGGTCATTCAGAGGCATCTGGTGAAGAGTTTACCTCTTCTTTGGCTTGTCCTGCACAGGGGCCATGATTATAAATTGGTAAGTTGGTCAGTTGGTGGGTTTTTGATCTATTGATTTATTGATGGAATGTTATTTGGTTGATTGATTGATTGGTTGACTAGAAGCTCATGGTATCTCTGTAGTATACCACTCTGGTCTACTTTCTCCTTACCTGCACTCTGTACTGCACCCCTGATTACCACTTAGTGCGTGTGTGTGTGTGCGTGCGTGCGTGCGTGCGTGCGTGCGTCTGCGTGTGTGTGTGTGCACGTGTTTGTGTGTGTGTCTGTGAAGCATGCTGAAAGCCTGCTGTGTTCTGTGTGTTCGGTGTGATTAAGAGCATTCCAGAGCATGCAGACGTGACCTTGCTCTGTGTTGCAGATAACTGGGTGCGTGAGCTGAATCTGTGGTGCCCCAGCCTTGAGGTCCTCGTTTATCACGGTGAGTTTTATTTTTCATCCCTCCTTCCTTCCCTCCCTCCCTCCCTCCATCACACACTGTTGCTGTCGGTTCCTCTGCTCCCAACGGGACGGCAGGACATTCCTGTGCCCACATCAGCTGAGAGCTCACTCCTAACTGTGGTGTCACCTGCTGCAGGCACGGCCGAGGAACGCCGCTTCACCCGATACGAGGCCCTCAACAACATGGTGGAATACAACATCATCGTGACCACGTGAGTGTGGAAGAGAACTACAAGCACCTCATTTGACCAAAAAAAGAACTAGAAGCACCTTTCACAAACATATACTATACGTTTATATAAAGCCCCTTTTCCAAAACGCTATAACCCCTTTTTATAAAACATGAATTAAAGTCATGTTATTTAATTGTGTATTTCAGGTAATATCAATGGAAGTGCACTTGTGTTTTTTTGATTGAGTAAAGATAATTCAAATAGCAATAACCCAGTTAAAGTTCCACTGAAATTACTTCAAAATTTAAAACAATTATATATGAAAATTCATTAAAATGGTGGATATAGTGTTTTGGAAAAGAGCTTCCTATATTTTTATATGAAGGGCTGGTTTCCCATACATGGGTTATGCTTTGTCCTAGAATAAAAGCTATATTTTCAGTGGAGATCTTCATTTCCTTTAGTCCTGGACTAGGCTTGATCCATGCACAGACAAAAGGCCTTATACTTGTATCAGTAATCATTAAACTGAAGGCTGGATGAATGATGAGTCATCTTGACACATCTCACTGAGTCAATGACTGATTTAGGAAGAGATTTAAGGAGGATTTCGAAGCTCTGATTTATATTTCTATCCGAGTAGTTGTATCTGTGTACTGCCCGGCCAAAAAAAAGGTCACACACTCTAATATTCAGTTGGACCGCCTTTAGCTTTGATTACGGCACGGAATCACTGTGGCATCGTTTCCACAAGTTTCTGCAATGTCACTTATTTCCGTCCAGCATGGCATTCATTTTTTCGCCAAGATCTTGTATTGATGACAGGAGATTCAAACCACTGCGTAAAGTCTTCTCCAGCACACCTCAAAGATTCCCAATGGGGTTAAGCTCTGGACTCTGTGTCTGATGATGTCTCATGCTCCCTGAACCACTCTTTCACAATTTGAGCCGAAGAATCCTGGCATTGTCATCTTGGAATATGCCCGTGCCATCAGGCAAGAAAAAAATTAATTGATGGAATAACTTGGTCATTCAGTATACTCGGGTAGTCAGCTGACCTCATTCTTTGGGCACCTAACGTTGCCTGACGACCTGACCAACTGCAACAACCCTAAATCATAGCATTGCCCCCACAGGGAGGCTCTTACCTATTTGCTTAGTTAAATACAGGTGGTGACCTTTTTTTTTGGCCGCACAGTGTATTTCAGTTACATCGAGCCTAATGAGAGCTAAAGCATTTGGATGTTAGTTTAATCTGTGCTAGGTTCATATGCGTGGCCAGAGGTACCATGTATTCTGATCTTGTGAACAGAATATCTCAAGAACACCTTGATGCATGTTCAAATATGGTATGGACGTTCACTTGGACTAAGAGATCAACTGGTTAGATTCCTATCAGTTCTATATGCTGTGTATTTTCTTGTACATGTCTTGCTGAACACATAAATATCAACCAGAAATGCACGGCTGTGTTAAGGCGTACCAATGCAAAGCTGTGATTTGTGTTTCTGGGAAACTCTGGCATACAGGGGATTTTTCTCCATCTGGAGTGCTTTGTGTGGCTGTGGTTACTCTCCCTCACACTCTTTGCCCTGCTGTCCTCTGGCATGCATTAGCTTCTGTGCTAATGGCTGGGACAGGACAGGTAGATGTTGATAACCAGAACAACGATTCCCGGGTCACCGAAACACCATGTTTTGCTAAATAACTACTGTACCCACACCGTTGCACCCAAGATGACCACATTTTTCATGGTATGTTGGTCTTAAAGGTCTGCATCAACCTAGCCCATAACCACTAACCACTAACCCCCTAATAAAACATGAAAATGCAACAAAATGCCGCTTTTTTCACCACTATCTTCGGTTGAGATGTTCTGAACTGCACCAAATTTCATGTGTATGATTACCCTGACAGCCTCTGGGGGTATGCTAGTATTCATGGAGTTCCATCTATGGGGGCCATACAAGAGATTAACATTTAGTGACTGTACACCCATCAGGCTGTAGATGGTGGTGTTGAGTAAATGGTTGCCGGTAGAGGATGATGTTGAAATGTACTTTCTACTAAGATAAAAGGCGCGACTGTCACACACACACACACACACACACACACACACACACATAAATACCACACACACACACATATAAACACACACACACACACAGTTGCATGCACACACATAAACACACACCCACATAAACACAGATGCATACGCACACATACACACACACACACACACACACACACACACATACAAGCATAATACCGCGGGCGTGCTTGCATGAAAGATGCGGTATGGAGTAGGAGATAGAAACTAATTGACAGCGGTCATGTTTTGTACCGCTACACTGTACATCTAGTGTGTATTGTGGTGAGAGTCAACTCAGCGTTTTCTTTGTAGCCGTCACCTCCATTCCCTGTGGAGGGAGTGCTGAGGATGCCGCTTAGAAAGCCAAAGTCCGGGGAAGTAAACATTACCTCATTGTTTTTTTTTTATTGACAACCTTTAGTATTGAATTTCCTGTAATGACTATCGATCCGCCATTCATTATCATTAACGATCATTGATGAAAGGAATTGTTTAAAATATGCACACCTTGTGCAAACCTGGGAGGTTGCAACTCTCCTCCTCTGCATATACTGTATACAGTACATTTGGCGAATGGTTTCATCTTTTTAAGAGTCTGGTCCAGCTCCGGTCAAAATCTCGTGCATGAGGTGATACTATGTTCTGCCGAGAAGAGTGACCTGACCAAACCCAGTCTGGACAGTGCCCTAGTTGGGAAACCCCAGTGTGATCCGCGAGCTTGGTGTTTGCCCTTTGACCGAAGGCCTCCCCTTGCAGCTCCATGCCGTCTGCACCGGGCTCCTCAAGATTAACGAGGGAAAATGGTGAGCCGTGTCCCACCTTGGAGCCGGGGGCGTCCTGCGTTAATGGAGCAGTAATGGTAATAAATGGCCCGCCGTAGAAACCTGAAGGCGCTCACTCGCTCACTGGTGCTGCTGGTGATGAGGTACTGTGTGTGTTTGTGTGTGTGTGTGTGTGTCGAGGAAGTAGAAAGGAGGAAAAGGGACTGAATTATGTGTCTGTTAGTGAAGATGGGTAGCGGTGTTCGAAATAATGAGGAAAGGATGTGTTTTACAACCCTCATTGTCAATGAGTGTGGAGAGTGTGTGAAAATGACCGTGATATTATTATTGTGTGTGAAGGGGTTGAGGGGTCCTGTGCAAGCCGAGGAGGTGCGGCTCATTCATTATTCAGTCTAATCAAGCGTAGCCAGACCTCACAGACCACCTTATCAGGCCCCTTAGCATTAAGCCTTGCTACTGGATCCACCAAAGGCCTCGAAAGTGTGTGTGTGTGTGTGTGTGTGTGTGTGTGTGTGTTTGCCCGCATGTTATGTGTATATACATGCATATATGTGTGTGTGTGTTTGTGCACATCTGTCTGTGAGTTAATGTATGTGTGTCTGCCTCTTTCTCTGTGTGTGTGTGTGTGTGTGTGTGTGGTGTTATTGTTATTGATGACAATAGCGATGGCGTCGCGATTACAAATACACAGGTACAACAAGCGATAAGGAACTCAAGTGACAGAGGTCTGTTCAATAGCTGAAGCTTCTGGGTATGCTGTGTTTGACGAGGGCCACATGCTGAAGAACATGAACTCACTGCGCTATCGCCACCTCATGGCCATCAACGTGAGTGCAACATTAAGCGTAACATTTGAGAGGACAGGCCAAGGGTCGGGTCCTACTAACAGCCCAGCATAGCTCTTAGCTGAAAGGTTGCAGGCCCCATAAACGGTGTGCCAAGGCAAGGCACAGTAGTTTGTGCCATTGAGATAAAAAAATAGCGTTATTTTAAAATAAATGTGTTCTAATTTATGGAAAGGTTCCAAGGTTCTTCCCTTCAGAGTTGGATCTGTTAGCACGAGGGCCAGCACGTTTTGTTCTGTCATATTCTTGCTTCATTCCTTCCTCCATCTAACTTATTTATTCTCTCCATCATTCATGACTCTCTTGCTGCCTTTCTCGTTTTGTCTCGTTTTTTTCTCTCATTTTGTCTCTATTTTTGTCTCTGTCTTTCTCTCTCTCTCTGGCGTTCTCTCAATCTCTTATGCATTCACTCTTTCACACGCTCCTGATCGTACTCATTCTTCTTTGTCTCTCTCCCTCCCTCATGTCTCTCTCTCTCTCTCTCTCTCTCTCTCTCTTTATCTCTCTCTTTCTCTCTCCATCTCTCATCTCTATTTCCCTCCTTTTTTCTCCATCTTCCTCTCCCTAATTCTCACTCTCTCTATCTCCCTCATTCTTCATCCCTCTCTCTCTATCTCTCTCTCATTCACTCTCTTTCTCCTTCCTTCATTCTCTCTCTCTCCCTCTCTATCTCTCTTTCCCTCATTTTCCCGCCCTCCCTCTCTCCCTCATTCTTCCTTCTTTTCTCTCTATCTTTCTCTCACTCTCTTCCTCCCTCCTTCATTCTCTTTTTCTCTCCCTCATTTTCCTGCCCTCTCTCTCCCCCTCATTCTCCCTCCTTTTCTCTCGATCTTTCTCTCCCTCCCTCTCTTCCTCCCTCCTTCATTCTCTCTCTCTCCCTCTCCATCTCTCTCCCTCTCTCCCCCTCATTCTCCCTCCTTTTCTCTCAATCTTTCTCTCTCTCACTCTCCTTCATTCTTTCTCTATCTCCCTCCCTCTTTTTCTCTTTCTCTCTCTCTCTCTCTCTCGGCTCCCTCTCTTCCGCTCCCCCCTGTGCCCTGTCCTCTCGTTCCCCCCTGTGTCAGGCGGATCACCGGCTGCTGCTGACAGGCACGCCCCTGCAGAATAACCTTCTGGAGCTCATGTCCCTGCTCAACTTCATCATGCCCTCCATGTTCTCCAGCTCCACCGCCCAGATCGCCCGCCTGTTCTCCATGGTGAGCGTCTCACGCACACGCACACGCACACGCGCACACACACACACACACACCAGTGTTTCCCATATGCTAGTGTTGCTAATTGACTTATTCCCAGTGTTGCTAATTGACTTTTTTGTGGTGGCCCATTGACCACCACACATTGATTTTTCAGGTTGTACTAAATTGTGCTTAAATCTGGTTAGCATCATAACCAAGCTGTGCTAATTTGTTAAAAACTGTTGTACTCAAATTAATTCTGCAAACCAACCACCACAAATGGAGGTCCATTCTGGCAGGAAACACTGCTGCGCACCTGCCTTTACACACACACACACACAGGTTGTAAACCTGGAAATACGATAGTAGTGTTTCGATAAATAGTAAACAGCTCTTATGTCCATGACCTAATTTGGGTTGTTCTCACTTTCAGCACTCCTGTTAGAGCCAAATATTAAACCAGACTTTGCTTTGGGTGTGAAATTTGACCGTTATCGTGTAATTACTAGAAATGCAGCCTCGACCCAACACTTAGTGACTAGTTATCTGACTTGTTTTGGTGCTGAATCACCCTCCCCTGACTCAGTTAATTCCCACCTTCCACCTTGACACCACTTCAAACACCACTAAGGACAGGTTGGCCAGAGGGAAATAGCCCCTTAAAGGTACGATTAAGCACCAGAAGTCATAATGGGTTAGTGATTAGCCTTCATTCACCAGTCGAAGGCGAGATGATATTATATGTGGGGCAATAATGTAGCTAGGTGGGATAAGAATGGGGATGTGGCCTTGGTGGGATGAGGATGTGGTCTTGGTGGAAATGTGGTGTTTGAAGGGTATAAATGTGGTGGATCCCTGCCTGATCCATTCCAGATTTAGGAGCTACTATCTGGGGCTAAACAAAGATTTACGTAAGTCATGACAGCTGTGTCATTAAGATATGTTAAGCTCACTAGCTTGTCTGTATCAGATTAGATAATGATTCCCAAGTATTTGCAGAGTTTGTTTTGTGTGAACGGTGCCTTAAAGTTAAAAATGAGTGAGTAACATTGGTCTGGATTTGTGTGTTTTTCCAGAACTCTTCTGAAGGGCAGAGCAGCTTTGAGAGGAAGCGCATCACCCACGCCAAGCTCATTATGAAGCCTTTCATCCTCAGACGCGTCAAGAGTGAGGTAACACCCAGCCGAATGACATCAACACTTATTAATGCAATAAAGTCAAGTTTCTGAGTTCTGTGTAACATTTCTTAAGTCCTGCTGGGATATTTATTTTCAAATATACACAGATGTTAAATTCCTAGTGCTATAGGTAGGGGATTTAACACAGCGGCCAATCGACAACCATGCCTATTTACCATCAAAAACAAAATTACTAACAAATCAACCTTTGTGGGCAAAAGAACATCACCAACAGAACAGCCTTCAAGCACATTTGACTGGTGTTATCAAGGTTATCATGTTACTTACATTTAGTAAATCTGTGATCCGTGATAAAAAAAGGTGGCCAGTTGTGGTGACTAGTTATCACTAGCATCCAGGCTGAGAGAGTGGGTCTATCCGAAACGGAGAGCAGCTGTCTGCTGTCTCGCTGCCTTCAGCTCTCTAACGAGTCACTTGCCGTAGCAGGCATCAAGGTACCAGCTATGAACTTTGTTTCGGACAGCCTAGCAAGATAGTGACACAGAACACCGTTGCCAGGATACCAGAAAGCAGAATAACGTAACGTTCGACTTCAGCAATAGTTGCTCACAATTAAATAGAATTTTGGAAGTTAAAGGCAGCATGAAGGATATATCTACGCTGTCTTCAAAATTTGGCAAAACAAAGATATCTTAGAAGGCAGCATTTCACAGAAATTTTGATTCGGACATGCCTCGATGCCTCGCTCCCCTGTTAGATATCTTAAAAGGCAGCATTTTTCCCATTTCGAAAATGTGAAAATTGTGATTCTCAGGATGGGAGGAATCCTTTGTGAAAGACATTTCTGTTAATCCCCCACAATCTTTTGTTCAGCTCTACTGTGGGGTGCACTGTATGAGAGGGTCCCAACAATTTCTTCAGTCATTCCTCTTCTACAGTATGCTGTGGCTGTTTATGATCGGATCAGCAACATAACCAGACAGACCGCAACCCCTCGATGCATGCATGGGGTCATATACATCTTCTATTCACATTAAACAGACACCTTTATTTCAACTCAGTGAATAGTGAATGTATCTGGGTACATGTGTATGATCACGGAGTTCAGTCATGGTCCTTTGTTTGGCAGGCACCTTGTCAGGT
>NC_063200.1:20479053-20499053 GCF_017589495.1 Alosa alosa | reverse complement strand
CTCTCTCTCTCACACACACACACACACACACATTCATTCATACACACACACACACACACACACACACAGACAAACACAGACAAACACACACATACACTGAGATACACACACACACACACACACACACTCAGACATTCTCAAAAATACGCAGAGAAACACACACATTCATGTAACTGTATGTCTTTAACATGTCTTTTTTGTTGTTCATATTAAACTATGCTGCAATACAGCACTTTGAAGTAGACAATCTATTGGCCAATGAGAATAGAGAATCTATGGACAATCTATGGACATCTATGTTAACAACGGGCTAGACAAAGACGACATAAGTAAGGGATAATGTATAGAACGCCGGTCATTATCGGGAAATAGGTCCCGACAGGGCAAACTGGACCCCGAGGCGCAGAATATCCCGCTTATTACACGGCTACTTGCCAAAACGAAACAATAAACTCCCCACGATATGACTCTTTAGCCTACATAGCCTAGGCTATAGCCTATTTGCTACCGTTTCATCATGGCTTGTGCTGAGAAACAAATAGTTTGCAACAACACGCGCTGATCTTAAATCAAACATTCTTTAGAACACAGCTGATCAACCGTCTGCTTTCACTTTTGAATGAAGTTCCAGTACTTGCGGAGTGATATGAAAGACGTGAATTAGAAGCACCAAACCCATTTTCCTTGACAGCGGTCTGTTATACTTAGCAACGGTTTGTTATCGAGAAATTACAGACCACCGAACGTTGGGAAGGCCCATTCAAGTGAATGGAGTGTTCTTTAGAATTGTGAAGAGCCGTGTAATAAAACCCTGATAATGCCAAGTAAAGGAAATAAGAAACCCAGGACACTACAGCAGGCACATGGCTTATGTGGGGTGGTTAGGTAATGTTTGCAGTATATATGCAGTTGCCATGGTTACAGCATCCCTGTTGGGTGGACCAGCAGATGCAGTTGGTGCTGCTAATGATGTATCACCAGGGGGAGATTGGTGGCACATATTACGTATCACACGTGGGGAGAGAGAGAGAGAATAACATCGAGCGAGGAACAGTAATAAACGCCATAATCACCCAAATGCTACCTCATGTCTCCCAAGAGGGGCTTGTGGGTAACACGTTGAAGTACTTTAGGAAAGAAGTGGGCTCTTGTTTTCTTAGAGAGCTGGGCTGTGTGTATAGGCTTGTCTGGGCTTGGGTTTCCTCTGTTTGTTTTTTATGCATGCATACCAAACAAGGAGAAAAGCCTCGACTTGAAACAATTCTCAAGTGTTTGGACAAAAGCGTCTGCCAAATCCTATAACCATAACCGGGTGTAATTTGGTCCTATCCTCTCTCCCTGTATTCTGGAGGTGTGGTTGGAGATTATTTACCAGGCAGATTTCATCTGCAGTCTTGGTTATTGTTTAATTACCCAGATTACGGCAGTTAGTAAAATCATGAAGACGGCTGTGTATTGGCAATACGATGTAATGTGATACTGTATGCAAGCTGATATATTTTGTAACTTTTTAAAAATCTAGGATTCTCGGAGAACTGTAATGTAAAAGAACACACCACCATACGCATACAATCTAGCAAAAAGTACTTTTTTAATGCAACCACTACAACACTGCCATATCTAATGGGCTGAGGTGCTGGAAACACAAAATGAACCACTGCCTGCAGATGTTAACTATGAATTAAAATTGCAGTGTTTTTGAGAATCAGCACTGTATCATACAAACATTGTACAAACATATTTGGGTGTACCAAAATGTTCTTACACTCTCTGTGTCGGTAGTATTATGTGTTAAAGTAAGATGTAGTTATTATATCTTAAAATGATTGCTTTAAGCTCATTTTGATGATACCCTGACTTACAATACGGACAATAGTGTCTCTGACATTGCCAATGCACGACCAGATTGTCTTATATTGTGCTATATAACTTTGTCGTACCTTGCAGTAACATAACCCTAGTCATCAGTCTTCAATGCTCTGCGTAATACCTTTAGCACTAAATGGGTAGCCAAAATCGTCGACAAGAGGTTATGACTACCAGTTCTTACATTGTGTTGTTTTAGTTTCCTGTACCTGTGCTGAATTGTTCTCTGGTGGGGATTGATCTTGTGTTGTGGGGTGTTCCTGTCCTCAGGAGCTGACCCACCGGGACTCGGACCCGGTCCTGGTGAAGGAGGACATGGAGGTGATGTCGGACTTTGAGCTGCACCGGCTATGCCAGCAGTACTCTGCTCTGAGGGAGTGCAAGCTGGGCTCTGACCTGCTGCTGGACTCCGGGAAGCTGCACTTTCTCACAAAGCTGCTGGCGTCCCTCAAAGAGGAGGTATATATACACACACACACACACACACACACACACACACACACACACACACACACACACGCACGCACACACACACACACACTACTCACAGACAGACACACTACTCACAGACAGATAACAAAGACTCACATAACTTTTGAGGTCTTTACAAGTGTGTGTGTCCCCTCTTTCATATACACACATACACACATGTAAACACACACACTCTTAAAGATGAATTGCATTAGAGACACACACCATATATGATATGTCTTGGTTTTCCCCCATGCAGGGGTCCCGAGTAGTGCTCTTCAGCCAATTCACCATGATGCTCGACATCCTCGAAATCTTCCTCAAGCATCACAGCCACCGCTACATCCGATTGGACGGCTCAACGCCCATGGCTGACAGGTAGGGCAGCCAGCAGACACTTCTTTTCAGGTCCAGTTATACAAATTATCTTCAGGCTGTAAATGCATCTGAAGTCAAGCTGTCATTATAACCTTTTTTTTTTCTTTCTCTCTCTCTCTCTCTCTCACTCTTTGGACGGCCTCAACCCCAGGATTGGCCTGATCGACGAGTTCAACACGGACCAGGACATCTTTGTGTTTCTGTTGTCAACCAAGGCAGGGGGGCTGGGCATCAATTTGACTTCTGCCAACGTGGTCATCTTACACGACATCGACTGCAACCCGTACAATGACAAACAGGCAGAGGATCGTTGCCACCGCGTGGGTCAGACAAGGTCAGAGCGTGTGTGTGTGTGTGTGTGTGTGTGTGTGTGTGTGTGTGTGTGTGTGTTAGTGGTTTGAATATGAGATGGAGGGCATGTATTTGTGTTTGTGTGGGGACACATTAGTTCACCTAAGTGAAGCCATGGTAGTAGGTAGTGGTACCTAAAATAGTTGTTTTCCTCTGTTGTTTAAAGCATTGGTTCCCAAAGACTGGGTCGTGACCCACGGGTGGGTCGCAGAAGATTTTATTTGGGTCGCCAGCACAATTTATGTTGTGTAATAGGCCTAGCTTATACCCTTTAACCAGGAAAGCTAACAGTTTTCTATTAGGATATAGTTTGTTTACCACAGTGACGGCCCTAGAATAGCTCTGAAACTGGGGCTAACGCTGCCAGAGGGGGGCAGCGTGCATCTTACTTCGCCAAAGGAAACATTTCTGTGGGGCGCGTGCTATGGACCTCGCAGTTGCACAATGCAACGGACATGAATCAGCATGAACATTAACGGACAGCTTCCGTTGACCGATTAAAATCTAGTTACCATGCTGTCAACTAAAGCAGACATCCGTATACCGGGCATGGCTATTCAATTTGCGTCATAGGCTGATACAGTTTCGATTGTAGATGCACTCTTTAAAGTTAATAGCAGCCTCCTCACATTCCTTATTATTTCGGATTTAAAATGCACACCAATGCATTATATAAGGCTACAATTTAGTCTTGTTTTCCACCTCGCAAACTCTTATCTTTTGGCTATTGCGCAAAAGCCTCTTATTCTGAAATGTATTCATTTCACATTCTTACGACAACATAGCTTGTCACAACACCAATACACAGCCCTAGGCAACAGGTCCAGACAACATCCCAGGTCGTGCGCTGAAGGACTGCGCAGGGGAGCTTAAGGATGTCTTCACAGACATCTTTAACACTTCCCTGAAGCAAGCCATCGTCCCATCATGTTTCAAAGCTGCCACCATCATACCTGTGCCGAAGAAAACTGCTCCATCCTGCTTCAATGACTACCGCCCTGTGGCACTGACACCCATCATCATGAAGTGCTTTGAGCGGCTTGTCATGTCACATATCAAAGCCATTCTCCCCCCCACCCTGGACCCCTTCCAGTTTGCATACCGAGCCAAGCGGTCTACAGAGGATGCAATCTGCTCTGCCCTCCACCCAGCCCTCACCCACCTGGAAAAAAGAGACTCATATGTGAGATTGCTGTTTATAGACTTCAGTTCTGCATTCAAAACCATAATACCACAACAACTCATCTGCAAACTCGACAAACTGGGACTCAGTACCTACCTCTGCAACTGGCTACTGGACTTCCTCTGTCAGAGGCCCCAAGTAGTAATGCGTGTTGGCAACAATACCTCAAGCAGCATCACACTGAGCACAGGGGCCCCCCCAAGGCTTCGTGCTCAGTCCGCTGCTCTTCACCCTGCTGACGATGACTGCACTGCAACCTACAGCAACAATCACATAGTGAAATTTGCTGGCTTGACACAACTCTGGTGGGTCTCATCACCAAGGGCTTAATTTAGACTCAATACAGGTTGGAGGTCGCACCATCTGACCACGTGGTGCAGGGACAACAACCTCCTGCTGAACGTCAGCAAGACCAAAGAGATTGTTGTTGACTTCCGGAGAGGTCACACCCAACACCTGCCACTGACCATCGGCGGTGCTGTGGTGGAGAGAGCGAGCAGCACCAAATTCCTGGGGGGTGCACATCAGTGAAGACCTCTCCTGGACCACCAACACTGCATCACTGGCGAAGAGAGAGCTCAGCCCGCCTGTACTTCCTCGCGGAAACTCAGGCGGGCAAGTGCTCCACCAGCCATCATGACCACATTCTACCGAGGCACCATTGAGAGCATCCTCTCCAGCTGTATCGCTGTGTGGGGCGGAAGCTGCACTGAATACAACAGGAAAGCCCTGCAGCATAGTGAACACAGCTGGAAGGATCATTGGTGCTTCACTCCCCTCCCTGAAGGACATTTACACCACCCACCTCACCCTAAAAGGCTTACCAAAATTGTGGTGATGCAAGTCACCCCCACAATCTGTTTGATCTACTGCCCTCTGGGAAGAGGTACAGAAGCCTGCGCTCCCCAGACTACCAGACTCACCAACAGCTTCATACACCAAGCTGTAAGGATGCTGAACTCTCTCCCTCCTCTCCCCCCTCCACCCTCAGCTACATAACATCCTGGACATTGGACCCACAATGGCCGCCTGCACTACTCCACTTGCACACTTGAACACTTGCACACTTGTACACTTTACAACTTGGTGGTGTTGTCCTGAAAACACAACACTTCTGCTGCTCTTACATAACTTGCACCACTATGCCACTTTCTTTATTACTCAGGTCAAACAGAACTACCCAAGCCTCTTATTGGCCTGACTTTGCACTAGTTTTTTATTGACTGTCTATGCACAATTTCAACAAAATTTTGCTGCTCTTATTTTTTCATTATTATATGTGCCCTCTTACTTACTTATTTACTTACTTTTTTGTTTACTTGAATGTTATGTTTGTCTGTGGACTTAAAATTGGTAAAATATGTCTTGTCTTCACCGTGGGATAGTGAGAAACGTAATTTCGATCTCTTTGTATGTCTGGAACATGTGAAGAAATTGACAATAAAGCTGACTTTGACTTTGACTTTGACTTTAGTATAAGGCCTATAAACAAGCAAACGTTTAACTTGCTGATTCAATGCGGATTCAACTTTCCAAAGAAACCTCCAGTAATAGGCTACAATATAACGACTTGAGTTAATTGCTATGTTTACATCGGAATTAACGCTGTTATGGATCCATTTGTCTGCAACGCAACGCAGCCTAGTACAACATCTCTCTTTAGATATACAGGAACAGCTTACTATGTTGAAGATTGACGATTGCGTAGAATGCAAGAATATCCCCAAACTCTCGGATGCACATTAAAATGTTATCTTTTAGGTAACTTTCCATGCTGATGGTGCTCAAAATGCAACAAAACTGTGTTCAAAGCAGGATGAGGAAAACCTGAGGTTGTGTGTTTGTACAAAACTGAGCGAGAATTTTATAGCTTTGAAAATATTTAACATTGTTTCATGTGTAATTGAGATTGCAGAGTTGTACACCATAGTAGTGGTAGTAGGCCAGACCTAGGTGCTATTACGTATACATATGGCAGTGTAGAATGGTTAGGGGGGGCATGTAAAAGTTTGAGAACCTGTGGCCTAAAACAATATTGGTGGTTGCATGTTAGATCTGAAGTGAAATGGGTCGCGATGGTCTGTCATTTTTAAAAAGTGGGTCCCCAGAAAAAAAGTTTGGGAAACACTGGTTTAAAGGACAGACAATGCGTGTGCATGCAGGTATGTTTTTTTTTTTTTTTTTTCTGTTTTTTTCCCCTCATCTCTATTTTTGGTCTCCAGGACAGTGAAGGTGATCAGGCTTATCAGCAAAGATTCCATAGAGGACGGTATGCTGCGCATCGGACAGAAGAAGCTCAAACTGGAACAGGACATGACCGCCTGCGAGGGTAATAATCCTCTTTCTTATGTCTGGTAGAACAGCGTAGTTTAACAATTAACCGATTTATTGTTTAGTGATTAGTTATTGATTAGTTTAGTTATTAAATTAATCATCGCCTATTTTGTTAATTGCTTTATTGGATTCAGTCATCTCAAAATTATCTGATTTCAGCTTCTTAAATCTGAATATTTCATGGTTTACTTACTGCTCGATGATAGTAAACTGAATGTCTGTGGTGTTTAAATAAAACAAGACATTTGATGACGTAATCTTGGGTTTTTGGAAATACTGATCAACATTTCTTCACCATTTTCTGACATTTTTGAAACCAAATCACATCTTCCTGATGTTCCTGAGGTTCCTCTGATAGAACAAGCTCTTAACAACACCATGATCATGGAGTTTGATTTTTAGCGCATACTAATAAGACTGCTGAAAGGCAAAGGAAAAGGCAAGTATTATCTTTATGCTTCCATGTCGGTGATAGCCATGGTTGGAGGCATTATGTTTTTGGGTTGTATACCCCAGTCCCGAGAACGCAGGTTCTCAAGAGCACCTCAAGACACGTGCTTCAGACTAGGTCTGGATGTTCAGTCGGACTCAAAGATGAACCAATTAGATTTGGAGGTCGAAATTCAAGGTCACTGTGAACATGAAAGTCCCATTCTTGTGAATGCTCACAAATGCCTTGAGGCACATGCTTCAAATTTAGTACAAATGCTAATATGAACTCTAAGATGAACTGATTGGATCTTTGAAGTCAAAGCTCCCAGTGTTACACACTCATAAAGCTTCTATACAGTTTTTAGGAAGAAGAAGAAGAAGAAGATAAGACTTTATTAAATCCCACACCTGGGAAATGTACTTGTCACAACAGCCCAACAATGCATAAAATTGCAGTGATTGCAATATGCCATAGGGGCATAGATGTACACGCCTTAGGGTTTCACAAATAAGTTGATGCAAAGTGTGCCTTGTGGGGCCCCCGTGCTGCAGTCCTACAAATACTCCAGATACTCTTATTTATTTGACTTTGATTGTTCCCTTCTCTTTCCAGGTGAGGAGGATAACATATCCGACGATATGGCCTCTCTCCTGAAGGCATCATTGGGACTGTAACGGCTGTAACATTTTTGCTGAAGGTAGCAAATCTCTAGTGTGTAAATGCCAGATAGGAGGCATGTTGACAGTTGTAAGATACAAGATACAAGTGTTTTTATTTCATTGTTTTTTTTATTTTTTATATATATATATATATATATATATATATATATATATATATATATATATATATATATATATATATATATATATATATTACATACAGTATTTGGACTCCTGCTGCATTGAGAAACCACATTAAGAAGTGTGCCACGTATACCTCGTAATAAACCTATCTAGTACTTGTTTTGTCTGTGACTGTCATTTGTAAAGTCGTTTTTAAAATAGTAGGTTTTAATAAATGTTTTCAATCTATGAGTGAGTGCTTTGATTCTTCTTTCCTATTGCTTTTTAACATGTATTTGGAAGTATTCCTTTTCAAGACATTACTAAGAACTGTCATTCAAGCATCATTGCATCAATGATCGTAGATAGGTGCAATATATGAATATGTTAAGGTTTACAGACAACCTCAAAACTTGGAAGTGTTAAACAGAGACTCAGAACCTTAGGTGGTGTGTTGGACACCTTACCAGGAACACCGTCCAGTAAAGCTCAGCTCACATATGTAAGTTTAAGGAATATGATCACTAAAAGGCTTACATATTTTATGGAGAGTGGGGATTTGATGTCACCCTAGCAGAGTAAACTCAGGAGGAGGAAAGCTGTGTGAGTCAGGTTTGCTTTCAAAGGGCATAAAGAATCTTGTGTCTGGGAGAGGGGGTATGGGGAGAAATGCTAAGAACACAAACACTAAGTTACAAGTAACATGCATCTGAAGTGAGTGGAGAGTAGTTTGGCCAATGATTTTGTGTGTTTACTGTAGGCTAAAGAAGAGCACAGCTGTCAGCACAGGTTGCTAAAAACACAGTAGCCGCCTCACATGGGCAAATAGAGCTGTAGTAGAAGACACATTTGTACTTTTGAAATGTATTTGACATTAAATTGTACCAAGTCTATGTAAAGTCAGTGTATGTTTGTCCTGACAATTCAATTTCGTTCATACTTTGACATGGTGGATTTTGGTTTTGTGTTTTTGTTAGATAAATTTTTAATTGGTTGTTGGTCTATATTCCACATTCACAGTGGTGTACAGACTTGTTGAAGTGATAGCTGATGACTCGTGTTGTCAAATAAATGAAGCGTGTTATGCTTTTGAGTCTTCTCTTGGTTCTTGGTAATAACTTTTTAGTGTCAGAAGGTGGCGGTAGCGGTCATGACTGTTTGTAGACGACACTCAAGAAGAAGAAAGGTTCCTCCCACCCACAAAAGATTTGAACGTTGACGCGGGATACAGCTGTAACTGTTTACACTAGCCTACTTAGAAAAGACTGTGTGCCGTTTATATTAAGTGAGTAACGTCTAAATAAAATCAATATGAAAAGTCAGTTTATTTAACGAATGACGACATGCCTTATTGCCTTATTATGTCTACCTAAATAGACAAACTGCTTGAATGTTTTGACAGACCTTGCTAACGTTAGCTATCTGCAGGAGAGCTAGATTGTTTGTTGCATAATTTTGTGTCGTTGTGATACTCGATCTACTAGACTATTGCCCCTGAAATTAGTAAAGGTGATCAACTGTTAACGTGTGAAATGTAGGCTGCAATGTCATCTTGTATGGCCAGTTGTCAGGTTTATCCCAAGTTGTATCCACATACTTAACATACAATGGTACTTGAGATCTGTTGAATTTGGTCAGTTTTGCACTGTAAATCAAATACAATAAAATTGCTGCAAATAGAAACTGCACTATAAAGCATTGGAAAACGCATAGAATGACTTAGTTGTAAGTCTAATTTATTTGCCACTACAGAGCATAGGCTGTAATGCAACTTTGATCAAATATATTTGGTATGGCCTTTTTGTTACCAGTACGTCTAAATTATTCAGTTTACCTGTACTATTTAGTTTGGTTGTATAGTATAAGTTAGCTTGTAAAATACTATCAATGCTGAATGTCTATGGTGGTCTAATAATTTATGTGTTCTCAGAATCATGAGCCACTGTGAGCTTGAGGAGCTAACGGAGCACATCAACAGCAGAATCTCAAAGGTTAAAAACCTCATGCACTTACGAGTTATTGGTAAGTTGAAAAGCACTTAGACTTAACTTCAAGGACTTTCTTGACCCTTTGATTAATTGTTATTGCTGTGTTGAAATTATTGACCACAATTCCCCACACTTTGTAGTGATATCACTATCAGGCCTATTTATTATTGGGTCACAAGATGGACCTGAAAAACAATGACGTTCACATTGTTTTCTTTTATGTTTATTTATTTATTTTATTTTTAGGAAATGACCCAGAGAAACAGAAGATTTTTCGTAAGATTGCAGCGGAGGTCAGTGGGATGACAAAGCTCTTGGATCAGTTTGAGAAGTGTGTTGCTGAAGAGAGAGATTCACTAAAACAGTTGGAGGTTTGTACTTTGTTGTTCTTGATATGCCTACATGACAATGGAAAACAACAACATCATCATCATCATCAACATATTAGAGAATAAGGACATGGTGTTGCAGGTGGCAGCATACTGAAAAAACACGGGTGTGAGTGGCCGTGAGACTCAGGTTTGATTCTGACCACCTGATCCCACCCCCAATCTCTCACCCCCACTTGCTTCCTATTGTTAACCATTAATTCCTAACTATTCTATCCCCATAAAGGCAAAAAGTCCCAAAAATATACTTTAAAAAGATAATGAAGACATAATTATATTCAGATGGAAGAAAATGAAAGCTAAGATGAAAGAAAATGAAAAAAAAAAAGAGAACATTAACATTAGAAAGAGAAGCCACCACAGCCCAGCGGTTACTACAGAGTTTAGTGGCTGAAACTGAGGTGTTGGTGCAGGAGTCCATATTCATAAGAGCTATCCATAAAGGACCCCATTGGAAGTGGAGAAGGAAGCCAAGGATTTAAAAGATCCACATTAAAGCATTTATGGATATTGCTTAAGATATGGGGACAGGTTTTATAGTCACAGGACACTGAAATAGAGTTTTTTTGGTAAATCTTCAAAGCACTAGATGTAGTGTAAATCTAACATTAACAAACACTCAATAAACACCATCTCAATTGTGAAACATGGCAGTAGTAACATCATTTTGTGGAGATATTTCAGTGGGAACTGGGAAAGGAATGTGAACAGAGATGAATGACAAAAGAAAACCTGTTATAGTCTTGGCTTGGGAGAGATTTTGCCCACTAGTAAGAAAAGCACCACTGGAGTTTCTCAAAAACAGTAAAGGGAATATTCTAGAATGACTCAAGCCCTATTCTTCATCAAATTCAAACCCCTGATCAAAATCCAAATAACAGTCTGTGGCAATATAGTGCAGGGATATTATCCATCAACTTAGATGTTCTATATCAATTCTGTGAAGAGAAATTGGAGAAAATCACTATCCAATGTTTATACTGCCACATCAAATTAATTGAGGTTGTTATTACACCAAAGGAGTAATTTCCAATTACTTAAGTAAAGGGGTTGAATATTGCAAACTGGATATTTTAGCTTTGAATTAACTTATTTTTTAATATCAACAGACAATATTACATCTTTACAATTAAAACACTGATTGGGCAAATATGTGCAGATAACTTTTTTAAACAAGCAAATTATGATGATTTGCAGGGGGTGGGGTGTTTTTTTGCAAGCTGTATAGTTTAGCCTGACCTGCACTGCGGAATTTCCTGGTTTCTTTGATGTTTGAGTTTGAGTTTTGTTCTGCAGGAACTGAATGAGCTGATTGAAGAGGATTTGCAGAATGCAATTCACATGGCAGAGAACATCCCCAGTCACATGCCAGTTCCTACATCTGCTGTCAAGTAAGAGGAGATGGCAAATGTAGCTTGCAAGGACGTATGGCTTGTAGGGTTATATGGATGACTGTTTGCCTGGGTTCAGTCTGTTGGTATCTGTTTTATATTTAATCATATGAAATTCTCCTTCGCTTGTCTTTTTAAATATTTCTCTCTTTCTCTCTCTCTCTCTCTCTCTCTCTTTCTTTCTCAATTATTCTCCTTAGCGAAGTGTTGCCTGTTCAAAAGGAAAACGAGCAGCCACCAAAGGATCAGGCTCCTGCCAAGAAGTCTCGCAAACAGATTAAGGAGATGGAATTCATAACTGTACACGAGTTTGACACGATACCACCGTATGTCCCTCTTGCTCTCCCCCAATTGCCTATACTTTATTTTGCCTTTAAGTGGTTGGCAACACTTGTTGGTAGCAATTGTTTTGTGTGCAGATCTTAGAGCCTACAGGCTGCCTACAGAGACACGTTTTTTGACGGCCTGCTTATGGGGCGGGCAGCTAACGGATCAGATGAATGTGATCATTTATGTTTAGGCCTTTTTTGGACCTGCGATCGCTGATACAACCTATAAGTCAGTAAAATGTTGCACACGGTTTCCTAGAAGGACAAGTATAGTATAAGTATATATACTCTTTTGATCCCGTGAGGGAAATTTGGTCTCTGTATTTATCCCAATCCGTGAATTAGTGAAACACACACGGCACAGTGTACACACAGTGAGGTGAAGCACACACTAATCCTGGCGCAGTGAGTTGCCTGCATCAACAGCGCTCGGGGAGCAGTGAGGGGTTAGGTGCCTTGCTCAAGGGCACTTCAGCAATGCCTACTGGTCCGAAGTGCTAACCAGTAGGCCACAGCTGCCCCTGACAATCACAGATTAGTGATTTTTCTCCCCTTGCTCCTTGTCAGTTCAGTTCAGTTCAATGCAGTGCATCATTACAGTGTTTCAGCATTACTTCAGCAGAATTTAATTAGGCTAGAAGAGGTCCACAAAAAAACATACTACAGTGTTAGTAAGTTAGTCTTGTCATATGAAAAATAAAGGTAAGAGTCACTCTGCCTTTCTTGTCTCCCTTCATTCTCAGGTACATGAAAGGTCGAGTGACATACGACCAGCTGAACTCTGCGGTGCGGAGCATTAACAAGTCTGTGACCGAGAAGTACAAGATCCTCCAGCAGCCCCTGAAGACACTGAACAACATGTCACGCAAGCTCTATGATCGCTTCAAGGAGAATGAGACTGGCGAGACCAGAGGTAGGAGAGTTTTTGTTTTTCTTTTGAACATTTGCTGTGTCTATTAAGACAGACAGATTCTTATTGCAGCTCTATTAGACAAGATTATAAATGGAAATATGTAAAATATTTAAAAAATATTCATGGTTTCCGTACTCACAGCCCACCAAGACAAATAGGGCAACCAAACACAACGGAACCACACAGATAAGCATTGAGCTCCACTAAATATTATGGCGTTGTGTGTGTGTGTGTGTGTGTGTGTGTGTGTGTGTGTGTGTGTGTGTGTGTGTGTGTGTGTGTGTGTGTGTGTGCGTGTGTGCACCCTCAGGACATTTCTTCGTGGTGGAGGCTGACCTGCGTGAATTTGCCCAGGTGACAGTGGACAAGCGCTTCCTGAATCTGCTGAGCATGCTGCGCCACTGCCAGCGTCTCAAGGAGACGAGAGGAGGTGGGCTGACCCGCTACCAGCTGCTCTGAGCTCTCTTCTGGAACAGTGGCCTCCACCCTCACTCAGCCTCCATCCACCTAAACTCACCAGCCAACCTCCAACCAGCCTTCACCCAGCCATCTCAATGAAACAACCATCACAGACTCCTCCTTTTTCTCAACAAACCACACCAACCATCAATCAGCAACTACTAGCCTCTATAACCTCTAACCAGCCATCTCAATGAACCAACCATCTCCAGACAGAATTCTTATTTTTTATTTTTTCCTCAACAAACCACACCAACCACCAGTCAGCAACTACTAGCCTCTTTCAGGAAACCATACCAATCTCCACACAGACTCTGCTCTTCTCTGCAAACACTCTGAGACTCATTCAGAAAAAGTGGATTTCACATATTTCTCCAACCAGGTTACCTCTTAGTTTGCATAGGTCCTTAAAGCAGAAGTAATAAGAACTCTTAAAAACACAAACATACAGGTAACTCATGTTTATATTTAGCATTAGGTGTAGAATCACAAAATGCTGGGTAGAAAACACTGGTTGGTTTTCATAACCTAAGTAGGTAAATTGAAACGGTCAATGATAAAATTCTGCTCATCTCCCTATGGTGAGCATCTCCTTCTTGATCATCTTGAGCTAACCATCATACACATGTTCTGAGTGCCTTTGTGGCAGATCTGAGGGCTGTGCTACCAACGGAGGGAGGCTACTAGCTTATCCAGGTAACGTTAGTAGTAACTGCTGATCTCAAAAGAACAGGTCACTTTTGAAACAATAGATACTTGGGGCCAATGTTCTTACAGAGATCAGCGGTTTCTCTCAGAGTTAGCGGGATAAACTAGTAACTTCACTTCGTAGTATCTGGCTGCTGCTCAACTAGTGTTACAAGATAAGAGAGGGTTAATGGCACTCCCCGAGACAAGTTGTGCTAGTCAGGTCTGCTGATGTATTCAGTTGTAGCCATTTAAAAACTGTAACTGTAAATAAAAACATAAAGATGAATACACATGCTGTTATGTTTTCAGTGATCAATTATTTACCCTTGGTATTTATAAATTGTTTATTCCTTGACTTCCCATTTTTAGACTGAATACCTGCTGATTTGGATATAGGCTAAATAGAAAATGAAGCCTTAAGTGTAGTCTTTTGTCGTAAAGCATGTGAGTAGATGTGAAATGGTCAAGATCAGATCTTGCATAGGCTAACGGGGCCTTTGGTTTATGGCACTTCACTCCTTCACTGTCCAGAAATAATTCTTGGTTGCATACATGATCATAGAAACTCAACAGCTTACATGAACAGGAGTGAGAAATGCAGAGACTGTCTTCAATGTTCTTCACCAGCCATCAGAATGATAACCATGTAAACAAGCCTTAATAGGCTACCTTAGTCTGGAAAGGCTACCGATGGGGTTAAAGATAGGAACAGGTAGAAGAGAATGCAGTCTGTGTGGACAGTGTGCAAAATACAGTCTGTGTTAATGTTATAGCATAGCATTCTAAGACATTCATCAAATCTGTCATTTATTTATTTTATTTATGCTTTGATGAATCGGTGAATCCTTTAGCCTGGAAAATCCAAACAAAGTGTGGACTCTAACGGCGGAACTAATACAGAGATGTAAAGGAATGAACTGAAAACATGCTGAGATCATACAGAATGTCAAAAGAGTTATTGACATACTTAGGACGTACTGCCGCCAGAACATCTGGGGCGATGGGTAGAATGATGGGCAATTCAGAGGCTCGTTCTTCCTTTTGTTCCATTCTGAATGATCATTTTCAATATGCATTTGCCCACTGGAGTATACATTTGTATCATCACAAAATAATCATTGTTGGTTTGACGCTTATAGGTTATGTTGTGTGGTTTCATTAACCTTGTGAGTTATTTCTTGCAACTATGGCAATGTAGTGCGGCAAATTAGTGAAATCGTTCACTTTTGATACAAGCATCAAACTTTATCCAAAAAGCACATTAGCCACACAAAAAATCCAAGATGGCTGCAATTGAAAGCCATATACTTGGTTTTTGACTTGTACTCAGCTAACTCTGCTATATGGTTCACATATATTATTACTGTTTTAATCATATTAAATCATTAGCTTTTCATTTTGTCTTTTCATGTTTTTCTCTCTTTACCATTGGTGACTTTAGAACTTTGTGTCTGGTGCACCTCCACAGTGTTTGCCGAAAAGTTAATTAAAACTTTTAATCACACATTAATAACGAAGGAATAATCACACATTAATAATAAGGAATAACTAGTATTTTGAATATCAGATGTAATTAAGTTCACTATTCCAGAATAATGAATAAATAAATCAAATGAGGCAATGATACAAAGCGTGTTTCTCTCACAAGCGTACTGTGGTTTATTTCCTGGAAAAAAGGTTGAAAAAAATATGACATACCAGAATATTTACAGCACATAAGAAAAAGGTGATCACATTTTGTTCACGTTCCTTTGAAGATTCATTCAGGACTGTCTATTTACAAAATGACATAACCAAACACAGTCATCTGTACAATATGTGAGAAGCACACAAGTCACAGTCTCCAAATTTCAAAACACTCAAGTTGACCTCATCCTCATTTTTTTCTTTTTTACATTTTTTGCTCGCTCAATTGCACCCCCTTGTGGCAACAAGGGGAAGTACGCGCAGTACTCAGCTATCCCAGCAAAGAACTCCATCTGTAAAGTTCACTAGTAATGCCCTCACAACAAAACAGCTGATTTCACTCTACACTGAAAGATGGATGTGCAGGTAAATAGCAAGTGGATTCACAGATACCTTTCCTCCCTGAAATGTGTGTTGTTCTGAAGAAATGTTTCTTGGAGTTTTATGTGTGTGTACATGCATGACGTCTATGTACCTTACACACCCAACCTGAAAGCCCACCCTCCACACATATAAACACACACACACCTCCACTTTTACACTAATGCGATGTCAGGCCTTTGAAGAGCATGAGCTAAGTGCAGTCTGTGAAAGCACATCACAAAGTGGACACACACACAAACACACAGGTGAAGGGATGATGACCTTAACTAAGGGGTGGGGAGGGTGTGCATGCTCCCCTGCTTTAAGGATTTAAGACACGTGTCAGTAAAGCATCAAGTAACAACGCATTAGCCCTCTTAAACTTGCATTACAATTTTGTTTATGTTGTTGTTGTATTTAATGTTGTTGATTATGATCACGTCACAACACCTCAGCATCCAGGACATTTTACACAAGTTTTGTTTGTCTCGTAGCGCATTATCCCTTCTATTGTGATCTTGCACATTGAACCTTCAAAACAAGCATAGCTCTATCATTCACACTCACACACACACAAACTCTTCCCTGAGGACTCTAAGCACTGTTTCCCACAGAAGTCTTTTCTTCACATTTTCACCAGCTTTTCCAGTAGGAGATAGCAGTGGTCTGATAGTAACTTCTGTTAGTATGCCTGTGCCATGACTCGAGTAAAGTCTGGTCTTGAATTAGGCTCAAAATGTGTGTCCACGTCAGAGGTCACACTCAATGGATGCCCTTTCGTGACAGAGAACACTCACCATGTAGCAGTGGTCACTATTCGGTAAGGAGAGCAAGACCTGCAGATCTGTACAATCATTTACACAACGTAAATAGGAGTTTGCAAGGATGTGTGTGTTTTTGTGTGTGTTTGTGTATGTGATGTGTACGTGCATTTATGTGTAAGTGTGTGTGTGTGTGTAATGTATGTGTCTGTGTGTGATATGTGCATGTACATTTATGTGTAATGTGTGTGTGTGTGTGTGTGTGTGTGTGATGTATGTGTCTGTGTGTGTGATAGGTATGTGCATGTACATTTATGTGTAATGTGTGTGTGTATGTTGATGTATGTGTCTGTGTCTCTTCGTGTGTGTGTGTGTGTGTGTGTGTGTGTGTGTGTGTGTGTGTGTGTGTGTGTGCCTGTGTCTGTGTGTGCATCTGATGTATTGTTATTTGGCATATGCTGACCTGGTAGAAATTAAACCTGTGGTGCAGGAAATCTATTTTTATCACAAAATACAGAAGAGATAGATGATAAAATAGAGTAAAATAAAATATGAAAATCAGGTAAATGAGACAATTGTAAAGTGTACAGAAAAGTCCTTCAGCAAGATGACCATTAAATCACTTAAAAATCCAAATAAGGGTGCACTCACACACACACAAGTTTTCCTTTCAGATATATCTGCTTGCACTTAGATGATTTGGCAACGTACATTCAGATGTGTGTGTGTGTGTGTGTGTGTGACTTTGTCAGAGATAAGTGTCCTCTCCTCGTTGTCTTCCTCCACTATGTCTATAAGGTGGTGGAGCATCAGGAAAACATCAACTTTAACTTCAACATGACCGTGGGAGCTGGCGCTGAGGAAAAGCAGGTTCTCTCTTCTCTGGAAGGTTCTGTAGCTGTTATTGTGAGGGTTTTAGTCTGTGACAACAGCGGGAGGAACTTCACAACGCAGGGAATCATGGGAAGTATAGTCCAAAGCCAGGAATGGGTACAGGTGAGACACAGTAACACTCATTCATTCTTTCATTGTCTCTCAGAAAACACACACCCACACACCGTTTTCCTGACACACTTCTTCCTCAGGCTTATCACCTGACTTCCCATGATGCATTTCTGTGACTTGATGATGGAAAGGGTCCAGCCTGACAAGGCTGTGATATGAGCGGTCCTTTCTTTGTGCCTCGTTTTGGGATACACAGTCTCTCTCTCTTTCTCTCCTTTTTCACTCTCTCTCCTTACCCCCTTCCACACATTTCAGTTAAGTATTTTACACAGTACCTCTCAACACCCCCTCGTTCCCGTTTTGGTCCAACCCAGGTGCATGGGAGAGGGACAGATGGGATTGTACCACTGCAGGTTTCTGTGCTGTGTAGAGGGGAGGGGGGTTATGGAGGTTGCTATAGCTCGCTGTGGCGGACGGGCGGCTCCAGCTTGTGGGAGAGGGCGGTGAGGACCTTGTCGAACTTCTCGTAGCGCTCAGCCTGGGAGCCCTCGGAGCCCCGGCTGCCCCACAGCAGACGCATCTGGAACTCGGTGCAGAAGATCTCCAGCAGCTCCACTCGCTCCGGCAGCTCTGCAGGGAGGAGGAGAGAGAACGAGGGAGAGAGGGAGAGAGGGAGAGAGGGAGACGAATGCATTACTTTCACAATGTTTCTTTATGAAGAGAACAAATATGACAGAACAGGTGGGCAGGGCATTCTTCTCAGTCAACTCAGTCTGAACCACCCTGTATTCTATTTACTCCATTAATAATTGGTATTTTTTTATTTAGGCCATATGACTTTACTATAAACTGTTTCATTTCATGTTAATGTAATGTCTATGGATGTCATTGTTAGTCGCTTTGGACAAAAGTGCCTGCTAAGAACCATAAACATAAACTCAAAGGAGAAATCCGACGATTTTTCAAATAGATAACCGTTTCGAGGTCAACGAGTACTGTCGGTACGGCAAAAAAAAGGAATCAATCGGTTTTACCTAGCTCGAGTTGCTAGTTCCAATAGATAAAGCAGCCAAGCAGCTACAGTGCTACACTCTGGGGACATGAACATGGGGGCTCATGTACATTAAATTAGATTAGATTAAACTTTATTGTCATTGTGCAGTAGTACAAAGACAACGAAATGCAGTTTCTAACCACCAGAGTGGAGTCAGATTTCTCCTTTAAAACTCTGCAATCTATTCTCTATTCTACCAAAAGTTTCTGTGAGTGTCTGAAAACAAAGAGGTAATATTATTATTGAAACTATCTATCTCAGCCATGTATGTGAGGCATGAAAACATTATCTGCTTAAGTCAAACCAAACACAAATCAATAAACACACACACACACACACACACACACACACACACACACACACACACACACACACACACACACACACACACACCTTTTAGTTTTGTTTCTGCATTGCTGCGGTAGATCCCCCCGTGATGGGCAATGGTACGTGCCGCCTCCAGGTGACTCATCACCACGTCGACGCCCGCCTCCACGCTCTCCCAGGGCTCTAGCCCCTCCCCCACAGCAACGCCCCTCTCCAGGAGAGACAGCAGTGGGACCACAGGTGGGAAGGAGGTGTTGGACAGGACGCAGCTCTCTGTGACACACACACACACACACACACACAAAAAACACACACTGGTGTCAGCAGGCAAAAAGTATGGATTACTGGGATGATTTGACAGTATTTGAAAGGAGGTTGTCTAAAACTAGGCTTAAAGGAACCGTATGTAAGAAATGTATTTCAATTTATTATAAAATGGCCCTGATATGTCACTAGACATTAAGAAATCAGGTTCATTTCAAATACTTATATCACTGATAACAGCAGTCTTGCCAGGATATTGTCATTTAAAAAGTGAAGTTGCAGCCTCAACTGATGCGCCACCCTCCACCTATCTACTAATCACAAAGTCAGTAGTGTTTCGGCATCCGGGTTGGCAATCTCGAGTCAGGGGGGAGGGGGAGGGGATACACCGCTCTACAGTAATTTGAAAGTGATTGCAGTACCAGTTTTGGCCACAATCTTACATACGGTTCCTTTAAGTTAGTTTGCCACATTACACTCTTGCTTTTCATTTGACACAGGAATGCTGAGATTAAAGCCATTTTTCCCACATGAGCATCACTAAATCAATACTGCAGAGTTCAGCCAAATGTACTCGTACTTGATAATGAATGCATTAACACACAGTAAACATAGATGGTGACTCACACAGTTCATAGTTGTC
>NC_063200.1:20471553-20474053 GCF_017589495.1 Alosa alosa | reverse complement strand
CCACGTAGCTCTTGCACGGGGTGCCCGGGGCGGCGCAGGGGGGGTGAGGTCGGAGCTCGCAGTAGCTGCCCGCCAGGTCGGGGCCCTGGAGGTGGGGGGCCTGGGCACCTCCGGAGGAGGAGGAGGAGGAGGAGGAGGAGGAGGGGGGGGGCAGGTGGAGGTTGTTGTTGGAGGCGGAGGGGCTGAGGTGGGGGTCGCTGGAGCGGCGGGGGACGGCCGGCGACGGGGGGATGACGGCCAGGATGCGACCGCCAGAGCCGTGCCGGTGCCGGGACACTGGGGATGGAGAGAGAGAGAAAAAGGAAGAGAGGGAGAGAGAGAAAAGAGAGGGGGAGAGAGAAAGAGAGAGATGGAGAGAGAGAGAGAGAGAGAAAAGGGAGAGAGGGAGAGAGAGAGGAAAGAGAAAGGGAGAGATAGAGAGAAAAGGAGAAAAGGGAGCGGGAGAGGGAATGAGAGAGGGAGAGAGAGAAAAAGAGAAAAAGGGAGAGAGAGAGAAAGGGAGAGCGACAGATAGAGAGAAAGGGAAAAAAGAGAGATTAGGAAAGAGAGAGAGAGAGAGGTCAACCTTTTGTACTTGGTTGTGAACTTCCATTCCCTGTGCTAGATCTGTTTAACTGTGCAGATGTTTTAGTCCATGTTCTCTTTTCATTTCATTTATAGCCGACTGCACAGCAGTATTCCCCTGGGAAGGATAATGAAGTGTATTCATATCTAATGGTACAAAGACTGTGAAAATTACAAGTCAGTCCTCATCTACCTGAGAAGGAGAATCTCTACGCTCAGATATAAAAACAAACATCCATACGGTTAGATGCATACACGCATGAGCCTGAATCAAGATGGAGGCTAAGTGGAAATACTGTACACACAAGTTTAATAGGGCTCCCAGTAAAAGCACCCTCACACACATACACACACACACACACATTAGTAGAAGTGTGTGTCATTAATCAGGCCAAGAAAGTGGCCAAGGAAACAGCATACTGTTTGTGTGCAAATGCTTCTAGTTTTGTGTGTGTGCCTGTGTTTGTGTGAGTGTGTGTGTGTGTGTGTGTGTGTGTGTGTGTGTGTGTGTGTGCGTGTGTGTGTGTGTGTGTGTGTTTGTGTGTGTTTCTGTCTTAAAATATTACCTTTATGCACCCTTGTGTGTGTGTTATATGTGTGAACTTGTGTCTGGCTGTGTGTGTGTGTAATTGGGTGTGTGTGGTCGCTATGGTTACGGGCCTCACCGGCGCTGTATGCGGGGGACAGAGGCGCCTCTCCGACGGGAGAGAGGGGGCAACGGAACTCCTGGATCTGGTCCATACTCAGCGCGCAGTTCCTCATCGACTCCTTATGGTGGTGGATGGTGGAGGGGCTGCAGAACACACACACACACACACACACACACACACACACACACACACACACACACACACACACACGCAAACGCAAAACACACACACACACACAAACATACACACACACACAAACACACATACACACACACACACACACACACACACACACGACAAGACAAACACACACACACACAACACAAAGGAAAATCTTTAGAGGAACGTCAGAAGAGCTTGGTGCCATCACTAATAGATGCCAGTTTCATCCAGTGAGTCTTTCAGCCCTTCAGTATTGCACAGAGCGTCCATTATAAACTACAGAGTGTGAGTACCAAATTCCCTCACATTCATCATAGAAACCTACAATAATTTATTTAATCGGATAATTAGCATTATACTGCACTTTGGTATAATATTAAAATGTCACTGATGATATTGCACCTTACTATTGATAGCCTACTGGTACTAATGATACTGCACTTTACTATTTTATAATGTAGAGATACTTGGTGTTGTGTACTGTTGTTGTGTGGGGGTGTGGGAGGGTTTAGTGGTCCTGTTGTTGTCTGTTGTCTGTGGTCTGCATGATGAGCTGTATGGTGCCAGATGAATTTCCGAAAGGATCAATAAATGTCTATCTAAAACTTTAGAAGCTTTAGAGACTTCATATATTGGGTTGGAGATCTGATGTATTATTAACAGACTGAATTGTATATACTGGAGTGTTCCTGGTATTCCTGATATTCTTGATATTCCTGGTAGAGTGATAAGACTGGGATACTGTGTGCAGTGCTGAAGCGGAGAGGCAGACCAATGTCAGAGAGGAGCTGCAACAGCCTCCATCGTACAGTCAGTGACCCTGTGAATCAGTACATCACTGAACTACTCAAACTGTCAGGGAATCAGCAGGGAGTGAAAAGAGTGAATCAGCTTGGCATGACTCTTTGAATGGGAGAGGAAAGAGGAAAGATTTGTGAGAGTCGATTCTCTCCTGACGTCCAGAAGCTCCAGTGAACAAGCAACCAACAAACCATCAACTCTACACATCTGGGGAACAGGGCAGGGACAAGGCAGTGACTTGGTACAAGAGAGAAGAAAGTGAAACAGTGTAGGCTGGGACAGTGTAGGCTGGGGAGTGAATCGCGAGTGAATCAAAAGTGAAG
>NC_063200.1:20459053-20461553 GCF_017589495.1 Alosa alosa | reverse complement strand
ACACACACACACACACACAAAAACACACACTAAAAAAGTTTCTGTATATATTATTGAGCATACAGTGTATTGGGCATATGAGAAGTGCTGCTGTGGCATCTGTCTTGTGTAGTGTTCCAGTAATCCATTACTGTGCTCTGGGGGTGCTAGTCAGTGTGTGCTGTAATGTATGTCTTATTTTGCCGTGCGTGCGTGCAGGACTGGAAGAGAGTCTGTCAAGCACACATCCTGCGGGAAGAGCAGAGAGGAGAGGAGAGGAGGAGAGGAGAGGAGAGGAGAGGAGGAGAGGAGAGGAGGGGAGAGGAGAACAGAGAGGAGAGGAGGAGAGGAGAAGAGGAGAGGTCCTGTCCTCCGCTGCAGCACAGCAGGAAGTAGGTCACCCTGGAGTCACAGACTCTCATCTGGGGTGCATTTATTGCCAGTGCACCCCCTGACTCTCAAAACACACACACACACACACACACACACGCACATTCACAGAAACAGCCACATTCATATATTGACCCACATGCACCCACACAAAGACATGCATACATACTGACAAAGACACTGACACACACACAGAAAACAAACAAACACACAAACACAAACACACACAAACACTCTCTCCCTAGATGACCCACTAAACATGGGGGTTCATCTTTGGACAATTCTGTCAGAGAACATTTATCAGCACCCGTTTCTGACAACGCATATACACACACACACACACACACACACACACACACACACACACACACAAACATACACACACACACACACACACACACACACACACACACACACACACACACACACAAATACACAAACATACATTCACACACACACACACACACACACACACAAACATACACACACATACACATGCTTTGTTCCACTCAAGGGTCACCGTGCTGTTGCCTTGACAACCTCGGGGGTAGGGGGTCCTCCCGGAGCGGGTCCAAATGACCACAAATTAATGAAGAGACGTAGAGGGGGACGGGGAGGGAGGGGGGTCTTGCAGGGCCGTTGACTAAGAGAAGGGGTTAGCGGGAGGTCTCACGCAACTGTACACAGACAACACACACTACACACACACACAAGTTCTTCACAGGCCTCTGACTACATCCCACCTGGGGCACATGAGGTTTCCATGGCAATCATAGGGTCAACATCACACACACACACACACACAGGCTCTATCTCTCTCTCGAACACACACACAACGCACAAATACACGCACAAACACACACACACACACAACCACAAATTCTGTGTGCCCTCCACAGCTGGTGGAAATGTGCCTACTGGGGACAGGCCAACCCCTTCACAACCCCCCTTGTTGTGTCTGGGGGCAATGAGGGGGAAAACACGCCTCTGCACCCCGCTGCTGTGCCAACCCTGTGTGAATGTGTGTGTGTGTGTGTGTGTGTGTGTGTGAGAGAGAGTGAGAGACAGAGAGAGAGAAAAAGATGATGGTGTGAGAGTCAGTCTGTGACACTAGTCTGGAGTAGGCGTGTGTGTCTGTATTTGCTTCTTGTTCACCTCTGTGTGCTTGCTATCCCAAAAAGACATGGGGTCACAGCACCCAACCTCACACACACACACACCAGTCTCAGTCCTTTCCAGTCCATCTGCACTGCTCTGGAAATGTGCTGCAGCATACATTAGCCCATACTGGCCCCTGGCATGGGCTGCTGCTTGGCAGAGACTGGCACTTGGCATACGCTTCGCATAGCGTCCCCCATGTTCACCAGCGGGCACTTTTACCTGACTCTGTTATTCCATCGCTCTCTTTTCCCATCTCTCTCTCCCTCTCTCCTTTTCTCTCTTATTCTCTCTCTCTCTCTCTCCTTTTCTCTTTCTTTTTCTCTTTCTTATTCCCTATCTCTCTCTCTCTCTCCTTTTCTTTCTTATTCCCTCTCTCTCTCTCTCTCCTTTTCTCTTTCTTATTCCCTCTCTCTCTCTCTCCTTTTCTCTCTCTTATTCCCTCTCTCTTTTTCTCCCGTTCCCTTTTCATCTTTCTCTCTCACTTTCCCTCTCTACTTTTCTCTGTCTCTTATTCCCCATCTCTCTCTCCCTTACCCTCTCTCATTTTCTTTCTTTCCCTTTCTTTTTTCATATCTCTCGCCCCTTCTCTCTCTCTCTTTCCTTCTCCCATACTCCCTCTCTCTTATTCCCTCTCTCTCTCTCTCTCTCTCGCTCTCCCTGTCTCTCTGGTGATAGCATTTAATGATTTGTCTGCTTGTTCCCCTGTCAGATAGAGGAACAGCATCCTGATCGCCCTTCTCCCACAGGATTGATAGTAAGGAGGAAGAGAATGAAGAAGGAGAGAGAGGATATGAGAGAGAGGACGAGAGAGAGAGAGAGGACGAGAGAGAGGATGAGAGAGAGAGAGGGAGAGAGTGTGTGTGTGTGTGTGTGTGTGTGTGTGTGTGTGTGTGTGTGTGTGTGTGTGTGTAAGAGAGAGAGCTAAAGAGACTTCCAGTGAAGAATGCAGACATATGAGGCCAACGGGTAG
>NC_063200.1:20449053-20454053 GCF_017589495.1 Alosa alosa | reverse complement strand
CACACTCTCACACACACTCTCACACACACACACACACACACACACACACACACACACTCACACACACACACACACACACACACACACACACACACACACACACACACACACACACACACACACACACACACAGCACACACACACACAGACACACACACACACACACACACACACACACACACACACACACAGCACAGGCACAGGCACACACTCTCTGCCCACACACATATTATACCCTGTGACCTCTTGATGGCCTGACGCTGCACAGAGACTACAAAGAGCTCTCTCTCCTGGATAGAACAAAGGACAGAGAGAAAGAGAGAGAGAGAGAGAGAGAGAGAGAGAGAGAGAGGTGCATAGAAACACTGACACACACAGGTAGAGAGTAAGTGACAGAGAGAGAGAGATGCTTATATCTCATATATCTATGTATATATATGTATGCCATACATTTGTATTCTGCATGCAAAGTCTGAATGTGAATTTAATTAAATGATTTGAACTCTGTTTCTGTATTGATGTAACTCTGTGTAAGTAAGTCTTAGGATTGCACATAGACATTTCAAGTTCATTGCATTCCTCATCACTACTTGGGCAATACAAATGGCCCCATCTGTCATGACAATAAAGCAATTTGAATTGAACGGAATTCAATGGAATGAGTCCGGAAAGAGAGGGACACAGACAGCGAGAGAGGGAAGCCAGAGAAGAAAGAAGAAGCAGATGGAGAAGGAGAACAAGAAAAGTGAATACCTATACTCTCTAAACACAAATACACAGAGACACAGAGATGGGTGAAAGTGGCAGGGCTTGGTCCAGGGATAAGGTGCCCCAGTCCTATGCCCATGTGTTAGTGGTATGGTAATCAGCATGTATGGCAGTGGATCATGGTGGTGGGCATGAATACTGATCAGGGGGGCCTGTGGAGCAGGAAACCCAGCCCAGATGCAGCTCACTGGGGCATAGGTGTAGAGGAGCACCCCCCACCCTGTACACACATACACACACACACGCACACACACACACTAGTGGAGGACCAGAGATAAGAGGGACAGGTGAGGGAAGAGACAGGGTAGGAGAGAATGTGTGTGTGTGTGTGTCAAGAGAGATAGAGAGAGAGAAACAGACAGGGAGAGAGGGAGAGAAAATGATCCTGGTAATGCCGGCTGGCAGGTCACAGAGAGATTGCTATCTGGTTGCACACACACACACACACACACACACACACACCTGCTCCTCTTCCGGACATGATAACAGGCGGAATGCCTTTGAGGTTTCTCTCTCGTTTGGTTTCAAGTCCCGCGCGCTATCAGCCGCGTGCTCTGCTCTGTCAGAAGAGTATCGCTGACCCGCTCCGCCCTGCACAGCTCTCCTTTCCTCTCCTCCCCCCTCTGTGCTCGTCCTCTTCCTCTCCTTCATCTCTCTATCTCCTCTCTTTCTTTCTCTTTCCCCACCTTTCTTCTCTTCTACAACCTTTCTTGTCTTTTCCGCTCCCTTTCCCTCCACCTCTTGTCTTTTCATCTACCTTTTCTGTACTCCTCCCCTTGCCTTCTACCTCTTTCTCTCCCTCTCTTTCCCCCACCTCTCTTCTCTTCCTCTACCTCTATTTCCTTCAGTTCTTTAGCTCACCCTCTTCCCTTCCCTCTCTTCATTTACCTTTCTTCCCCTCCCATCCTAACCTGCTCTCCCTGTTTCATCCCTTTCTCTTTCTCTTGCTCTCTCCCTCCCCTCCACCCTTCTCTCCATCCCTCTCTCTCTCCCTCTCTCTCTTTCTCTCTCTCTCTCTCTCTCTCTCTCTCTCTCCCATCCTTTCTGCCGAGCTGGCTGCTTGCTTGCTGCTGCTGCAGCATTGGGCCCTGAGGCTGCCTCGCCATTGGCTGGAGATGATGTCATGGCTTCCGGAGCTCTCTGCAGCACGCGCTGCCATTGGCTGGTGAGGGAGACAACAGGGGGTGGGAGGGAAGGGGGGCTGTGGCACGGGACAGTGAGGTCTCTCGCCCCCTTTCATTCATGGTACCGGGGCTAGGGGATTCAGGGTGTGTGTGTGTGTGTGTGTGTGTGTGTGTGTGTGTGTGTTGAGTGTGTGTGTGTGTGTGTGTGTGTGTGCAGTAGGATGCAGAGAGAGCCTGCAGACCCTAATGGACAGCAGGCTAACCACACAGCCTGAAATCCACCCGCACTAAAGCAAACACAATACAGCACAGTGCAGGCATGGGTTGGGGTGTGCGTATGTGTGTGTGTGTGCCTGTATCTATCCATGTGTGTGTGTGTGTGTGTGTATGCAAGGGTATCTGTGTGTGTATGTGTGTGTATGTGTATCTGTGTATTTCTGTGTGTGTGTGTGTATGCATGTGTCTGTGTGTGTGTGTGTGTGTGTGTGTGTGTGTGTGTGTGTGCGTCGTGCATATATGTGTGTGTGTGTGTGTGTGTGTGTGTACCTTCACCAGAACAAAAAAGAGGCCTGACATTAAAAAAGAGGAGAGGTGTAAAGCGAGAGGAGCTGGAGGACTGTGAGCAGAGATAGGCTGAGATATCATATCATGGCCGTCTGGTGAAAGGTCTGATACATATCCATGCATGTCTCATCCCTCTGCATCCATAACCCTCCATCCAGCCCGCCACTGGCAATTTCACACTGTATTTTTGATGATATGCTTTCACACATACAATGTGAACGAAAGAATGAATGTGAAATCTGGGTCTTGATCTGAACGAACTGATCTGAGCACTGAGCAGAATGCTGTCGAGAGATCAAGCCAATGAGATGCATAAATACAGCTAACAATGGAAATCTGCACACATTTAAATGTGCACTGCATGTGACACAGGCGCGCACACACACACACACACACACACACACACACACACTCTACCCCCTGTGTCTCTCCAAATCTGATGGGGGTTGGGGTTTAAGGAAGTGGGGTGTTGTCCCAGAGCAGGAGACAGTTGCCATGGTGATGTGCAGATGAGACTCAGTTTGGGATAGGGAGGAGAGGGGATTGTTAGTGTGTGTGTGTGCGTGTGTAATGGGGGGGGGGGGGGGGGTCTCCACTGAGAGGGGAAACACCCTCTCACATCAGGCAGGATCATTCACAGCTTGCTGCGTGTGCATGTGTGTGTGTGTGTGTGTGTGTGTGTGTGTGTGTGTGAGATCACAGCAAACCCTGAGCTAATCTCCCATAGGACACACTTGCCTCAGATGCCCATCACACACATAAAAACACTCACACACACACACACTCCTGGCTAGCCCATCATGTTTTCCTAGAGACACAAGCACAACATCAGCCAGCAATTTACTGTTGTGGTGTGTCACCCGCCCTTTTGTTTTCTCTTTCTCTCTCACTCTCTCTCTTTCTCTACCTCTCTTTCCCTCTCTGTATATCCATCTCTGTCCCCACCCTCACACTCTTTCATTGTCCCTCTCTCGATTCTCTATCCCTCTATCTTTCTCTTTCTCCATCTCTTCTCTCTCTATCCCTCGTTAAGTTTCTCTCTCCATCTCCACCCAGTGGGTGATGTCATTGTTTTCTGTTGTTGCTGCTGCTGCTGCTGCCTTGGGCTCTCTGCTCAGGGCTGGAAGGAGTGTGTGTGTGCGTGTGTGTGTGTGTATGTGCATATGTGTGTGTGTGTGTTCGTGTACGTGTTTGTGTATTCCTAGCCTGTGGGGAGAGCAGCGATCCTCAACACAGTTCAGCACCTCTCCCACCATTTAAACAGACTCAAGGGATCCCCCTCTCACACCCCTCTCCTCTCCTTCCCACCCCCTTCCTCTTCCCCCCCTCTTCTCTTTGCTTCTCCTTTTATCCTCTCTTTTTCTATCCTCTCATTACACCTCTCTTCTCTCCTCTCCTTTCTTCATATCCTCTCTTCTCCTCTTCTCTCCTTCCTCCACTTATTCCATAAGTTTAATATTTAAACAGCTAAATATTGGTTTAATAAAGGAGTGTTAAACCTCTCCATTTTTTACTCTCCTCTCTTCTTTTTCCCTCTGTTCTATCCCTTCCTCATCTCTCTTTTTCTCCACACACCAGTTATTTTCTTTGTGCAACTCTTCTCTTGTCTTGCTGCTCTGCCCTCCTCTCCTCTATTGTCTTCATTCATCCTCTCATTTTACTTTGCCATTTTCTCTTGATCTCTTCCATCAACATCACCCATCCTTTCTTCTATCCTCCTCTTTTGTTTTTAGTTTTGTTTTTAGTTTTTCTGTGTGAGTCTTCTTTTTACCTATTGAGGGTTTCCTTTATACTGGGAATAAAGGAAACTTTGAAGTCAAAAGTTTCTTTTCTTCTCTTCACCTTTTATCATCACTCTCTTCTCTCTCTTTTTCCCCCTTCAACCTCTTTCTTCCTCTCCTCTCTTCACCTCTCTACCATTCTTCCTCTCCTCTCTTCACTCTCTCCATCTTCCCTCCTTCCACACTATCTTCTCTCTTCTCTTCTATCTCTATCTCTCCTCTCTATCTCTCCTCCTTTGACTCCACCTCTCATCTGCTGTCCATGTAAGCTCCTCGCCAACGGCAGTCTTACCCCTGCTTTTCATTACTGAAGATGTAGGACAGTCTCTCTCTCTCTCTCTCTCTCTCTCTCTCTGCTAGAGGCCTTTTTGCCTTTCATCCATCCGCAGAGCGCAAAAGATGCCCTGAAAACTAGGCTAACGTCAGGACAACACAAAGACAAACACGCCAACTTTCTCTCTCTCTGTCTCTCTCCCACTATCTCTCTCTCTCTCTCTCACTCTCTTCCCACCCAAAAGAAAAAAAAAATCAGATTGTGCACTTTCCTCCTTTAATCCAATTGGAACGTTATCTCTCCGTGCCTATTGGCCACGCTTAAACGGACGTCTCATTTAATTTGGCTTTTGGGTTAATTAAAAGTGCTATCTCCACAGACGTGTGGGTCCCGGTGTTTCGGTGCTTCTTGGCAGTTTCGGCAGCGCGTCTCTCCTCTCCGATGCTATCGGCTACATCTTGGCACATAACGGCCATCTCCATTCCCTTT
>NC_063200.1:20441553-20444053 GCF_017589495.1 Alosa alosa | reverse complement strand
TAGGGAGGCTGGCAGGGCTAATAGAGACAGAGGAGGGAGAGGGAGAAAGAAAGAAAGAAAGACTGACTTGGACATAAATAAAGAAAGAAAGAAAGAAAGAAAGAGAGTCCTACAATGAAAGAGTGAGGGACAGAGTGGCAGACACAGAGAAACACAGTGCAGGAGCGGCAGACAGAGAGAGAGAGAGAGATAGAGAGCAGAGACCAACCAGGAGGGGGAGGGGAGAGAGAGAAAAGAAAGAAAAAAATAGAGATAAATAACAAATGAACAGAGGGGGGATTAGCTTTGGCTAAAACAATCAGAGTGCAACTGCAGTTTGGGCAGATGGAGGATTTGGGGTTAAATCGCTTCCAGCTAGCAGCCAACGACAATGTCCCAGTTTAACAACACGCAGTAGAAATCCCCCTGGCTGTACAATGGGGGCCGGGGATAGAAGGAAGGCGTGGGAGAGATCCATACACTTTGTGGGGAACGTGTGTGTGTGTTGAGGAGGGGGGGGTTTGCAAAGAAGGGTAGCACAAAGCAGAACACCAGGTCAAGATAAACTTGACCAGGACAGCGGTGTTAAACTCACCACTGAGGCACAGCGCTAATCTACTAGCTAGCGCCATTGTTGATACCATTGCCCAAGTCAAGGCAATAGGATCAGTGCTTGGCTAAAGCCACCACACCCCACCCCATCCCTCCCTCCTAATGGATCCAATCTAGATCAGTGTAGCAGTAATCCACAACAGGAGTTTAACAATCACAACATCTGCGCTAATCTCTGCCTAAGAATGCTAATCCCACCCTTCGCTAGCTCAGCGTTCGCTATCTGATCCAGACCAGATTTAGCATTGCACGTGGCTCAACGGCATACTAAACCCCAGCTGAGAATCAGCGCAGAGGTGTGAAACTGCAAACTGAGGCACAAGATGGCGGCCCGTGTGTTACGCATCTCTTCACTGTCAGCTCTGACCTGGAACAGACCCTGAAAGTCTAGACTCTGCACACAAGCCATGTGCTGAGCTAAACTAAGCTAGGCTAAGCCTCATTTAACTAAACTCCAGCTGTCTGCCTCTGGTGCACAGCTCAGAGTGTTGAGATGTAGTCTGATGCAAGTAATATGATGTGTGTGTGTGTGTATGTGTGTGTGTGTGTGTGTCTGTGTGTGTGTGTGTCTGAACCCCAAGTGCAAGTGCAGCTGCGACACCAGGCCTGCTGGTTTATGCTCAGGTGGCACATGTGACATGACCATAGATCACAAGAGAGAGGGAGGGATAGAGAGAGGGTGGAAAATGAAAACAGAGAGGGAGAAAGGAGAGAGGTTGGAAGAGAGAGAGGGAGTGGGAGAGAGAAAGAGAGAGAGAAGTTAAGGAAAGACAGAAGGGTGAATTGGGGAAAGGAGAGGAGATAAATCTTATTATCTATCAATCGATCTATCTATCTAGGCTATCTATTGTCTAAAACAAGTGAACAGAGTATGGTTTAAATGAGTGCCACCCACTGTGACATAAAACTTTTAAAGACCAATATGCACTCCACCAGTCACATGCGTTTTATGAACTAGTGTCAGAGAGCTTGTTAAAAAGACTGCTACCTTCCCTCTGCTCCACTCCCTGTAACGTCCACTCATTAAACTGCTCTGTTGTTAGAGACAGTTTCACCATAAGGGACACAGATGACCACTTGGCAAAGTTGAGTGTGGTTATGGATGTGTGTGTGTGTGTGTGTGTGTGTGTGTGTGTGTGTGTGTGTGTGTGTGTGTGTGTGTGCACGCACATGAGTGTGTGTGTGCTCACATGAGTGTGTATGCGCACACATGAGTGTGTGTGTGTATGCATGCAAGTGAAACAGAGAAAAAGAAAAAAAGATGTTCAGAAATGCAGTTTAGCAGCAAATACTGCAAACCCCACTCCAAATGATCTCATGGTCCTAGTCAACCCACCCATCCCTAACTGGGCCAGCAGGCACAGACCTCTCTCAGCGGTCTGAGGCAATCTGAAAAATCACAGGCAGGGTCAGCGCCCTGCTCCCATCTTTCCATGATGCAACGTCAAACTTAAATCCCCACACACACATACAAACACACTCCTCAGGTCAGTAGTCAGAGAAACACACACACACACACACACACACACACACACACACACACATAGTTTGCTGAAGTTCACTTTCTGTCTGTCTCTTTCTCTCTCTCTCCCTCCCTCACACACACACACCACACACACAAACACACACTCTCCCTCTCTCTCTCTCTCTCCTTAGCTGGGGTAGGATGTCAGTGTTTGTGTATAACAGGCTTGTCAGGCTCCAGCGAGGAGCGGAGCAGAGGAGAGCTGAGAGAGAGAGAGAGAGAGAGAGAGAGGGGAGAGAGAGAGGGAGAGAGAGAGAGAGAAAGAGAGGGAGAGAGGATCTGAGTGCGCCGATATAAAAAGCATGACCTCCACAGGAGCCCCGATCAGCACTCCAGTTTCAGCCACTGGCCCATTACAACACACAACGCAACCACAACACACAC
>NC_063200.1:20389053-20436553 GCF_017589495.1 Alosa alosa | reverse complement strand
GTGTGTGTGTGTCCTTGTGGGTGCTGTGGGACTGCAGCTGAGTTGACTGGCGGGACTCTTTGGTTGTGAGGCGTGACGCTAACGTGATTAGGTGTAATAGTCAGCACCACTGTAGGTTCCACACTCTCCCTGCTGCTCCAAACAACCACAGTGAGTGAGAGAGTGTGAGTGTGTGTGTGTGTGTGTGTGTGTGTGTGTGTGTGTGTGTGTGTGTGTGTCTGTGTGTGTGTGTGTGTGTGTGTGTGTGTGTGTGTGTGAGACACAGAGTGTTGATGAGAGAAAATGAACATTAATGAAAGACAGAAGAGAGACAGTCATCCGATAGACATCTTTAGCCAGATGAACACAAATAGAGGGAAAAGAAAATGTGTGTGTGTGTGTGTGTGTGTGTGTGTGTGTGTTTGTGGGTTTGTGTGTGTGTGTGTGTGTTTGTGTGCGTGTGTTTGTGTGCGTGTGTGCATGTGTGTGTGTGTGTGTGTTTGTGTGCGTGTGTGTGTATATGTGTGTACTGTATGCGTATACACATGTGTGTGTGTGTGTGTGTGTGTGTGTGTGTGTGTCTGTGTGTGTGTGTCTGTGTGTGTGTGTGTGTGTGTGTGTGTGTGTGTGTGTGTGTGTGTGTGTGTGTTTGCATGCATATACACATGTGTGTGTTTGGGATATGGGGGTCCACCCCCACCACACTTTCTTCCTCTGGTACCAGCTGTGGCCCCCTCCCTCTCCATCTATCTCCATCTCTCCCTCCATCCCTCCCTCCATCCATCCGTCTTACTCTGTGTGACGTCTGTCAGAGATGCTGCCAGGATCTACAGTCTCTTCTGAGCCAGACAGACCATAATTACCTCCAGCTCCACCTGCTCCACCCAACACCACCCCCACCCCCACACTCTAAACACACACATGCACACACACACAACCTTCTCTGAATCTCGTCCTCACTCTTTCTTTCTCCTCATCCCTCCATCATTCTTTATATCTGTCTGCGTCCCTCTTTACATGTTCAAGTGATCTCTCACTCCAAGAGGCCATCCTTCTCTCTTCGTATCTACATCTCTCTCTCTCTCTCTCTCTCTCTCTTTTCTCTCTCTCTTCTCTGTCCATCCCCACAGTATCACCTCTCTACATCTCCCCCATCTTAGTCTTTGCTCATTTTGTCCCCATTTCAACCCCCCATCCCCCCCTCCATCCTCCCACACCCTCACACAACACAGCCAGCTCCAAATAGGTCAGATGTGACCTAAGAGGACTTCTCAACATGCACACACACACACACACACACACACACACAGAGAGAGATAGAGAGACACACACACACACACACACACACACACACACACACACACGCAACACACACACACCCACACACCCTTGTCTCTGGACTTTTCACCGAGGCCACCCTCCACAGGCATCCTCTAGCTGTAACAGTGAACATTCAGGCCAAGTTCTCATTTAAACATAAGTGGCATTAATGTTTCAGAAGGAGGAAGAGACGGAAAGAGAGAGAGAGGGAGAAAGAGAGAGAGAAGGAGGGAAAGAGAGAAAGAGAGAGAAGGTGAAAAACAAGTAGGCAAATGAGGGGTAGAAGAGGGGTAGATGAAAGAGAGAGCAAGAATAAAGGAGAAAGAACAGAGTAAAGAAGAGGAGAGAGGGAAAGAAAAAAGCTAAGATGGAGAGACAACATCGGAGAGACAGAGAGAAGAGAGTGAAAAGGGACAGAAAGAAAGAGGGGGAGAGAGAAAAAGAAGAGAGTAAATAAACATAAACAAGGCCGCAAAAGACGTAAAGAGGATGAAGTAAGAGAGAGAGGGAATAGAGTGAGGAAAGTGAATGAGAGGAAAGAGAGATGGAATAGAGTGAGGAGAGTGAAAGAGAGGAAAGAGAGAGGGAATAGAATGAGGAGAATGAAAAATAGGAAAGAGAGAAGGGAATAGAGTGTGAAAAGTGAAAAAGAGGAAAGAGAGAGGGAATAAAATGAGGAGAATAAAAAAGAAGAAATAGAGATGGAATAGAGGGTGGGGGGGCACAAGGTGGAAAAAAAGAGAGAGAGAGGAGACAGTGAGAGTAAATGAGGATAGAGAGATGTAGGTGGACAAGGAGGACAAGATGAGGTGAGACAGAGTTAAGAAGAGTGAGTGGGGGCGTTTAGATGTGTTGTGGATGTGCATGTGTGTGTGTGTGTGTGTGTGTGTGTGTGTGTGTTTTGTGTGTGTGTGTGGGGGTGAAGAAGTGTATGTGGGGGTGTTTAGTTGGTGTGGAAGTGCGTGTGTGTCTGTATGTGTGTGTGTTTGTGTGTATGTGTGTGTGTGTGTGTGTGTGTGGGGGGTGGTATAAGTGGGGGGGGGCGTTTAGAGGGTGCGCAAGAGTGTGTGTGGGTGTTGAGAGGGAGCAGGAGTGAGAGAATGAGAGACATGAGAGCTCACAGCCTAAGAGTGAGCTCACCACACCAAACAGCCTCTAAGAAGAATTAGACCCTACAGACATTATCCCCTCTCAAATCAAATCCCCCTTCTGTGTGTTTATTAGGATTTGTTTACGTGTGTTTAACTCTATTTAACTGTGTGTTGTGAGTTAAATGAACCAGGGTCATGCCCGGCAATATAACCACGCCTCATAACCACAGTGCTGTGTGAGCAAAACATGTTTGCAGCGCCATCTAGTGGCCATCTGTGAGACCTACTTCATAAAACAGGGAAGTGAGATGTATGCGACCTCCCTAATGAACTCTGATGATCATGGCAAATCAGATTTGTTGCAGGGATGGGAGATGAGCCAATGCACTGATGATGATGATCTGCCTGAGTAGCTGCTAAATAAACTATCACTTAACCTTCTCACTTCTTGTGCACTTTTGGCTATTAGCGCAAGGTGACAAAAATTGCAAGTTGACAAGGAGTTGGACTTAATTACACTAACACAGACACATGCACACATATGAGCACGGGGGCACGCACACACACACACACACACACACACACACACAGACACACACACCCACCCACACACACACACACACACACACACACACACAGATGCACACACACACACACACACACACACACACACACACACACACACACACACACACACACACACACACACACACACACACACACACACACACACAAAGATGCAGGTCTCATTACTAATTTGTAAATGTCAAGTAGGAGTCACGTGTGGGTCTGAAAGCCTTATCAACCAGTTGCTGATTTCCAAATATCATGGGATAGCATCTTCCAGATGTTATAATGATATGAATTTGATCTTTTAATGAGAAACAATAGAAAGAGTTCAAAAAAAGAATAACAGCGAAGTTAAAGAGAGAGATGAATTCAGCCAGAAAACACAAGGATTATGCACTTTTGTACTTCTAGTGTGTTTTATTTGATGGATTTGTGCCCTGATATGCTGCTGACTTATTTTGTAGTCTATTGTGGTGCTGATACTGACTTTCATTATCAACAATGTGTGTGTATGCTTGTAAATGTGTGTACCTGCTTAAAATGTGTATACATGTGCCTTTAAATGTGTGTAGGCACTTTACAAAGCAATATGGAAAAAACAAACTCTCAATAACAAACTGATATGAGAGTAGCAGGCCTTCAGGCATTTCAGGCTTTTCTCCCCATCAATATATAATATCAAATAGCATTTGGGAGTGTAGGTAAACAAATAGAAATGATGGACAGCAAGTAAAGTGACTCACCTGCACATACTCTCCTGGGTTGCCTGAAGGGTCCATTTGGCTGGAGAAAGAGAGAGAGAGAGAGAGAGAGAGAGAGAAGAGAGAGAGAAGAGAGAGAGAGAGAGAGAGAGAGAGAGAGAGAGAGAGAGAGGGATTTTATTTAAATATTTTGAGTTTTATTTCGTATTCTCTTTTTTCCTTCAAAACAGACATATTGTATGTTTGTATTATTATATTAAAACAGTGTTTCTTAACTGGTCTGGCCTTGGGACCCTCAATTTCCCATGGTCATTATGTAGCGACCCATATTTTAGCGCTTAAGCCAAGTGATGCGGTGAACTACGAGATAGCGTAGGATGTGCAAAATGCAGAGCATGTTGATTTTAGGCACATTTGCGAAGTCCTCAACTCCTGTGTCGCTATGTCGTTTAAGTGTTGAAGGTTTCTTGCTCTCATGTGCCAGCAATTCACTGCACTAGGGTTTCAGACCCTTGTTGTCCTCAACATAAGTAAATTCATACTTCAAATATTCAGGGTCGTTTTGTCATATCAAAATGATGACTAATATGACCTGTCACATAGACATTGTCGATGTCCACAGCAACAACTGGAATACGCATAATGTTTATCAACATTAAGGTCCGCTATTAGATATGATAGTATTATTTGTAGCCTATTTTATTTTTTTAACCACAAGCTCTGTGACACCACCCAGAACGGTTCCTCGACCCACTTTTGGGTCACGACCCACCAGTTAAGAATTACTGTATTAAAATACTGTATGTTTGCTTTGGCAGCACTGCTTCAATGAGTAATGTCAATAAAGCTCTTTTGAATTGAAAAATGGAATTGAGAAAGACAGAGAGAAAGAGAGGTTTAACGTACACTTATTACTGTAGACTACTGTTTACATTTCTTACCCAATTTAACCAATAAAACACATGTTCAAACAACAAAATGCCAATCAACCATCTAATACTTACACCATCCCATTCAAATCAAGGAAGGTTTTAAAACACCTCCTTGCTTTTCTCCATTAGAAAGAGGGAGAGATAGAGAGACAGAGAGAGACATAAAGAGAAAGTGACAGAGAAAGAAACAAATAAAGAGAGAGATGTTGTCACGTGTATATCTGCTTTAAGTCCACTAAGTCCACTTTCAGCCACAGGAAGTGAGGAGACCAGGTGTGTGCTAAACAGGAAGCTGGGTCTCCTAGGATTATCCTATCTTAGGATTTCACTTCCTGCATCCTTCCTTCTAAAACTTCAGCCATATAATGCTCTTCTGAGTCAACTGCTCTGATTCAACCCTCTCTGGCATTACCCTCTTATGCATGTTTGTTTAATAGATTTAGAGAAGACATGGAGTATATACTGTAGTTTGTAGCTCACACTTTGCAGCTGAGCTAGCTACAAGATAATGGGGTTGAATTCTAGGGAGCACGGAATCTTAATTAATGATTAATTAATGAATAACTATTATGAGTACTTTGAGTGACTTAATGAGTAAATAAATTAATTGTAAAATAAAGGGGTCCATCTGTGAGCTAGATGATCAGCCGCACGTCATCATACTCACATTTACTCACACTTAACTCTTTCACCAATTCTGTCTTTCTCTACACACACACACAAACACACACATAGGCACATGCATACATGCACACACACACATACACACACGCATGCACACACACGCACCCCAGACACACTTCCAGTGCCTTGCTAATATACGTTTAACAGTGACAAGATGGAGACATTTTAAATGCTTCACCCTGATAAATTATAGATGAAGCCATCGCCTGTCAGTGGCGTGCGTGCCGACATGAGGCCTCATGGTCACCTTATCCCTTCTGCCCCGTGGTTGTATTTATGGCCCGGCTGGCACAAGGTGCCACTTCCCATCTCTATGTCTGTGACGTCGCGGGCAAGCAAAGCCGCACCCACCCACCCCCTGTGCAAGCCTCGGCCGTCCTCTCATTCAAGATGACACATGACGGTGATATGTGTCCAAACATTTCAGCAGCCGGACATGAAACACACACACTCCTGTCAGAGGGTTGTGTTCAACTCAAGCAGGGACAGACTGAGGCTGGGAGGCAGGTGCCATGCACACTTACACACAAAACTGACGCACGCAAAACAAAACCCACGTAGACTTGTACTTTGCCTGATATAACACAGGCTATAACACATATATCGCACATACACATGCACAAATACACATGCACTATCAGCACAATCATGCACAGTCTTTTGGCTATCACAATCTTTCACTTTCACAACATGATTCTGACAGAGATACTGTGTGCGTGTGTGTGCATACGTGTGTGTGTGTGTGTGTGTGTGTGTACAGTCTCTCGCTCTCTATCTCTCTCTCTCCGTATCTTTCACTTCCACAACACAATTTTGACAGTGATACTGTGTGTGTGTGTGTGTGTGTGTGTGTACAGTCTCTCTCTCACTCTCTATCCCTCCATCTCTCTCTCTATCCCTCTCTCTATTCTCTTCCCCCCCTCTTCCCCTTTCTCTTATCCATTCCCTCAGATGTAAAGCCATGGCAGGGCTCCATCCTGCCTGCCTGCCTGCATGCCTGTGTTCTGGGGGCCTTGAGGCCATGTTCAGAGACCCAGAGCGGTCGCCCGCACGCCAGGCGGATCAGTGAGGTCGGCCCCAGCCCACCAGAGCTCACAGGCCCCCGGGCAGCAGGGCCATATTACACCCACCGGCTCGGCTGCACACACGGATCAAACGATCAAACAGCCAGGGCTCACTGAGCAGAGCAGAGCAGAGTAGAGGAGGAGAGGAGAGGAGGAGAGGAGAGGAGGAGAGCAGAGGAGAGGAGAGGAGGAGAGCAGAGGAGAGGAGAGGAGGAGAGGAGAGGAGAGAAGGAGAAGAGGAGAGGAGAGGAGGAGAAGAGAGGAGAGGGAGAATGAGGGGGAGGTCTTGTGATGCATGGGAGCTGTTAGCACACATGCTCACAGCAGGGATAGATCAAACACACCCGAGATTACACACACACACACACACACACACACACACACACACACACACACACACACACACACACACATTACTGTAACACACTACACTCCACACCCTGCTTCCCTATGGTACAAAGATTAAATTCAGTTAAGTAGAACCACAAAGCTGAAGGAGTAAATAGAGTTGTAACATCTGTGTGTGTGTGTGTGTGTGTGTGTGTGTGTGTGTGTGTGTGTGTGGTACAGAGGGAATACTATGAGAGGTGCCTCTCAGTTTTGTCTCAGAAGGCTGAACATTAAACACCACCCAACAGCGGGGAAATGGCACTGATGGAGGAGGCTATATAATACATGGCTTGCACTGACCCTAATGTTGAAATAACAGGCAGTGTGTGTGTGTGTGTGTGTGTGTGTGTGTGTGTGTGTGTGTGTGTGTGTGTGTGTGTCTGTCTGTGTGTGTGTGTGTGGGTATGCGTGTCTCTCTGTGTGTGTGTGTGTGTGTGTGTGTGTGTGTGTGTCTGTGTGTTTGTGTGTGTGTGTGTGTGTGTGAGAGAGAGAGAGAGACAGAGAGAGAGAGACAGAGAGCGTAAGACTGAGAAAGAGAGAGAGAAAGAGAGAGAAAGAGAGATTCCATTCTGTCTGTTATTCCTCTGCCTGGGAAGGCCCTGCAGTAGTGATTGCTCCCACCTGGACTGGAGCATGTATGACTATCTAAGGGGTACGCAGCCATGTTAACATAAAGCCTTCTCCAGCTCTCACATTCTCCAGTTCATAAATCTGATGATCTAAAGCACTGGAGGTAGGGGGGAGGGCATGGAGGAACATTTCTGGCCTGGCATCCATCTATGGTGATGAGATTAAGGTATCAGGGGAAAAGTGGATAGGAAATAATGTGCTGTCAGTCTGGGTGGTAGTCCAAGATGGGAGCGCAATTTATCTTTTTATGGAGAAAGGAGAGAATTAAGCGGAAATTGCTCAGAAATAGTGAAATTCCAACTGACAATTTCAAAACATTTTCAAACTGAATGATTGTCAGACACAAAGTTGAGATAATGGATGAATTATCACTGTAAAGATTATATTATCACTCCTTAAAAGTAATTTGTAACATTCAAAAACACTATGGACAATATTGCTCCAATAAAAGGTACCGGTGACCACTATCTATTCCCATCAATTTGTTCACTGTTCAGTGTCCTCCTTTACTTTCAAATTTCAACGAAGACATACACACACACACACACACACACACAAACACACAGATTTTTCTACTTTAACTTTTTACTTTAGCTTTCCTCTTGAAGATCTACTGTGTGCAAGCTCTCTCACCCTCCTCTCTGATGTTGCATGACCTTTCAGGCCAAGAGGTCAAGGATGAGCTCACAGAGTAACCGTGACTTCAGAAAGCGCTGGCATCACAGATGCGCTTCCATGGAGACTATTGTTTAAGGACGGTCGTTGTCCGGGAGACGAGTGTTTGAAGACACCCAGAACAAAGGCAGGAAAAAGCCTTGACTCCTCTTGGCTTCCTGAGAGTTCATCTTATGTCCCTAATCAACCTTAACACACACGCGCACACCACACACACACATTCTCACACACACACTTCTTCCGCTGTTCATAAGACTTGTTTACCATTACTCTTTGAATGGACCTACTTGACTCCATCCCCCATGTCTATGTATGTGCTCTTTCTCACAGATCTACACATACAGGCACACACACACACACACTTCCTTAGGGACCTACTAGTACAAGGGAAGCCAGTGTTACTTTGAGTGTGAGCAGTCAGCAGACCTCACACAGTCACACACACTTTTATGGCCCAAATGGATTCACCCCACCATGATGGCTGACATGTTAGAGAGGAATCAGACAACAGAGCACGGTATCCACTGGCAACATTCAATGTGTGTGAAAATATTCTCTGACTCTGACTCATCTTGTGAGAGCTAAACCCACCACATCATGGTGCTCGATGGTCTTCAATGTGTGTGTTTCTGTGTGTGTGTGTGTGTGTGTGTGTGTGTTTGCATGTGTGTGTGTGTGTGTTTGCATGTGTGTGTGTGTGTGTGTGTGTGTGTGTGTCTGTCCAAATCCGTCTCTTCAGACATTCTCTCTAGAGACAGAAAGCGTGAGAACGCAGCCATCACGTCTTTTCTCTCTGTGTGTCTGACAACCAACCGCCAGCCACCACTGAAGATGTTGGCCAGTCGTCCAGCCAGCCAAACTTCCCTTCCTGACCGCCCGCAGTCAGCCGGAGCGATGGCATCTCTCTTGGGCATCCTCTAAGAGGGCTTTTCCTTTGGCAGGCACACACACACACACACACACACACACACACACACACACACACACAGAGCGGATGCGGTTATTCTGGAGTGGAGCGAAGGGAAGCCAATGAGGAGATGAATGGACCGGCAGCAGCACCTATTCAAACACTTTTGGCCCTGGCTGCTGGTTTCCAAGGAGCCGTTGGTAAAAGAAAAACAAAATAAAGCGTGTGTATGTGTGTGCGCGCACAAGTAATACACACACACATATAAACACACACTGCCTCTCCATCTCTCCTTCACACACATACACACACACACACACACACAACTGTTTCAGACTATTTCAACTCTTTCTCCCTCGCATACACAAACATCAAATGCAGTCCCACTCAATGTATTACACACACACACACACACACACACACACACACACACACACACACACTCACACACTCACATTCTCTAATACACATTTACTCACAGTCTCACTAAAACACACAGAAATACACACTTCAATTCCCTTCTCTTTCCTCTGCTGACTAATGGCTCACTGTGTATGTGTGTATAAGTGTGTGTGGGTGTGTGTGTGGGGGGTTGAGTGTGTGTGTGTGTGTGTGTGTGTGTGTGTGTGTATGTGTGTTTGTGTAAGAGAGAGGGGGGCAGATCCCACACTGATCTCACACAGATCACACATCACACACACTGATAAGACACAATCAGTAAAATGCTGTCCAGTTACTGTATCAAACCTCCATAATAACCTCACATCACCTCACCTCCCTACTACCCAACACCTGCTGCCCAAACACTCTCTTTTTTGTCTCTTGTTCTTTTATTTTTCTGTGTGTATGTGTGTGTGTGTGTGTGTGTGTGTGTGTGTGTTGGTGAGACAAGGATGTCCATAATGAAAGCAGTGTATGATATTGATAAATATTATGAACACATTAAAATAAACATTACATGATGTACATAAACATACATCCTCCTTCCCTCTCACTCTACCCCTCACCCCCCACACCCACCCTAATAACCCTGATCTGACCCAGCCGCCACCCGTCTGCAGTCTCCCTGCATGTCATAAGTCAGACTGGTCCTTCTCACGGTCCGGGGAGCCCCCACTGTGCCAAAACCATCACCCACCCCCCCCCTAATCCTGTCTTCGGCCCCTTCGTCTAAACCCCCGTCCAGTAGCCCTGAGGACAACAGAGGGGAAACATGAGAGGGGGCAGTAAATCAGCACGCTATCGTTGGTGGGGAATGTACTACATGGACATTATACACACACACACGCACACACACACACACACACACACTATCATAAACACACACGCATGCATAACCACACTCTCTCTCTCTCTCTCTCACACACACACACACACACACATGTTCACACACAAACACTAACACACATGCACACCCATGAACAACCGCACACTCATACACAAAAAGCCCCCACACTCTACCCCTCAATCACACACACACACACACACACGCACGCACACACGCACGCACGCGCACACACACACACACACACACACACACACAGAGTAATTACACACAGTGACACACATACGTACATACATACATACATACAGATAGATACACAACCACACAGACACAAACGCACAACTGCACACTCATCTACACACACACACACCCTCATGTACACACATTATGCACATACTTACTCAGTGCACACTCAATCACACTCAGTCATGCATAAACGCAAACAAACAAAAACACACCATACATCAAGAATGCCTTTTGTGATGTGGGAAAGTTTCAGCAAGGCGATGACATACAGAGATCTGTAACCAATGGAATAGGCCTACTACAAAAACATACACATACATATAACAGTTCACCCAAAGCATAATGCAAACAAGTGCAAACAAACACACACAGACACACACACACACACACACACAATTTTAAATTGTACGACATGACTGCAAAGACAAAAAAACACACAGTAGGGCTACTAGCCTCGCTCAATCCTGCGGTCCCTACGCGCCTGCAGGTGTACGTCCATACGCACTGTGCGTACCATCAGGCTACTCAACAAGAGAAGAATTCCTGTGTGTGTGTTTTGGCCCACCATACCTTCCCAACTATGGACAGTATCCCATTAGCTGCATGCCATCAGGCTACAATTTACAATTTTCTATTGAAGTTAGTGAACACGTTATCAAAATTAAGGCGCACACATTTTGTTTGAGCAGGAGAGAGAATACGCACGGAGGCACGCAACTAGGCTACTTGTTTTCTTTTACTCGGCTATCTATATTATCAGCACACAATGTTGAGATAATTCACTAACTCAATACTCATCATGGATATCACAAGTTTAAACAACGAAAACAGAAAGAATGGATGCAGCAAAGCTAGGAGTTATTCCAGATGGACAAGAACAAGGTACTGTAGGCAATTGCTTGTCAGAACGTTAGACTGCATTAGACAGACGTCACGGTAAGCTAGAACAAAACTAAAGGTAACTTTAGCCTGTATAGGGCTGTATCAAGTTGTCCAAATGAATAGGTCATTGAAGACGTTGTTGTATTATTGCATGTGAATGTTGCTATATTATGTAAACCGGGAAACGGACAAATATTGTCCACGCGTGATTTTTTTTTGCCGGGGGGGATGGTGTACGCGTACCATAGCATTAATTCCTGCAGGCGCCCCTGTCCCTAACTCCCTGTATACTCTCACTCTATTTCCAGCTGTTCTTGGATCAGTTTTCCCCAAACCCTTCACACAGGGAAGCATCAAAAGCAAAACCTAAAACCTGACTCCAATCCAACGCCTCTGAAGTACCATGTATCATGTCTGATTCACCAGCCTTTGTTACACTCAAGTCACGTTGGCATCCTAATTACTTGACTGAAAAGTTAATTTAACTTGCAGTAGGTTGACGACTATAGGCTACGGTCTGAGGAAGTGGAAAATTGCATAGGATATTACAATAGTCTTTGAAACGCTTCTTCATGTCGAACGAGTAACTTTATTTCAGTCTTAATTAACAATTAAAATTCCACTCTCTGAGATTAAAACGGTTCATTCATGTTGCCCGCGGGCATGTTTAAAGGTGATTGGAGTTTCGAGTTAAATAGACGGCACCGTGATATGCTAGCGATTAATCATTAGCTCACAAAGTATTGCTAAGTAATTACTTCCCGGCGCGATGTAGGCTACTGATCTCACCTTAAACCCATGCCCCGCGCAGACTTCTCCAACACCGGCTTCTCTTCTCTTGTCTATTCTCCAACTTCACAGACTCTCCAACTTCACTCTGAACAGTATAACAAGTGCTGAACGGGTTTTAGAGGACACAGCTCTGTGATTAACTTAACGGAGAGAGCCGAAGTGGTTTCTTTGTTCGAAGAACAAGTTGAGTGAGTGAGTAACCGTTACGCACAGTTCTTCTGTGCCAGCTTGTTCTATTCCAGCTGCGTCCGTTGCCGCGGGGGGTTTAATTGAGAGGTGAGGTCAGAACGCGTTGGTCATCGTGTCTCTTCAGACAGGCTGGGTTACTTCCAGCGTCTCTGTTCGCTACCCATTCAAGGTGGAGACTTGAGCCAAGGATGATGTCAGCCCTGACTCAAATGCGCTCCTCTACACGAACATTGTTGCTCCCGAAAACATTCCTTTGCTTCTGCTGACCATGAATCATGTCGCTCCTCAAGTACGTGGTATGCATATTTGAAGCGACCTTATCAAGCTATGTCTTCTCAAATAAATATTCTCAGAACTCTCTGACAAAAAAATTAGACAACAATGTCGTCTAACAACATGCAGTCATCCACACATACAGTACAAGTAAAGTAAGTTTATGTGAGCTTATGTGTTTAGAATGCTTATGGAGAAAATTAAACTAATTGTGCATTGCGACACTTAAAACAAAATGTGGTAAGTGAACTTGTTCAAAGACCAAAGTCCCACATAAATAAGAACCCTTATCATGTCATAAAGATAATCCTTTGTGCTATAAATTATAGCTGTATTGGAAGCATGTCCAAATGCACTGATCTGTGTGTAATCCTATGGGACAGTGGAATTGTTTTGGGTTTGATTCGTCCTTTCAGAGGGACTCAAAGCTCATACTGTGTGACCGAGGTGAAGTGAGCGAGCCAAGCTGGGCCCATGCCGAGTCCCGTGGGCCCTTACAGTTTAATTAGTTCATAGCACCGTGCTGGAACAAACTGTATGTTCGGCCCATTCCAGCTGTGTGCCCGCTTGTCACCACCTTTCACCCCATTAGAGATCATGCCGCTGTGCTGCATGAGGCGCCGGCTAATGCCCTTGATATGGAACTTCTGGCGTTAGCCAGGCTAGGAACTTCCCTCTATATGCACCTCCTATAGTGGCCTTTGTATGCTATAACTGTACAACAAGGCGATTTCAGGGATTAAACCCATTATACACACTGGTACACTCGCACACTTGTACATACACTTACACCTGTGAAGTGCACCACTTCTATGGGAGGTGTCAGTTTTATGCTGCTGTGTAGTGTAGGGGTATAGATAACAAGATGTCTCAAAGCTGTAACCTACATAAGTACAAATTAAATGCGTCAACTGTACGTTTTTAACTGCAAAAGCAAGACTTTACCGGTATCCAGGAGCAGCACATATTTGTATTCCAGTGTTTCCCATACGTTGAGTAATCTGTGGCGGGGCGCCACGAAATTAAAACCGGCCGCCACACATTAATGTTCTATGTTGTACTATTTTAATTAAGGATAAGATAAAATCCTTTCGTTGAGCCGCGCTTTTTACGCACGCAGCCTTTCCTTGCCCAGCCCTGCTCTCTCTCCACTGCGAAGCTGCCCTCTTCTGCATGTGCATTTATTTGGTGCATTTATGGCACCTAGGAATGTCAAGGACCGCCCTGTGATTACTTTGTTATTCCCACGGCAAGTGTTCATGTGCTTTGCCGTCGGAATGTGTGACAAACACGGATGCCACAGCAAAGGTTTTTTAAAGGTTAAAACATACTCTCACTAATCCTAAATAAACAACTGTATTTGCTTAAAATATAGTGTAAGACGCTTATGAAAGAAAGATATGCAGCTTTCAAGTGACAAAAACGCAAATTCCCAAGTTCACATTAAAACTGTTGGACATGAATGGCCACATGGTACAAACGAACTACAACGTGACGACAAAAGTGATGACGAGCCCCTACCTAGGCAACTCTGTTAGCAAAATCTAGCCCCAGTTTCCAACCTCTGACTCACACATTACGTGACATAAATTATGTGGAATGATGACGTTTTCACTGGGAAAAAGGTTTTTCCAATGCCCATGAACGCTAGGATAGTCCAGGCAAAGTAATAGCGTGGCTCCGCTCTCCTACGTACTTCCGCTCAATTTTCATTTCCCTTCAGTACATCGTCTGGGTCTGCGGTATATTCGCGGGTTTTCTCCTGCAAAAATCTGCAGGTCCAATCAGCAAACAGAGGGAGTAGCTGAGAACGATGACATTGAGGTCGTTTACAGTATGTCTGGCTAGTTTGAGCCAGACGTACGTCACAACCAAATATTAGCCCCATTGGGGGTGTATTGTAGCCCGGTTGAAACCAGACCCTTCTCAGTCGAAACTGAGAGTGGTTCTGGGGAAGATTAATTCACAGCCCATTTCCAAACGGCGTTCCCAAATGGACGCCGATCAAAATGCAAACGCAATAGGAGAGGCCAAAAACCAATCAGAGCAACGAAAGAGACAGAGTGACGGAAACACACAATTTGCAACACTGTCTGGTTGTACATCGTTCACGTTCAAACGAGCATTTTGTTTCATTCGTCCTTTCTGGCTGACCGGGACATATAAAGCAGGAATGGGGGATGAGAGACTGAAACGTTCAAAGCAATTATGCCGGAATTGTTTCAGGTGCAAACACTGAAGTGTAGCTTAATGCAGATAGTGGTCTGTAAATCATTTTCTTTCCATTAAAACACTCGATGTTGCAATGTTTAGGCTACTTCATTTTTTGAGCATTCGAGTTATGCTCACATAGCACACCAATTCAAAAGTATGTGTTTTCTGACGACTACGTGTCCAGCTACTGTAGGCCTATAAATAAACAGAATATCAAACCGTTTTCAGTAGCCTACCACTGTTGCAGATATCACACAGGTATCCCTTACATGTTTGTACAATGTTGCATATTCCAACATAAGGAAGCAGTTGCGAAACTTCTACAGTAACTTAGCCCTGGAAGCAAATGTAATTTGCTGCCGCTAGGGTGCGTCTAGATTTCTAGGCTAACAGTAACTCCCTGTCTTAAACCAACGTGATAGCAGCTTCAAACAAGCGGCAGCAGCCATCGTTGATGTTTTTTTTGTTTTTTTTAAAACCCGGCTTCTTCAACAGGGTGCTCTATCGTCATCGTGTAAAGCCCGCCTCAAGGACTTTTAGTATGTTGTTCTGGACACCTCATAGAAATGGTCTAAGATGCAAAAAAATTATTGTACAATTAGTCTGTCGTAAAACGCTACTTGCCTGCCTGGACTATTAACAAAACATTAACGATTGTTGAAGGATTGTTGTTGCCACATAGAAGCATTGCATGGAAGATGGCGGGCTAAATTGCTATTAAATCCATTTAGCATCGTGACCATGCTGCACAAATATGTTAAAAACTGCTGCATTGGTCTTATCACAACATAGTGCATTGAGGAGACTAAACTAAGTTAAGTTATGCAATCAAGTCGTATCTCAAAGCTAACGTTAGAATACGAGTTTAGCATGCTTACAGCTGCTTGTCAATTTCGAGGTTACTCATGCAGGGCTCATTTTACTGACTCTGACACTGAATGTTTGTACCCTGGAAATCCAGAATTCTCGCGAGAGCACAATGGAATTACTTTTACCCCTTGCATTCCGGGGAACCAATCAAATCAGCGTATCTGACATATGCGGGCCAGAGGCGAGCTAAACTGATGACGACAGCGCTGCAACGTTGGAGGTCAGTAAACATTGGTCGTAGTGTTATCCAATTGTGTCGAAGTCTGGAATCATTCAGGGTAAACATTGGTCTAATGTTATCCAATTGCATGCAGTTAGATTTTCAAATGCATGCTTGGTGCTGCCCCTCGAGTTGGGCCATTACGTTGCTGAAACACTTTTCTAGATTACCAGGGTCTGGATTTTCCAGGCTAGAATGTTTGCAAAATCCCGATGCAAATGGAAAAGTGTTTTCCAAGACTCAAAAGTGCTTGTCCCAAGAAGAAGTATGAACCTTATTGCATCCATACATCAGCAGTCTTTTAACTGTGTTAAAATTGCAAGGGTTCCCTCACGAACGTCTTAAAGTGACAAGCACTCAATTAGACCTATGCACTACCAAGACAATCCCCCCCCCCACACACACACACCACAAGTGTAGGCCTACCACTTCTGTGAGATATGCCATTTTTTCTGCGTGATTCACTAGAGATGCATAAAGAACAAAGCGTCCGAGGCATTTTTTCTGTCGGTCAGGTCTTTGAATGCACCACCACCTGTCTTGTGCGCCTATTACTTCACAGAGGTGAAGTTTTATGGTGCTCATAAAGAATGCAAGGGTGCAAGTATGAGTAATAGCCTCTCTTCAGCAGTTCACCATGACATTCTTTATTAGTTCTGGTGTTGCATCTGAGGCACCAGAGACTCCTGCTGTGTTCTGTAACTGAGAATGCTGCATTTTCTACTGCTTGTAACCGAAGGGTTGGCGGTTCGATCCCTGACCAGTGGGAACGACTGAAGTGCCCTTGAGCAAGGCACCTAACCCCTCACTTCTCCCTGAGCGCCGCTGTAGCAAGGCAGCTCACTGCTCCAGGGTTAGTGTGTGCTTCACCTCACTGTGTGTTCACTGTGTGCTCTGTGTGTTCACTAATGCACGGATGGGATAAATACAGAGACCTAATTCCTTATATACGCAAGTATACTTGGCCTAGAAACCTGATTTACATGATTTACATTTACATTTTTATTCCTCATGTAAATCTGTATACATACAAGCAGGCTGTGACAAAGGCCTTCTTCAAGGAAGTTAAGTGATGGATAATGTATAGTCAGGAATAATGTATAATTGGTCACTGTAGAAAGACAAATCCTGACAGGGTGAACAGGACACTGACACACAGCGCAGGGGTCCTACATTGTCCTGAAGGGATTAATAAAAAATAGGAATTTAAAGTTTCAGGTGTTACATGACGATGTATTTACCCTCTGATCCAGTTACAGTTCTGGTTCTGTGAACTGATTACGTGCAGAATGTTATGAAATGTGAATCAGTCACACAAAATGTGTGTGACTGAATGTTGCCAATAGCAGCAGACATTATTTTTATCTGTCGGACATCCAAACGTTATGATAGCTCCACACAAAGGTCCTTTCTGTGGAGCTGTATAAATGATGATGACTGCATCTACTGCATCTTCTTGCATATTCCACAAGTCCTTTTTAACTTATAAGGACCTGGAAACAGCCTTTATCTCCTCACGGCTGGATTATTTTTAAATTCCCCTATGCGTGGGGCTGATGCATTTCACTCTAGCAAGACTGCCACTTGTTTAGAATGCAGCTTTTGCCAGCCTTTTAACTGGAACAAAGAAACGAGAGCACACCACCCCTGTTCTGGGTAAATCGGCTAAAACCAATGGTTAAGCTCCACAGTATAATCTTTTTATATTATTTAATTTTTAAAGATTTTTTTTTATTATTATTCACTATGAAATTTAACTATTGTATTGTTTTTTATTTGTATGTCACTTTGGAAATCCCAAATCCCATAACCATAACCATAATCTATCTGTCAAGTCCATATTTCACTTAGGTCATCCTCCCAAAAACGACTGTTTGTCCCCCTGACCCAGGACCCACTCCCCTGGTCCCCACTCTGTTGCCGTCCCTCTGGAATAGTCTTCCATCCCATATTAAATCCTTCACCACTGACAGTTTTAAGTATACATAATGTAGAACATCAGATACCAGCTGGATGCTAAGTGTTGAGTGAGTCTTAACCCAAAAGACCTTGACATAGCGAAGTTCTGAATCTTACTTGGCTCCAGTGGTTAAAATGATCTAATTTGGCCCAAAATAGTCTAATAGTCTAGAATAAAATAAAAATAGCAGCTGTTCCATTTTTTTTTTTCAGTAACAGCACAATTAAATACAAGGCACCAGTAAATAACGGTTCAAACATACACAGTACTTACATAAACCAGAATAAAGATAACTGTCATAGTTGTGTATTTGCAAAGTATCAATGTGTAAAAAAAATCATAAAGAGTGTATCATGAATATGACTGAGGTATCACTGAAGTATCAATGAAGATGTTTTTGTGTTCGTTCCCATGATGTTTTTGTTGGTAAATTGGCAAGGTTGTTGATTGGCCACTACGGGAAATCCCCTACCTATAGCACTGGGAAAGTTTATATCTGAAATCTAAAATTGGCTCTTTAGAAAGGTTACTCCTCCACAAAACAAAGTGTAGAAGGCCCAGTTTAGGCCCAGTTTTTGAGAGCTCAGAAAATGTGTGAGTATCAAGTTTTACGTTTTTGTTAAATCTGTATTAAACAGAAACACACTTCTGCACACACATACACATGCACACAGAATAGGTTTTAGTCTGACACCATGTAAACTGACTGGCCATTCATGTCATGGCACTCACCTGTTGTCTGTCTCCCTCTGCTGGTCACTCTCTGGCTGTGCCGGCTGGACCTCCTCCGCTGGACTCTGCCTCCTCTCTGGCTGCTTCTCCTCATCCTTCTGCTCTTCGGTCTTCCTCCCCCTCTTCATTGGCAACACCACCTGACACGGGGGCTGATGTGTGTCCACTGAAGGGGATTGTGGGCTTTTTGGCCTTTCAGCTAAATGTCCACCAGGTGGCACTGTTTCACCAGCCTGAGGGCTCTTAGACCCGTCTGTTCTGGGCTCCTCCACCGGAATAGCTCTAAACCCTCCATCAACTGTGTCTCCAGTTGGTTTCTCAGCGCCACCTTCTTCTGCCTCTTCCTCTATTTTCTTAGGGCTCCCCCTAGTGGCGACAGGTTTGGCTGCAGCTTGCGGCAGCATGGCTGGGCGTCCTGGACTGGACAGCATGCTCAACAGTGGCGAGTCGCAGACGTGGTCCATGGGCCTCATGCTCTGACTGCGGCCCAGCTCTGGGCCACGGTGTGCCCGGCTCTTTCGCGAGCCTTTACCGCCCCCTTTGTCCTTGTCCTTGTCCTTGTCCTTGTCTTTGTCTTTGTCTTTCTTCTTGCTGAGCTGCCGTGGCATGGTGCCCATGTGACTGTACATCTCGCTGGAGCGCACGTAGCTCGGCAGGCGCGGACGGACGTCCATGTCATCCACGGAGGACTGCGATGTCGGCGACGACGGCGTCTCAAGTTCCGCCTCACCTTTGTCGTCCGACTTGGAGGCTTTGCCGGACGAGCGCCGGAAGGTGAGGTTGGTGAGGCTGCCGAACCATTTGAAGCCTGCATGTAAAGAGAGAACAGAAGTGTAATTATATTTTGAGCATTGTCAGTGGTATAAAATAGCATTTGCTTTTTGATGTGATAGCTTCCCCTCTTAGCTTTCACTATAAGCCCATTCACATTCACTGTTAATGCAAAACATGGTCTTGCTCAAAACTCCACCGTAATTTTGTTCTCAATCAAAAGTTTGAATTTGTTAACTACAGTAAATAGACAGTAGGTTGTTTTTACTCCGGAGTTACGCTTTAACATGATGGCATCGGAGCAGTTTTTGAAACGTTTGTTGAGATTTTTCTGTTGCTCTGCGTACTGTACAGTGGGTCCCAGTTAAGAATTGACACTTCATTCACCATCAAGGTGATTCACGCAGCTGGGTGAAATGTAAGTACAACTGCGGACTATGCCACTTGGGGGCAGCATAGTCCGCTGTGGCGTTCCACGGTCGAACCAGACGGAGCATTTGACAGCAAGGGCTGTGATTGGCCGAGTTTTCAGTGCGTTTCTCTGTGTTTTTAGCAGCCCCTGCAACATGCTAGTCCACTGTAGCCTATAAGCTTTGTACATTATGTTAAACATAGTTTTGGATTCAGTGGCAAGATGTCTTGATTGTACAGTGCCTGTCTATCAGTAATGTTTTAAAATGAGAGCTTCTTCAGCTGGCAGTAGGCTACTTTGTCGGCAGTCATGAGAAGTTTGCTTGCTAACAGAACATAAATATGCTGCCCAGAAACCTCGTGAATAGTTCTGATTTGTTTTACTACACTAACGATGTTAAATATAGCCTTTGCCTACAGCATCTCCTTAACAGTAATGTTAACAAAATGACAGCATTCATATGACAAAGGAAAACGAATTCGGTCACTCAAGACTGTGCCACAGCAACCAGTGTAGGCTACAGTCCTACCCAATAGGCCTACTCGAAGCAGATGGCGTTGTCTGATGGTCGAAAGTGGGTTAATCGCGCTGTATTTCCAGAACAGGTCTGCAACTTTCCAGGCAGTTCTGAGTTTGAATCTAGGCAGGAGCAGAGCCATATAAAGGCCTAGGCCTATTGTTATCATTTTTGCAAGGTGTTGCTCCTGGCAATACTTGTTTATAAGACGTTTGGTGATTAGTTGATAGCTGTTTTTGGGACACGTTAAACGTTCTTTATAATGAGCGCATACGGGGAGTAAAAGCGACTGTTACTGGCTGTTACAACTGTAGGCTACAATGATTGCAATACAAAAATATGCGTGTTAGTTTAGTTAGTTTTGTGATGTTTTGCACTTTTGCCTCATGTGTTTTCCAGGTTTGAGGGCTTTTTGGCAAGATTGACCTCTGCATATGTTATTTCTCCGTATGGAAAATAAAGTCAATTTTCGACACACGTCTGTTATTAGTTCAATAACAAGTGTTCCTTGTTAAAACACGTGATTGGCACGATGTATTCACAACACACCACATTATTGACACAATGTATTCACATGTTGACTTTTTTTGCCGCGGAAGGGGCGGGATATGTGTAGACAACTGCCAGAGATGGCAAAAGTACTCAATTCCCGTACTCAAGTAGAAGTACAAATACTCGTGTTAAAAAATACTCTGGTAAAAGTGGAAGTACTAATTTAATTTCTTTACTCAAGTGAAAGTAACAAAGTACAGGCTTGGAAATTTACTTAAAGTATAAAAGTAAAAGTAGTCTTGTGAATGACAACCATTTTATATGCAAAAGTACCTGGACCACACAAATGTTGAGTGCAAGAGTCTCTCTTTTTTTTTTTTTTGTAATTCACTTTTCATTGGTTTTTCACAAATACATGAGACAAAGACAAACACTGAACATCCACAAGTGAACAGGGAGGACTACAGGCAGATACTGACTAACAAAGCTATACACTATACAGTATATAAAAAAGTGTGTGTAACTATACACATTTGTACATCACTGAATGTTAGAATATCCTCATAAACAAAAGGGGAAAAAAGAGATCAAAAGAAACAGAAAAACAAACCACCAGCTTACTGTATTATATCTAAATAAGGCCCCCAAATTTTCATATAGACGTCCTCCTTATCTATCATTCTATAGCACACCCTCTCATAAGAGGCAATCTTGGACATCTCATTAAACCATTCCACCATTGATATAGCTACTTGTGTTTTCCAATGGCGTAATATTATCCTGCATCCAACTATTACAGCTGTTCGGCACCATGAGGATTGATGGGCATTTAACCCGCTCCCCTGTGGTACCACACCCAAGAGACAGAGCAATGGATGGCGTACCAGAGCAGTGGTCAGCAACTTGTTGATAAAAGACATTATCTCAGACCATAGGGGGTCTATTATGGGGCAAGAGTATAACATATGTAAAAGAGTGCTGCACTCAGTGTTGCACCTCCAACACACGTCTGAGTTTCTAAGTCCTAACCGTGCCATTTTTGACGGGGTTCAATAAATCCTATTGATAATTTTATAACGTATCAACCGTGTCTGCATTTCTCTTGAAACTTTGTACCATGACTTGATTACTTGTTCCCACGCTTCATCTGGGATACTCTCTCCCATATCCCTCTCCCAGCATCTTTTTAAGCCCCCAAAATTAGGAGGCTGAGACTCCCTTAAAATACTGTAAAAGCCTGATGCTTTCATTAAAAAAAAACTTTTCTTGTTCCAATCTGGTTTGTAATTCAGTCGCTGGTGCAAGTGGTGATAGTCTGAGATGTGACAGAATACAGCTTCTTAACTGTAAGTATTTCCAAAAGTCCTTATTTGAAAGTCCATATTTTGCTCTAACTTAACAGAAAAGAAAGTGTCTCCCTCAAATAAATCCCAAGAGTCTCTCTTTTTAAATCTTCCCCATAACCTGTTGGGCCATTTCTAGGCTCCCAACATTGCACTGCCTGCTTTCAGAGGGGCAGTGTGTTCTTTACAATACCATCAAATGCTGGACATCTTTAGAAAGCCAAGATCCTGTAGTTTCTTAGGAAGCACTAGCACAGAGTAACAGAGATTAGAATATATATATATATTTTTGTCTTTCTGCCGGATAACAACTGACCACTGACCACATTTCAGCCCTCTAGGTCACTTGATATGATTTTAGACACACAACTGAGCCTTAGGACCAGGTCTTGCGAAGCTGAGTGCAAAAGTAGATCAATATAGAATTAAAAATTTGTACTTTAGACCATTATTGGCCAAGGCATGCTCATGCGTTTTGTAATGCCCTATGGAAACTCCCCATAGGACTTTTGGTTACCCAAAATGCATACTGACAATAAAAGTATGCATTTCTGAGGTTTCTTGTAGACCTTGTAGATCTTGAATTTTCCCTTGGGGGATCAATAAAGTATCTATCTATCTATCTATCTATCTATCTATCTACAGTATCTATCAATCTGTCTATCTGTCTATCTATCTATCTATCTATCTATCTATCTATCTATTTGGATTGTAACCTGTCAGGTTCTGATATAGAATGACTGCACAAAATGGAATAATTACACAAAAGTCTCTATTTTTGCATTTTTGTTTGTTGGCTTCATGAGTGTGTATAACAGCACAATATCTGCACAACTAATATTGGATAAAACAACATGAATATTCAATTCCTATTGATTCCTGTGAAAATTTCAAGACCAGGAATGTAGTGGTAAAATAAGAGGTGGGTAAACTATAAGTTCACGGTGGACTGCGCATCAGTATGCGGTATCAGATTTTTAGAAAAGACATTCAGAACATGTTTGATGGTGAAGGTTATTGTCCAATGTTTATAACAATACAAGTGGCATTAAGTGGTTCATAGAGTGCATGATGAGTGTACATAATGTTATTGTGGATAATACAGTGTGATTTTTAAATGTTAACAGTTGTAATTGGTCTTTTGAGAGGTGGATAAACTCTAATCAGAGGTGGATAAACTATTTCTGAAATTTCAGAGGTGGAGTAGCGTTTGCTTGCGTTTTAGCCTCCACTATATCCTGTTCAAGACCCAAATGCTGCATATTGCTAAGGATATAGGCTACACTGCAGCTAGAGTTAAGGGAAGCACCAAAGGCAGGAGAGGAGGAGGTATTACTGCACTACGTTAACTAGCGTTAACGTTACTGCCATCAAGCTGCAATGATTTGCCGCGAATGCCATCCAAATCTGTCAAGTCATCTTGTAGTGGTGCGTCAAGTGCAACGCCTATTCCCATCCGCTATTGATGATGCGAAAATAATAACGGTACTGAAATTATTTGAAACTAAAGTAACATGTAAAATGTAAAGAATTAGAAAGTACCCGATATTAGCGTTAAAATTTAAGCAGTAAAAAGTAAAAATTAAGCCTCAAAATAAATAGTAAAGTAAAAATATCTGAAATCTACTTGAGTACAGTAATGAAGTATTTGTGCCGTTACTTCCCATCTCTGACAACTGCCATATTGGCTTTACAAACTAACCCCATCCCCCTTTTTGGGTGCTGTGTCTCCTCATTAGAAAGTCTCTGTTTTAGGTCTATCTACTGTAATTGCAATTATTGTAATTGCAGTTTTACACACTATTGACTTGTATGGTATCTAATACAGTGGCCACATGTGGTGCAAGTTGGTATTACTACAGGACAATGCTAACTGGTTTGTATGCTAACTTCAATGGATATCTGAACAACGCAGATTTCACACATGCACAGCAATTTCAACATGACATCAAAACAGTTCTTTTTTCACATTCTGTAGTTGGATGTAACATGGAAGTAACATGATGTAGGAATTCCCCCTTTTGTCAGTCCTCAACTTACAGCGTACCCAATTTCTCTAAAAACAACAAAAACGGACTAGCCTACTACCCACAACAACGTTGCATAGTGCAATATAGGTGTGCATCGGCATTGTCAGAGACTCCATTTTCTTTACTGTAAACAAGTGTGTCATCAAACTGAGGTAAGCTTATTATATGGTAAAGAATTACATTGTACTGTTAATGTATAGGTAATGTTGTTATTCACTTCATGACATTATTGTCAATAGATAATACTGTATTACGGTGTTCATTTTAGAACATCCTTCCTCAGACTCAGGTGTCAGACTCAGAAAAACATCTGTCATCTTCAGACAAAACTGCCTCAGCTTCAGAAAAACCTCTGTCATCTTCAGACAAAACTGCCTCAGCTTCAGAAAAGCCTCTGTCTTCCTCAGATAAAACTGCTTCAAACCAAACGGCCTCAGAAAAACATCTCAAAGGAGTCAGTCTCAGAAAAAACGCTGTCAGAAAAAGTGGAGTCAGATCTCAGAAAAAACGCTGTCAGAAAAAGTGGAGTTAGGTCTCAGAAAATTAGCCTCAGAAAAAACGCTGTCAGAAAAAACAGAGTCAGACGAAAAAGTCTCAGATGAAAAGTTATCAGAGTCAGGTATCAGACATCAGATGAAAATGAGTCGGGTCTCAGGAAAACCGCTGTCAGAAAAAGTGGAGTGGTGAGTTTAATATTATGCTTAATACATTTATTCTGTCACTGGCATGTTATTTGGTGCTTGGATAGATGTAGAAATTATAAGTAAAGGTAAAAAGTGATCCAACGGTATACACATTGTAGGAAATCGATGTATATAACTTAGCTAACCTCACTTCGCTAGTAACATTAGCAGCTGCTGTGAGGCACATACCGGAGTATGCTACATACTACATACACCAAAATTATTTGTTTTTCGTAGGACTACGGTACACTACGGAGGTAGGGAAAAGTAGGTTAAACATTTTTCCACCACAAAAGTCCAGAATGACACCTGGACCATTATTTCTTACTTTTGCTAACCGTTTCCCAGTTGTAGGCTACACTACCTACCAGTAAGAAACCTGTAATCATCATCACATCATTATTCCCAAACCCCCATAAAGACAAATGTGCTGCTATGCCATGATGTAATACCATATAATACCATTATAATAATACCATTACATGAAATAGCACGTAACAACACGGCACATTTCTCTAAATAAGTTAAGATAACATCTCGTTAAATTAATTTTTTCTGAGACCTGACTCCACTTTTTCTGACAGCGTTTTTTCTGAGACTGACTCCTTTGAGATGTTTTTCTGAGGCCTTTTGGTTTGAATCAGTTTTATCTGACGATGACAGAGGTTTTTCTGACGCTGAGGCAGTTTTGTCTGAAGATGACTAAGGTTTTTCTGAAGCTGAGGCAGTTTTGTCTGAAGATGACAGAGGTTTTTCTCTGTCTGAAGATGACAGATGTTTTTCTGAGTCTGACACCAGAGTCTGGTTTTTCTGACACCTGAAGATGACAGAGGTTTTTCTGACGCTGAGGCATGTCCAGATGTTTTTCTGAAAAGTCTGAGGATGTCCTAAAATGAACACCGTACTGTATACAGTATAGCTGTATTTGTATGTTTGAATATATATTATATATATTAACACTTAATGAGCCTCCTTAATCATGATAAGCATATGTTTAAATTATACTTCTGTCAAGCACAGCTGCAATAATGAAAGCATTAGTCTATCGTCAGAGCTTTCAACAGCCAACATGACAAATGTTTAGAAAAGCATTTCCTGTTTGAAATAAAGCTATGCAGGGCAACTATAACATTCTCTTATCCTTTCTGGCGGTCCACTTAAATAATGTCATATTTTTTAATAGCCTTCGGAGCGCAAGCAACGCAGCAAAAACACACAATGGTCTTGTGGGACCAGATTAATTTGCCTATTTTGGCTGCTGTTGAAGGAGTCTGTCACTTTCTGAGATGAAGGCTATTGCCTTGAGATATTGAATTTAATGAGCACAGGCTCAATGTTACCAGCACCCATGTGTGAATACAAACACACACACACACACACACACACACACACACACACACACACACACACACACAAATACACACATTAACACAGTATGAAAACCTATACATTAGAAGGCATAAGCAAGCCCATACAGTACATGCACAACATGCAGGACATTCACATATACAAGCCTAACCACCGAACCACACTCCCACTCACAGACACACACAAGCACACTAAAATACACAAGCTATTTATGCAATATTCATGCAGAAACACACACGCTCATGCACACACACACAAACACACACATTCTGTCACCCACACACACACACACACACACACATTACTTTGCCCTATGATGCCTTTTGGTCTCTTGTTGTGTTGCTGTGCAGACTCTGATGCACAGAGAGTGTGGGACTGACTAAAAATAACACAGAGGCCTGTGGGTCAGTGCCGACCGACCACCATTTCTCTCTCTCTCTCTCTCTAGCTCTCTCTCTCTGGTTCTTCTCAGAATGATAGTTCCGGGTTCCGGAGAGCAGTTTATTTCACTGTTTGTAGAAGCAGGACATTGTCAAAACTTTCGCCTGTCATCTCATATCTTCACATCTAGGGCCTGTTTCCTCCTTTGCTTGGGAAAGACTTTGAAACATTTGTTTCCTGTGCTTGCATGCCTGTTAGTCTGCCTGTCTCTGTGTGTGTGAAGATATTTTCTCAGTGCATAGTGTGTGTGTGTGTGTGTGTGTGTTCGATGTGAAGATATCTTTCTCTCAGTGCATATATTTATACTATTTTGTCTGTGTTGTTTTTAGAGCAAGATTTAGCTACATTCTGTCACATGCCTTGTAGACATTCAAAACAGCATTTTGCCCTGATTACACCTCAAAAAGGGCTAAATTCTTTGCTTTAAGGGTTCAGCTCATTTATTTCAATGTTTGAATGGTATTGTCATGTTAATAAACATAACATTTGGAATTTGAATACAGTATTACTGTATTACAATTACTGTATTACAATTGTCATTATACATCATATTATTGTAACTGAAAAAATAAATATAATCCTTACCTAAATGCCTGGTCTTACTTAATATATCTATAACTATTAAGCCAGTTTTGTTTGTAATATTCTTTTTGTATATTGTTGCCATACCAGTATTGTTCTATGATGAGCATGTCTGTTATTCCGAACAGCTGGCAGAGCCCCCATCTATTCTTTATTTTCTATTGATTTTCCCTTAAATCCCTGTTTTCATCTTCAATGGTAAGGTCCCACATGTTATTACAGGCTATTCCCTGAACACACTCTGGTATTAACACAATACAGAAATTGATTCACAATTTTTTTCATACAAATAAAAATCTCCCTCATCCAATCTACAGTGCGCTTGACCTTGCTCGAAGCAAAGTCACAATGAAGGAACCAAACAAAAACTCTGAGAGCAGCTTATCCCCAAAGCCATCTTTCTCTCCAACGTGTCAATAAGATGGAGCACAATGCAATCCTCGATTAATCTTCAAAACTTGATAAAGAAATCAATACAGGCCTGAGGCATAACGCATCATCGCAGTTTCTCGGTAGATGCTGAAAATGCACCTGATCACAATAAAGAACACTTAAGGTGAAAGAAAGACAATTCATGAAAAACTGAATGAACGCTCTCTAAACATTAATAAATAAAAAACACATAAATAAATATTTAATTATCTAAAATTACAACACGATTTATATTAAAAAATGATGGCTCTGTCAGGTGCGTTGGGTAACCACCCCTTCCCTTCCATGAATGAAATGACATTGCAACCACTTTTCCTGCTAAGTGAAGCTATGTGGGACAAACCAATCACACACACACACACACACACACACACACAGTGTTTCCATACTCACTCAGTTTACGTTTGTTCATGTTTCCTGACCAGTTCTGGTGCTCCCAGCTGTGCCACGAGTGGTGATATGTGGTGGTGGTGGTGTGAGGATCTTTTCGAGTCCGTTTGTTTCGTTTATTAAGTCCTAAACTGTGTCAGATTCTGTGCGTGTATGTGTGTGTATGCGTGAATTAGAATCACATCACACAGTCACATCACATCTATGCTACTTCCTGTTGCACGAATGTGCTAACATCATCTGCATAAAGCACTTTCCTGTGTGGCAGATGTGAGGTTTTGTGTGAGTGGATGTGTGTGTGTGTGTGTGTAAGTGTGTGTGTGTCTGTGTAGTGTGAGTGACACTTTGACACTTTTTCATTTGTCACAGCTCACATACTGTAGCAAAACACAACAATATGTATATTCAATGTTTCTGTGTGTTTATGTTTGTCTGTGTGAGTGTGTGTATAATTACTTGGGTACACATGTGTGTGGGGGTACTTCCAAGGTACCCATACATGTGATGTGTATGTGTGTGGACTGTGTGTGTATGTGTGTGTGTGTGTGTGTGTGCGTGCACGCACTTACATCCCATGTGATGTGCGTGTGTGTGTGTGTGTGCGTGTGCACATATTTCATAGGTACTGATGTGATGTGTGTGTGTGTGTGCACGTACTTCATAGGTACTGATGTGATGTGTGTGTGTGTGTGTGTGTGTGTGTGTGTACTTCATAGGTACCCATGTGATGAGTCTGAAGTGATGACTACTACCCTACCACAATGAACACTCCTGTTTTTGCTGTGTCTTGCAACTGGATGACAGAGCAAAGGTCACATGACAGCTTGGCTCTTGTGCTCTACAATCAAACATTTGGAGAGATCCCGCATTCGCAGACATTACAGATATTCACCGGCCAGGCCCAGTCACGTGCACGTGAAAGAAAAATAATCTTGTTTAGCGCATTCTATTTTCAGTTCTCTGTTTCAGGGGTGGGGTGTTTGTGTGTGAAATGAGTGAGATGACTGAGTACGCCTCTCTGTCGAGGGTGTAACTTCCTCCACTCCATCTCGGGCGTGACTTCCTCTTGTGTGATGTAGCAGTCAGAGGCTATTCAGAAACGAGAAGGTTCACAAGTCGGCTTCTGAGCGTGTCTGCATGAAGGTTACTGCAAGAGAAAGCTAGCGGTAGCCAGAAAGTCATGGGTTCAGTTCCTTAAGCAAAGCACTTAGCCCAGTCTTGCTCAGATACAAATATCTAAATATATAGGCAACAATATTTGCTTTTGAATTGAATTGAAATTATGTAGCTAATTTGTAGTGGACGTGAAACAATTTTCACAATTGTCATTTTCATTCATTCCCATGCAATAGTTGAAGCAAGATGACCCCTGAGTAAAACAGTCTAGTATCATTATTGAATCAATATATAGACTCATGCCTTACATATTATAGAACATAGTGTAGCAGTCAGTACAGCTTTATAATGGAATTTAGACACCACTGATACATTGTGGAGTTGCTTCAATCACGCACCACCCACATTAATGTTGCAGTAAGCATCATCACCAGAAGAGGGCAGCAGTGTCTAGTCGATTAACCTGAGAGAAGCTGAGAAGCCTGCTGATGGATGAAGCAGAGAAGGATCTAGTAATCCTACTGAAGCATACTGGTTTGTGGTGACATGTCAAGCCGAGCAGCTCCCTACACCCATTTAACAACTGCTATGGACAAGTTGTTTTGTCATCATTAATTGGTGGCTTTGGAAACAAATTCACCTTTTACACTACCCAACCCCAGTGGACCAAGGAACAGACCCAACGGATAATGTCAGCCTACTGTATAGGCGTCGCTATTCAGGCAGTAACTGAAATTGTGCCTTCTCACATTTTTGGGGGGGAATACGGTGAGAGGAGCTCAAAGAGGCTAGCAGGAGCTTGGCAGAAGCTCATTAACCGCAGAGCCAGTGTGTTCATGCATGCTCTGTCTGCAAATTAGCAAGTTTGTGAAATGTACACAGCTAATTAGCGGAGATTAGGCTGCCAAGGACTGGGCAAAAAATAGATGATCCTTGACAGGGAGATTCCATTCCCACCAGCCCCATGAACTCCCGGAGGGTATCAAAACACACCGTTTTATGTGGGGGCTAATTATCCACCATTATACTAAATGGGAGGAAACGAAAGAGGAGGACCTCAGAGGAGTTGTCTGTGCTGTTCTTTAGAATGTAAAAGGATATGCTATTCTGATCTATTTTGAGGATATAGATTCTATTCTTGTTATTTAATCTGATTCATTCCGATTCTAAAATTTCAATTTGATTCATAGTGTTGAAGGACATCTACAGTATTGTGCAGGGGATTAAACAGGGGGTTATGAAACAGGCCTGTCTGAAATTATCACATAAATGATCAGTTGCCTTGCACAGTGACCTTGATGGCTTGATGGCATGCCATGATATGTTGGCCCTAAAAAACAAACACTGACCTTCAGTGCTTGTATATGTGCTCATTGTGTGCTTCACCTCACTGTATGCTCTGTGTGTGTGTGTGTATGTGTGTGTGTGTGCGTGCCAACTTTGTCTCTGGGAAATGACAGCAGTGTTTGAGGGATGTCTGACGCGCAAGAGTGTCTGTTGATGTCAAAGCCGTGAGTCATGACAGACGCCCCTGATGAGGTGGCCTTCATCGTGTTTGCTGTATGTGTGTGTGTGTGTGTGTGTGTGTGTGTGTGTGCTCTCTCATCGTGTTTGCTCTCTCTGGTGGCAGGTGGCGTCTGGTGGCGGCGTCTCCGCCACTGCTGCGTTAAGTTAACACACACAGACCGAGCACAGATAACACGACACTGTAATGAAGAAGCGGTGATGAGGATGAACGCTCAGGTCAGCTGGTGTTTGTTGGCCTTCACCTCCCAGGTGCTTGTTTACGGAAATATCACAACATAGTGTGTGTATGTGTGTGAGTAAGAGGGAATGAGAGTGACTGTGTGTGTGTGCTTGTGTATGTTTGTTTGTTTGTATGTGTGTGTGTGTATGTGTGCATTTTAGACAAGAGTTAAAGCAAGAGAGAGAGAAAGAGAGAGAGAGAGTCTGGGTGTGTGTGTGACTGAGTGAGTGAGTGTGTGTGTGTGTGTATGAGACAGGTGCAGTATGAAAGAGTATTGCCTGTGAGGCCCTAATGACACACGCTGCTCAGCATCACTCATCAATCACACTCTGCCAGCAACCCTGATGTTGAGCCGCAGGGCTGGAGTCCCCACAGGTAGGCCTTATCACGATTTCTGTGTGTGTGTGTGTGTGTGTGTGTGTGCAAGCACATGTGAGTGTTAATCACTCTTTTTTATGATAAATGTGTTTGTTTGTACAGTATATGATTGTATGATTTCTGATGAATGAAAGGGGCTGTGCGTGTGTGTGTGTTTGTGTGTGTGTACGCAATTCATAGGTACCCATTTGATGTGTGTGTGTGCGTGTGTGTACTTCAGTCATAGTCAATCATACGGTATATGAGTGTATGATTTCTGATGGTGTGTGTGTTTGTGTGTGTGCGTGTGTGTACTTCAGTCATAGTCAATCATACGGTATATGAGTGTATGATTTCTGATGGTGTGTGTGTGTGTGTGTGTGTGTGTGTGTGTGTGTGTGTGTGTGTCTGGAGACAAGCGAAACATTCCCTTTGTGGCCCACCCTAGTTATTCCATGTGCACTGAATAAGTTTCCTCCTCACTACAAATTTACTGAGTAGACACTAGCTTCCCCGATCTGAGGGCCGATAACAGCTGTCCAATCGGCCGTTTATCTGCGCTGATGTTTACACCGCGTTAAACACAGCAGCGGATGGATGGTTACGCCTCGGAATGACTCCGTTCTCAAAGACAACAGACTGACAGTTAGAGCGCCTGAGTGATGCTTTATGATGTTTTAACCAGCTTCACCTCCCCCGCCTCCCTTTTTCCCTCTCTCTCTCTCTTTCTCTCACCCTCCCTCCCTCCCTCTCTCTCTCTCTCTCTCCCCTCACCCTCCCTCCCTCTCCTTCTCTGTTGGTGAGGAGGTAGAAAGTCATCTGTCTCTCTCTGCGTGTGAGATGTTCTCATTTTGACAACATAAACAAGCTGTCAATAACTTAAAGACTTTCTCCCCCTCTGTTTCTCTTCCCCAGCCCCCTTTCAGAGCGTGACAAATAGGTTGTTCACCACCACGGCATCAAGGACGAGGGAGCATATATAGGAAAATGGATGCCAGGGTTGCCCATATGCCCTCCACTTCCCTAACACACACAGGCACACACACACACACACACACACACACAGCTCTGGAAAAAAAGAAGAGACCACTGCACATTTTTCTGATGTCATCTTATGGCTGCTGAGTGACATTCAAGTGAGTTGACGGTCATATTTAAAATTAAGAGACCACTGCAAATTTGAATATGACTGTCAACCCATTTGAATGTCAGCAACCATAGGATGACATCAGAAAAATGTGCAGTGGTCTCTTAATGTTTTCCAGAGCTGTATATGTGTGTACACATGCGCTCACACATAAACACAAACACACATGTTTTAAACACACACATATTGCAAAGTAAGCGTCAAGTTTTAAGGTTACGTGGGCATAACCTTACCTACTGTATAGTACCAAGGGTTGTGTCACATATTTGCAAATATTTTCTACTACAGTCTTCTATGCTTTGGTCTCTTTTAGTTGCTCTCTCTCACACACGCACACACACACACACACACACACACACACACAGAGACACACACACACACACAAACACACACACGCACACACACACTGTCTCCTTTTCCTTCCTTGGTCCTCTCTCATCTACCTCTCATTCTCATCCCGGCAGGCAGGCAGGAGGAGGGGTGGACCAGAGCAGAACCGGAGGCAGGCAGGAACAGGGGAACCAACGAACAAATAAATTAATGAATAACTGAATGAATGAATGAATGAATGAATGAATGAATGAATGAAAGTAGAAGTGGATGGGCAGGAAAAGATAAAGATAGAGAGAGAGAGGGAGGGAGGAAGAAAGACAGAGAAAGAGATTGGAGGGGCAGAGTAGAGAGAGAGAGAGAGAAGGAGGAAGAGATTGGAGTGGCAGAGCAGAGAGAGAGAGAGAGAGAAGGAAGAGACTGGACTTGCTTCACTGGCCTCATCTTTGTAATGATCCTTTTTGTTTTGTAAAGGCAAACAAACAAGGGTGTCGGGTAGAGACCCAGACTGTCTCTGTAGATGTCTGCGTGTGAGAGAGACCTTCATCCTCACAGCCACTGAACAGCCTCATCCAATATTCTTCCCATTCAAGAGTTGTGTGTTTATATATGTGCTCCAGGAATCATGGAGAATTAGAGAACCAGAGTGCAGTTATTTGTAAAGATATTGGATTCAAGAGGCATGACTGCCATTTTGAGATAAACCAAAGGCGGTTTTTAGTCATCTCTTCACCAATTTGCAAATAGAGCACTTGATTTGCACACAGAAAGCTTTGTGTTCGCCTGCTAGCTAACAAGCACTGAAATTCTGACTATGAAGTGTGTGTGTGTGTGTGTGTGTGTGTGTGTGTGTGTGTGTATGCATGAGAGAGACTTGGTGAGATGTGATCAATCAAATTGAGGTTTGAGGAGAGGACTGCGGCAATCTGTCCCAGAGTTCTGTAATCTCCTCCACTGCAGCGACCTCGGTAGTTAAACTCCCATTATCTCTCGGATTTAATCACATGCTGACACACACACACACAGCACAGACACACTCTCTCTCTCACACACACACACACACACACACACACACACACACACACACACACACACACTACTATTTGCTACAAACGAACTGTAACAGACACACAAACATTGTCATGAGCATCACAAGACCCAGACCCAGGAACAATCACAAACAAAAGGATTTAATTTGATCTCGGGCAGCCTTTTCTGCTGTCTAAGAACTGCTGGGAATCAACACGTTTTGTATAATACATTAAATCATTAATTCACCTCTTTAGATAAACTAATAAAATACAGTATACTTATAAAAGCCAAAAGTGGACATACAATTGTCTGTAAAAAGAAGCAAGTATCGAAAGGTTTTCCAGTATTATATTTTTATTGTCTTTCATGCAACCACTTGCTGTAAAAATCCCATTCATCGTGGTCCTATGAAGAATACTGTTGATTTCCATTGCATTGTCCATATATATTGCTTTTCTTATATACAGCTCTGGAAAAAAAAGAGACCACTGCACATTTTTCTGATGTCATCCTACGGTTGCTGAGTGACATTTGAATGAGTTGACATCATATTCATATTCTACTGCATATCTCTACATGTTGTTCATACATTGTTCATACATAGCCATATTTATTCTGCTCTTATAAGGTAACTGCTAATACACTGCACATATTTATATTTAATTTACATTACTGTAAACCAACTGTATACAACTGTCTACACTGCACTATTTTGCACTTTTCTGCACACAGTGAACACACAGTGAGGTGAAGCACACACTAATCCCGGCGCCAGTGAGCTGCCTCGTCAATAAAGGCACTTCGGGAGCAGTGAGGGGTTACTACCTTGCTCAAAGGGCACTTCAGCCGCGGCCCACTGGTCGGGGCTCGAACCGGCAACCCTCCGGTTACAAGTCCAGAGTGCTAACCAGTGGGCCACGGCTGCCCTTTTTTGCACTTCTGGTTAGACATGTCAACCATTACAAAGGTTCATGCATGCTTGCCCAGTTCTTTAGCCATATGCTAGCACCTTTTCACCCTAATTTCTAGTGCTGCTTATCTGGTTTTGCAGTAATTGACTCACTGATGAAAACATGAGGGCAAAGGAGACCTCTGATTAACTACGCTGTAATACTAAGAGGATATGGCTGGTATGACCTTCATATCCTGCAGAGAAAGTTTGTGTCCAGCTTTCATAGAAACACCAATGGTGACGGGGAGGATTAAAGTTTTCCCACAAAACCTCACATCACTCTTTTTGGGACATCTGAAGTGGTGGGTAGTTTTTGGTCAACAAAGTCAGCAAAAGTGCTTTTCAAGAGAAGGCACTGGGGGAAGAGAAATTAATATCATCTGAGATCAAACCAAATCACATTTTAGAAAACATTAACATTTTGATTTAGAAGGTAGGTCTAGATATATGACTGAGGTTGCAAATGTCTTATATTTGTATTGTTCCTGCCAGCATGATGGCTTTTTTCCACAAAAGCTGACTGTTTTCCCCATATATAATGCACAAAATGTATATTGTAAAAATAGCTTGTTCATTAAACTATGCAGTTTTGGCAATTTCTTCGCTGTTCCAAAACAAATTGCTTTATAGCACTTTTTGTGTGTGCAGTGCTATAAAGCAATTTGTTACATCATAAAACCACAAGACTTTCTGACTCTCGCTGCAAGGCTGTTTTTTCCACTCACAGACACTATGGGGTCATATAACCATTCCAATGACTTCAAAGCTTTAAAGGTGCCATGTGTAAGAATTGAGGTATTAGCATGCTAAATTACTAGCCACAGCCCGACAGGTGTCATAATACCAGTTTCTGCCATGGGAGGCGGTATCACGGGCAACATAACCACCAGCCAAACTGCAATATCTGGCGAATAACTTGCGGGCTTGTGGGCGTACTTGAACCAAAGAGTATACACCTGTCGGGCTGTGGCTAGTAATTTAGCATGCTAATTCAGGTTGATATCTCTGCAGCACTATACCTTGTCATTTTTGTAATGACATCCCAGACAGCACACATACATCTGCCCGATGTCGGTTTCAGATCAGCATGGAATCCTCCCATATAATTCCGCTTCCATGTATGTTGGCTTTTGATTGTTCCAAAGCAGATCCCGCTATTTGTTTTTTTTACCCCAGCTTCCATGTATGTTGGCTTTTGATCATTCCTACTACCCATCGCAGATCCCGCTCTATCTGTTCTTTTTTTTTTATGCATGTGTAGCAGGCAGCCAGGCACGTCAGATCAGATTCCTGGAGCAGCGATTTTCAGGTTGGTAAATTCACTCATTTAAATTGTCAGAAAATAGGCATTGTGTCAATTGTCTGACTGTTTATATATTTGCTTGCTAGGCTAAGCCATAACTTGGTGTACATTACTTTATAAAGAGCTGTTTTGAGGTAATTACAACTTCGTTGTGAACTAATTCACGTTAGCTAGTTGAGCTAACACTGGAAAATATGTTAAACCTAGCTAAGCGGCTATGGCTTAAATGTTAACACTACAGCATCCATGATTACGGTACAAGGACAGCAATATGCTTGGGTGTAAGAATAGCAAGTTATTATTTGACCATGAGACTTAACCCAGGAAAGGCTGTCGTTTTTGTATGGAGAGGAGTGGGAGCTAGGCTATTAGCTAACGTTACTGTCTTGGCTGACATTCTGGCAGAGCTAACCTGCTGGTCGTGTCATCAGAACGCCTTTGCACAGAGGAAATGCACAGATATATGCATCAGCCAAAGTTCCCAAAGCAAATGTAGGCTACGTTTCAGTCCCAACTTTCTCTAGTCACTTCCAGAGTTAGGTGTTTTGGCGGCGTTAGCTAAAAAATAGCGGCATTAGCTCTGCTTGATTGAAATATTAGCTGAGGTAATGCTAATGGGTTTGAAATCTATTTCTCCGAGCTCGGTAGCAGCTAGTGGTTCTCTGCATCTATGAAAATTCATTAACAGCAATCGGTAAGGGTAGACTTTAAAGATGAAAGTGTTGCAGTGAATTAATTGTTGTTTTTGTCTCTTGCAGGAGAAGAACCTGATTTTTGGGGAAACATTTTCTAACAACATTTTTTCATCATTCAGACTTTTTTAAACATTCAATAAAATTAATTGAAAATATTTCTGGCATCTTTCTTGTGTCTTTATAGATCTAATCATTAGATCTGGGCATAGCTTTGATGAGTCGTTGAAACATTGGCTCATTGTCGTTTTCGATGATTTGCCGACATCCCGGCGATGTCTTGCCAATGAGCAAACGATGAGTCGTTGAAACATTGGCTCATTGTCGTTTTCGATGATTTGCCGACATCCCTGTAGACTTATGTCTACTGTATCCCTTCTAGACTGTAACGGCATTCATCGGCCCGACATCGGTAAGATGTGTGCCGTCTGGGATCATCGCCCTTATTTCTTCTCATTCTTTTGATGCGTGTAGCTAATTTTTTTTGGATATTTTTACCTCAATTCTTACACATGGCACCTTTAACTTAAGGTAAATTAAGCTAAAAAACTGCATAGTTCCCCTTTAATGTTAATTGACTACTAACTCTATGCTACATTGCAGCTAATTAGTTGGCTGACTGAAGTTGTTTAATGTATTCATACAGAGACTATATGTGTATTTATGGCTGTGTGTCTGTGTTTTTTTTTTTTTTTTTGCATGTGTTTTGTCCTTGTTCGACAATGTTACACCGCCCCCTATTCAGTTCCACATACAGTATTGCCGTGATAGGTCCGTCTAAATAAATCTCCACAGTTCCTCGGATTCATAAATCTCTGTGTAGTGGAGTGCTTCCACTCAGGTCTGTAAGGAGCAGAGGGCCGATGTTTTGAGTGAGGGCTGATTACTGTGCAGGATGGATTGCCTTCCCCCGAATCCCATCCCCATCTTTTTCAGCAGATTGCGTGCTGTGCCTTTAATACCTTTTCTCTATGACCCCCCATCCCATCCCTCATTCTCTCTCTCTTTACACACTCTCTATTCATCTCTCAAACACACACACACACACACATATACACACACAGAGACTGAGATGGGGGGGGTCATATGAGGTGGATGTGTAATTGCAGAAGTGTGTGTGTGTGTGTGTTTGTCCTCTATCATTTTGACAAGGGATTTCAAGGTGACTCCTGACGTGAGTTCTCCGCTCTGCAGCTGAATGAACAGCAGGTGCACTCCCTCTCTCTCTCTTTTTCTCACACACTCTCTATCCCTCTCTTTCATTTCTCTCTCACATGCATCCCTCCATCTATATCCTGTCTCATTTTCTCCACCCCCTGCTCCACCTTCCCTTCTTCAAAAAACTGTTGTTTCTCTTCTCTGTCTCTCTCACTCTATCAGCGCTTAATCTCCATCACTCAATCATTCTTAACCCTTAAGCCAGTACCGTCACACTGTGACAGGAATGTTGGAAATTGAACATTCTAAGGAATATGTGGGTTCATTGAATTCAACATAGAATTTTAGAACCTTACATTGTTGCGAGCAGAATCTTCTGTTAAAAACAAATCGCTGCTTAAAGGAGCGATTTGTAGGATTGTTACCGAACGTTCTGTAGGCCAAAATCAAAACACTGGTGAACGTTCTCAAGACTACCAGACGCGAGCCTCTTCTGGGTTGCCAGAGGTAATGAAGACTTAGCTAACGTTAGTTGACCTGCAGCTGTTTTAACATTTCTCCAAACATGACCCAGCTACACATTACGGAAACAGTGAAAAAGTATTTAGCTGAAGTTAACGATGCAGATGAAGTTTAGCCTAGGCTACCTGTCGTGGAAAAATATGGCCAGCTCTGCGTCAGACTTGATATTCTTCGTTTGACGAAGACGTCGCCATATCAGGAAGCTCCTCCGATGTCCACTTAATTTGTTTCTTGTTTTAATTTTGGAAATTTGCCTGCCTCTCGTAGACGTTCATGACTACAACTGACCAAGACAGTTGGCCTTTGCTAATTTGGCAACACAAATAGGAGGACACGCCAGCCCATTATTAATATGCTATTCTAGAATAGAGTACTGAAGCCATGACGTAGCGTTGTCAAGGCAGCGATTTCACTGGATCTAAACAAATCAATCTACCATTAGAAATCACCATAGTGGTGGCTTTCTTAATATATTTCAATCATTTTACAACGTTTCTAAAACGTTAGTATATTTTTTTTACACTGTAGGAATCAAATATTACAACATATATTCATACCAACACAATCAAATTAGTGACTACAGAGTTTTATTTTAGCATGGGTTTCCTCCGTAAAAGAGACCTGCATGTAACTTCACAGCATGCGGTTAAAATCCTTAAATTCACGGACGTGTTTTGGCTTTATTTTTTTGGCAAAAAACGTCACTCTTAACAGCCGCCAGTCTTTGAGAAGACGTGAAATATCCACTGGAATTTTGTTTCTTACTATTACACCTGCCAGGGAATCCATGTTATGTCTAAGCTGCTGCCTAGCAGGTAAAGCACGTTTAAATGGCTATAGCCTACATTTAAAACAATTTATTAGCTTGAAATGATGCCACATGTCTACATTCAATGCTATTTAAGCCACTTAGAAAGTTTGTTTAGATCCAGTGATTCTGCCGTCATGGAAATGCTACGTCACACTTCGGGACTCTATTAATCGTTCAAAACATAAACGAAAAACCCAAGAGATTCCGCCCCCTAACAATTTTTTTTTCAGGGGTTTTACAGGTTATAGTAATGTTGTCAAATAAGCCATTACTTCAATTCATTGTGTTTCCTTACTCTCTGACAACAAATGGTGATCATTTTTGGAATGGTTACCATTTATTTTCCATTATTTCCTACATACTGGTCCTTTAACAGCTCAGTCTCTCCCTGCTTCTCTCATTTTGTCTTTGTCTCTTCATTTTCTCTCACTTCATACTGTATGTCTTTAACATTCTCTATAACATTCTCTCTCTCTCTTTTCTCTTTCAAATCTGCTCTCCCTCTTCCACTTGTTTCATAATTCTCTCTTCCTTTGCTCTCTCTCTTTGTCTCCCTCTCTATCTGTCTGTCTCTCTCTCTTTTCCCTTGCTCTCCCTCCTTCAGACTGCCATAACTGCTGGAATCTTACTCTCATGTGTCTAGTAGACTGGACTGACGTGTGTTTATGTTTTTGTGGTGAATGCATGCTCAGCTGTGGTAACTACTTACCACTGACAGACTGAAGTAAGTCTGTGAGTGTGTGTGTGCACGTGCGCGTTCGTGTGTGCGTGCTGTGCTGTGTGCGTACGTGTGTGCGTGTGTGTGTGAGCATCTTGTATACACTGGCATCTGTGCATGTGTGCACTGGCATTTGTGCATACACACTGACACACTGCACAGGTGCATACACACTTTCTTTTTCAGACCATGCAATTATAAACACGGATATACAGTACAGACTCCCCAATCTCCCTTTCACACACAGGAAAAGCTATTTCTTTATGTCTTTGCTCTGGAACATCCACCTTTTTATATATTCAGATTTTGTTCTTTGTCTCAACAAGGCCTTTCATTCCAAGCATGTGTGTGTGTGTTGGCGTGTTTGGACACAAACACACACAGACACATACATGGATAAGCTAGGCTATCAGGAAAGTGGCATTGACCTTCCAAGATGTGTTTGTGACAGAACTCCTTCCACTGACAACCCAGATACAGCTTTGAGCTCTGTTTTTCTGATGCAATAACTCTTGTTTGTGAATAATTCACTTTATTCTCCCTCGGTTTCTCTGTTTTTCAGTGTGTCTGTGACGGTCTAGCTACGACTGCACATGACTAAAACAGTACTGTTTACCATGTTGTTAGTCGCTTTGGTTAAAAAAGCGTCAGCCAAATGTAATGTAATGTAATGTAATGACTGGTGAACTGTCAGCACTCGTCCTCTACACATCAGCTGATATTTGTGCACACACACACACACACACACACACTTACATAGGCCATTGCTATGTGGCTAGCACTTTTAAGATGTGTAAGAAACAACACAACACGGAGCTATTAGCAATGGTGGCACATTTATTGTTTGTCTGAATTAGACACATAAGTTTGAATGTTTGTCAACCGATAGCTACCGATTCGCGTTCATGGCGGCCTCTCGTTCCAGCTTCTGAAGGTCCGGTGGCAAAGGAGGGCCGACTGGATTGCATGGACTGTTTATTGTTTCCGGGCGGTATTGGACCGTTCCATTAGGTTAATTGATTGTGGGGTATTTCGAGACGGAATCGATGATTAGTCTTTCCACATGTAACCAAGTTTATTATTTAAGAATGTATTTAGCTCATTCTGCTAGTGACAAATGATATATATTTATGCTTGTGGCCCAGGGTCTGTCTTGTCTATTGTGTGTTAATTGATTGTTTAGTGTTTACCTGTCATGTTAAATGGTGCTGGCCGCCAGGTATATGTTCCCCTCTGTCTAGTCTGATGTTAGTCTTGTCTGGCCTATGTGATGTGTAGGGTACTGTGAGTACCATGACTGGTACAATGCTGCTGTATTTTGATTAGAAGCTAAAGCAGGTTTTTCATACTGGTTCAATCTCGCAAGATTAGATGCTAAAGCAGATTTTTCATACTGGTTCAATATCGCAATTTTGGAAGATTATTAACCTTTAGAACCCTAAGCTGTTTTTAGGGCATTTTCACTACCTTTATTCATAAGGATTTATTCTGGTCATTGTAAGTGCCACACACACATATTATATATTGTTTTTTTCAGCAGAGTCTAGGCTATCCAGATCATTTCATGTATTAGTACTAGCATTGATTTTATTTTGATTTTTAAAGAATTAAAATATAAAAATCATATTATAAAAATTCTTATATTTTGACCTGTATCTCACCACAGCAAGCTCATAGCTCTACATGCATTTCATGTGTGTGTAGGGCAGACTGTCCTGAAACGGGCAATATAATTGCCATGTTGGAGGGATACTCTGGGGCTGAGCAATTTACAGAAATATGTGGTGTATGATTTACGGAAATAAATGCCATTTTTTATTTAGTGATGAAAAATGACCATTCTGCACTCCATATCTGTGACACGAACTGATCTGACCTGACTTGACCCAAGTTTGCCTGTTAGCATGTGTGACTATGGTGTATGCACACATGATGATTCTCAACTTTTTACTGCATTGCCATGAACAAAGTAAAGGCAAAAAAGGTGTTTTTTGTTGAACAAATTGGGATGCAATGTGAGCCTTGAATTGGATGCCATGCAGGAATTTGCTAGGATCTCAAAACCGGATTATGAACATGTTTTGCCATAGAGAAACACACGATAGCGTTGGATTATAAACATGTTTTGCCACAAAAACAGACAAAAACGTGGGGTAAGTCCAGCTATATGAAGTTATTATTTTGCTGTCACTTCGTCTGTTTTATAACCCAGAAGGATGTATTTGGTATCAAATGATAGCTCTGTGTCTCCTCTTTCATCTAACATACGTGGCATATATATCCGATCACGGGTCCGCGAGTAATTACTCTGAGAGTAATGGGTGTGCAGCGTTGGTTTGTGTACATGACGTTAATATTTTGCAGTCACTTCGTCTGTTTTTATAAGCCAGAAAGATCGATATCCATGGATACCAATGGATAGCCCTGTTTCTCCTCTTTCATCTGATATGCTTGCCATATCTATGCGATCACGGGTTCGCGAGTAATTCGAACAAGAGTAATGGGTGCGCAGGTGAACGCAGAGAAGTATAGACTGTAAATATGATGCAATTTGATTTAATTTCATGATTTTTTAAAATTTTCATACTTGATCGTACAGACACGTGCGTAGTCTCTTTGGAAAGCCCCACTTCTTCTCCGTCATAAAATAAAGGTTTTATCTCGTTGTGATGAACAGTCGCGGAGCAATGTAACAGAGAAGAAAGGGTGTGTTTTTTGACGCACTTTGCGTCAATCGGGTTCTAAGGGTTAAAATTTTTCTGTGCATTTTTCTATGGACTCTTCTGCTTTGTTGTTCGAGCCAAGCCGAATAATAAATTACTGTCCATCTTCACTACTGCCTCTGCTTCTTTGGCCACACCCACATTCGTTAATGGTAACTTCCGCTCGGTTCCATTACAGTGTCCTTGGGAGATGATGCACAGCAATGTTGCCAGATAATGTTTCTGAGCCATGTAGTTGTTAATGCACTTTCCCATTGCCATCAGACGGTAACTTTTTATCTTCCATTTAATCAGTACAAAACATTTCAAGAGCATACATTCAGAACACTAGGAACCAGAAGAATACTTAACTTTCCCACTTACCTGAGAAAATGTTTATGCCATCCCAACCAACTCCCACATGAGCCACTTACGGTGTTTTATGTGAAATGTGATTGGACCCCAACATTGCCCAAAACTATGGACCCTGTGGATAATGGTCTCCTGAGCCCTGATGCTGCACCACAACACATCCTCTCCTGCTGATCCCATTCTATCAGTCAGGGTACATGGCTTCACTCATGTCTACTGGGATTACAATCAGAAATCTGTCTACTGCAGATCAACAGTCACACTCCTGATCCACTGTCCTGATCTCTCTCTTTCTCTCTCTCTCTCACACACACACACACACACACACGCACACAGATGATCTAGATGTGCTATATATCGGACATGACACAGTTACCCAAAAACATGCACACGCTAAAAAACACACACATATTCCTCAGTCTCAAATGAGGCTTCTGTGGAATGTCCTGTTCAGACCTCTGCACTGACAGTTTTCACAGCTAGAGGTGTAATGGAGTAACTCACCACATGATGGTAATAACGCTCTTGCTTCAGTTTTAAACACAGCTCTCTCTCTCTCCACAGTAATAAACATCATTTGTGTTATTTGTCAATTTGACTGCTCCAGTAATATATGTTTGTTTATGTTATTATGTTATGATAGGGATAATGATATGTCTTTTGGTCATATGTACAGTATGTGCACCAAGAATTAAAAATATTTTACTGACAAATTGGCACACTATTCCTTCTTACCAGCCAAATGCTGTACAACTAAATGTACCACATTGCGGTACATAATACATATGGTGATGTATGCACCACTGGTATTCAAAGAAAATAAATGATCCATCCATTGCAACTCCTTGGGAACCGTAAAACTTACATGTTATCCCCTTTGTTGCTCGATGATTGCTTATGTGTACATGTAAATTTAACATAATGTTAAATTACATGTAAATTTAACAACATTTTCATATCTTGTATAAAAATATATCTGTTCTAAGGCCAAATTAATTTGCACAGGGTTTGAAAGAGCCATACGGTTCTTCTCACATAAAAATAGAGTACACTGCTGTTCCTGAGGTCAGTAGGTCGAAGGTCAAAGGTGAAGGTTTGTCTTGAAGTTGAGAGGTCAGAGGAAGCCTGAGTGGACATGAAGATGTGCATGTGAGCAAGATGCAAGTTATAGAAGACCCTGTCACTGACCCCTCAACCTCCAACCTCATTCCTGACCCCTGTGAGTCTATCTCCTATTGAATGGCATCTAGAGTGTTACGGATGAAATTTAAGGACTCTGAAACCACTACATTTTATAACTATATTATGCTGATTTTGTTGTATTTTTGGAAGGAATGCTGCAAATTTTGACAAACTGCACCCACAGTCTTCAGACGGTAAAGACAATAGGAGATTGGAACAGGGGTTGAAGGGATGGAAAAACATTTTCGGTTTTACCACTTCAGACAATATTTGGACTGATTGATGCCAAATCCATTTAATCAAGACAGACCTAAAATTCACACACACACACACAGACACACACTGCAGATGCAACTGTTTGAACTCTTGTGTTATTCTCAGTTATTAGGCCCCTTTCCCCCCTCATAACTGCAGAATGTCCTACTTTATTTGGGTTGTGTGTTTTCCCTCTGTCTTTGCTGGGACGGCTCATACATCAAGCAGAGGCTACCTGCAGTGTGGGTTCCTGAACTCATTTCACTAGCAGTTCTCTCTGGACTCACTCCAAACTCCCTTAACACATAAAACACACAACACACACACACACAAGCACATGCATACATACGTACATACAGTAATATTTTCTGTGCAGCATAGATGTGCTCAACATACACACAGAACCACACACTCACACACACAGAAACACAGAAACACACTCAGAAGCACAGGCTCACACATACAGAAACACACACACACACACAGAAACACACTCAGAAGCACAGGCTCACACATACAGAAACACACACACACACACACATAAAACACTCAGAGAAACATGCACACAGCTCTATCTGAAGTCCAACTTTATACACACTTACAGAAATGCTGAAAAAATACAGAAATGCACACGTACAAACACACTAGGGCTGTCACTTTTGTGAAAAAGTCCCGTTCGATTTTTGAGACATAAGTGTTCATTGAATCGATTGTAAAATCGATTTCTATGTCTAAAGACATTTGCATTTTCAAAGCCAAATATAGGCCAATCCACGGACAACTAACAGGCATTAGGACGAATGTAAAAAGTGCGCTTGAAGACGCACAAGCCAGCAATATTTTTGATGATTTATATTAGCGTTTAGTTTCGTGCACAATTACAAACAGGAGTGCAACATTCTCGAAAAACAATAAGCAGAGTGGACTGCCATAACATCAGTGAAAAACATTACTGCAGGCTTCAACGTGGCTGTTTACGATTAAAAATGTCAAACAAATTTTGCCTACGTAGGAACTCACGACTGCACAGTTTGTATACCGCTTTGTCCTTCTCCATAGTTTGATCTACCCAAAACCCGAAGTGCTTCTTTATCGAACTCCTCAAGTTATTAGGGCTTATCACTTGTCTCTCTCATGTCGCGCAGGTTGATCGCGTTGTCCTCCATTTTTTGGCAAAACACCAGCAGCACAGCAGCCGATTGAAACAACTGTTTCCGGTGTGTTAAATTTGTGGGAATTTTGTTTTTAGCTTTCGCAATGCCCACTGCACTATCGGAATTCTTTATTTTCTTTTTCTGCTTGTTTGTGGGTTTTGTTACCATCGCTAAAATCGATTCCCTATTTTAGTTTTCGAAACTTGTGTTGGTTGGTCCAATCGATTGTGCAATCGATTTTCGAACGTAAAGTGACAGCCCTAACACACACACATACCTACTTTCATCCTGTGGGTGTGTAACACTGAGGCTGGTGTTAAATCTCTCTGCTGATCTAAAGCCCTGACTCTCACCTCAGCTCGGGTGAATTAACCAAAGCAACCAAAGGCAATCAGAGGCATGAGCCAAGAACGTCGACCACTCGGGCAAGCATTGAGGAGTGCACACACACATACTGTACGCACGCACACACACAGTTGCACACACACACACACACACACACGCACACACACTCACACATGCGTACAGAAATATTTCCTGTGCAGCATAGACGTGCTCTGTTCTCGTCGTCCAGTCAGAATGAGGCTCTTGGGTAAAAAGGCAGAGACTGAGGTGCTGATCACTTTCCGCTCTGTCAAGGTTTGCACAGTTTTCCTTTTTTCCTTTTTGGTGGTGGTTGATGTTGTGGTTGTTGCTGTTGCTGTGGCTGTTGTGGTGGCAGTTGTTGTTGTTGTTGTGGTTGTTGCAGTTATTGTTTATGCCTCCATGTTGTGATCTGCCCCCACACACACACACACCCCTACCCTCCTAGAGATGCTTGCGGGATTTACGATGGCCGACGGGAAGGCAGGGTGCTCAAATTAGCAGTCGTAGGAGCGGGGCACTAAATCATCTCTTCATGCCACCCTGGAGGACCAGCCGGGTGAACGTCGGGGCAAGCCCTGAGAGACGAGGCCCAGAGCGGGGCTCACTGGCTGGGGAAGAGAAGCCTGGACTGAAGCCCTTCACTGGAGCAGCGGGAAGTGCTGAGTGATAGATCGAGACCAGAGAGATAGAGAGAGAGAGAGAGAGAGATGGAGGGAGTGTGTGTGTGAGAGAGAGAAAGAAGAAAGTGTTTTGTTTTTTTTATTTCTTAACACTTTATTGCATCAGAAAAAACATAGCTCAAAGGGACAACCAATTTGTGAGGAGAAGAAATAGCATTTAGGAACACAATCCATTGAAAAAGAGATAGAGAAATGCAGACAAAAGAGGAACTTAATATGAGTACCCATACAGGTCTGCTGGGTACAGGCATCTCATATCTGCATGTCTTACAGTCATGCCAACATAACTCACTGAAAGCAAAAATGTCTGATGGTTGAGCTACTACTACACTGGTTTATACACATTCCTCTGTGTATCAAGAATTGTGCTTCAAGTATGCTGAAGTGTTCTCATCTGATTTCATTTTGAGAATACTGGGTGTGAGTGAACATGGCTGGTTTCAGTTTTTTAGTATATACTTTGCATGTCCCTGGTGTGGCTGTAGTGAACATGGATCTGGTTTCATATATCTGTCTGGTTCATGCCAGAACACATACAAGGTATTTATGTATGCCTATCTGTAAATATATCTGTCTGATGCCAGACTAGGCAAATCTCCAGGTTAGACCCATTTCCAGGTTATTGTGGGAGGAAAGGTGAGAGAGACGAGAAGAGGAGAGAAGGAGAGGAGAGTAGAGAAGAGGAGGGGAGAGGAGAGGAGGAGGAGAGTAGAGAAGAGAGGAGGGGAGAGGAGAGGAGGAGAGTAAAGAAGAGGAGAGAAGAGAAGAGAAGGGGAGAGGAGAGGAGAATAGAGAAAAGGAGGAGAGGAGGAGAGTAGAGAAGTGAAGGGGAGAGGA
>NC_063200.1:20376553-20379053 GCF_017589495.1 Alosa alosa | reverse complement strand
ATGTAATCGGTGCCGATGCGTGATCCAGCCGGACAAAGGGGATCAGTATCGCATGTCACATTACCTGACCAGACCCTGACCTCCAAATAGCACAGTGTGTGTGTGTGTGTTTTGTGTGTGAGATTGTGTTTATATATATATATATTTATATATTTGTGTGTGTGTTTGTGTGTACTGTATGTGTGTGTGTGTGTGTGTGTGTGTGTGTGTGTGTGTGTGTGTGTGTGTGTGTGTGTGTGTGTGTGTGTTGCAACAAAGGCAAAGCCAGTCCTCATGGGAAAAGTCACACTGATAGACTCATATGCAGGCTTGAGTGAAACTGAGAGAGAGAGAGAGGGGGGTAACATGTTACATAAAAACAATATCTATAAAGCATTGTAAACATATTATATATTCTTATAAAATATTTATAAAGCCTCAAAATGGATTACATACATTATACATAGAGGTTAATGACATCATCCATAAAGTGTTACAATGCTATAGTATGCCATTGCAGCTTATCCTAATCAGATCAGGAACAGAAGGCATTCTTTGACTTTTGCCTTCTTGATAATGGCGCTGTTGATATTGTTGCCTTATGTCGAATGCTGTAGTGTATACTGAGAGATGTTGTGTTGGATTGGAGTGAAAGCACATCTTATTCATATTACCTTACATCAATCTCATTCACTAAAGACAACCCACCCTCTCAGAGTCTTCACGTCTATAGACCCTTTCAACAATAAAAACAAAAACAATGCTTGAACATTCTATTTGGGCCCCAATCTACTTCCTCTGCATTAAGATAACATATGGAATGTTAAAAAGGAAGTCTTGTGGGGCCAACTATGATGCTGATAATGGAACTCTCTTGAAAGGGTCCATACACTCCATTTTCCATAAACTGAACCACGTCTTTATTGTAGACTTCATTTTCTGCTTCATGTGGGTTCCGTGAACTTGGTTTGGTCTACCAAGAAATTGGCCATCGTACGTTTTTCATGGCCAACCTGCCTGCCTTGATTAAATCACCCCCTTCTTCTGTAAAGTACACCAGCCATTTAGAACATTCAGAAATAGGTGAAAAACAATGTCAGCCAGAAGGACAAGAAGGACAAATGGGTTAGAGGAAGGAGAGAGAGAAAGAGAGGAGGCATGGTAAAAAAAGAGAGGTGGAGATCCTGTCAGAGTAAGAGTGTATTTTAGAAGTGAAATAGAAGACTGTTAAAAGAGTTCTCTGCAACCTCAGCCAAAACCCAACCCAAAATCGTCCCTGGGCCAAAACAACCGCTACATTCTCCAGGTAAACACACACACACACACACACACACACCCTCCTGTTTTCATTTCCTTTCATTCCATCACTCTCTCCATCTATCTATCTATCTTTCCATTCATTCAGCTATCTATCTATCCAGTCCTCCATCACAATCTAGATCCCATTACAGAATTTTCATTCTTCATCCCCCCCCCATACCCCCTTCCACTGAGGCATTTTTAATTGCACTGCTGAATAATTAACCATTCGCAGCACGTGTGTGATCCTGCCAGTTCGTTAGGCAATCTACATCCCACAACACACACACACACACACACACACACACACACACACACCACTCGTCCACAGAGGCCCCCCAGAACACAGGGTCTCAGATAAACATCTATTTATCTTTATGCTAATGTTTCCTTTGATTTCACTGCACATGATAAAATGTGAGAATTCTTGTTATTCCTTCTCTCCGTCCCTCCGTCATCTCTCATTCCCTCGCTCTTTGTCTTCATCCATCCATCCATCCATCCATCGCACTGCTCATGCTCCTTCTCTCGCTGGTTATTTGTCTTCTGTCTTCTGGAGAGAGGGAGAAAGAGAGAGAGAGAGAGAGAATGAGGGAGAGGGAGGAGGGAAAGAGATACCTTGAGGGGGTGGCCAAGGTTAAGTTTTGACATGATCCAGATAAATTGATAACCGCCACAAAATGGAGCTGGATAGAAAGAGACAAGGGGTTAGAGAGAGACAGAGCGAGAGAGAGAGAGAGAGAGAGAGAGAGAGAGAGGAGCAAAAGACGAATGTGTGTGGGGGCAAGGGGGTTGTTGGCTCACTCCTGAGGATATGGAAATCAAATCACTACCCAGTACGACACACACACACACAGTCACCACCTGCATAAATTAAACATTAGTTTGTAGGGTGGGGCATATTCAAATTCGTTCCTTTGAGTACAGAGAAATAAAGAAGTGTTTTGGCCGTGGATGTGCAAAAATAGATTTGTGCTTCCTCTTTTTTTGTCTTTTTCCTGTGTTTTTCTGTTTCACTCTCTCTTCTTTGCTTTCTCAGTTTGACTGTTTTACACCAGGCGACACGCATAATGCTCACGAGACACACACCCTCAAGGCAAGCAGAATGCATGAGAGCACACACATACACACACACACACACACACACATACATACATACATACACACGCACGCATGCACACACACACACACACACACATACACACACACACACACACACAAA